>NW_006921618.1:3027896-3030178 GCF_000298275.1 Orycteropus afer afer | reverse complement strand
TATATATGTATATATACATACATATTTATCTATCTATCTGGGAGCTCTAGTGGCATAGTGCCTAAGGCATTTGACTGCTAATCAGAAGACTAGTGATTCAAACCCACCAGCCACTCCTCAGAAGGAAGGTTGGGCAATGTATTTCCATAATGATACTGCCTCAGAAACCCAAGGAGGGGTCACTATGAGTCAGATCCAACTTGATGGCAGTGAGTTTGGTTTTTTGGGGGGAATCTATCTATCTATATATGTATATATAATTCCATTCTCAAATTATCAGTGGCAATTTCTATGAACATTTTTATACTATCTCTTCTCACATTTTATGCACTTTTTTTTAAATTGTGGTAAAAATATACACACCCAACCATTCACCAGCACAACTTCCACATTTACAATTCAGTGACATTGATACGTTTCTTCTCCCCCTCCTGATGTTACTGTTCAATTTATAGGCCTGTCTATTGTTTGGCTGACAGTCATAAGTTCAGTTCCTAGCTTAAAGGGTGTCTAAGGGCCGTAGTCTTGGGGTTTCTACCAGTTTTCATCAGACCAGTAAGCCTGGTCTTTTTATGATTTTGAGTTTTGTTCCACCTTTTTCTTACAGTCTATCTGGGACCTCTGATTGCGATCCTATTCAGAGCAGTCAGCAGTGGTGGTCAGGCACCATCTAGTTCTGGTCTCAGGGTCGTGGAGGTGGCTGGGGTTCATGTGCTCCACTAGTCCTTTGGACTAATCCTGCATCTTTGATTTCTTCACTCTTCTCTGCTCCAGACATGTGGAAACCAGTTGTTGCATCTTAGATGGCCGCTCACAAGCTTTTAAGAACCCAGTCACTACTCACTAAAGTAGGATATAGACTATTGATTACATTTTTCATGTTGTGCCATCATTATCACTAATCTTTTCAAAAATATTTCACTGCCATTAACATACACTCACTGCCCCCAAAACAAGAACTCCCCCCCAACACCCCTTCTTCTTGTTGTTATGTGCCATTGAATTGCCCCCGACTCATAGCAACCCCTCCTTGGGTTTTGGTGCTAACCAAAAAGTTGGCAGTTCAAACCCACAGCCACTCCATGGGAAGAAGATGAGGCAGTCTGCTTCCATAAAGATTTATAGCCTTGGAAACCCTATGGGACAGTTCTACTTTGTCCTATAGGGTTGCTTTGAATTGGAATTGACTCAAAGGCAGTGGGTTTGGGTTTTTTGGTAATGCCTAAAGAAGGAGCCTTGGCCATGCAGTGGTTAAAGTGCTCAGCTTCTAACTAAAATGTTGGAAATTTGAACCTACCATCTGCTTCTTGGGAGAAAGATGTGGCAGTTGCTCCCATAAAGATTACAACCTTAGAAATTTTATGAGGGCAGTTCTACTTTGTGCTGTAAACAAAGTCTGACCATTCCTGCTTCTAAGGAGCATTCTGGCTGTACTTCTTCCAATACTAGACAACTAGGAGAACTAATAGGCTACTATTATCATCCCCAGTTTACAGGTGAGAAATCTGAGGCTCAGAGAGTTGCAACCAACTCAATGGCAATGGATTTGATTGTTTTTAATGACCACTGATAGTGAGCATCTTTTCATGTGCTTGTTGGCCATTTGATGAACTTTGACCATATTTGAGATCATATTATATAGTCAGTTTTCTAACTGGCTTTAATTGCTTATCATTGGAGTATAAACTTCTCCCTTTGTTGTTAAAAATGTCATGAAAATCCATTTAAATGGCTGCAAAGTCATCCATTGAGTAGAAATACCATAGCTTGCTTAACCTTCCATCTAATGTTGGACCTTTCTGTTGCTCCCATTTTATTTCACTACTCTAGACATCCCTAGGAACCCTGGTAGCATAGTGCCTAAGGCATTTGACTGCTAACCATAAGGCTGATGGCTCAAACCCACCAGCTACTCCTTGGAAGGAAGGTTGGGCAATCTACTTCCGTAGTGTTACCGCCTCAGAAACTTAAGGAGGGGTTGCTATAAGTCTGGTCCAACTTGAAAGCACATAACAACAACAACAGATATCCCTCTGGAGAGAGCTTTGTCCCACCATGGATTTTTTTCCTGACACTTGGTTCTCAGTGGTATAATTCCTGAGTCAACAAATATGAAGATGTTTCAAAATCTTGATTTATCATCCATCTCCTACTCTCACCTCCAATCAGCTTTGTTTTCAAAAAAAAATTCTTTATTATGATAATTATATGTAACATAACGGGAGCTTTGGTAGCATAGTGCCTAAGGCGCTTGACTGCTAACCAGAAGGCTGGCGGTTCAA
>NW_006921618.1:3025898-3027796 GCF_000298275.1 Orycteropus afer afer | reverse complement strand
GGAAGGAAGGTTGGGCAATCCTACTTCCGTAGTGATACTGCCTCAGAAACCCAAGGAGGCGTCGCTATGAGTCCGGGCCGACTCAGCGGCACATAACAACAACAACAACAACAACAACAACAATGTAACATAACATTTGACAATTCAACAATCTTCACACATATTTTTTTTTAAAAAAAAAAAGCAAAAACTCAATGACATTGAGTTGATCCCGACTCATAGCAACCCCTCCTTGGGTTTCTGAGGCAGTATCTCTGCAGAAGAAGATTGCCCAATCTTCCTTCCAAGGAGTGGCTGGTGGGTTTGAACTGCACATGTGTAGTCAGTACATTATGTTCATCATGTTGTTTGACCATAATCCTTATCCATTCCCAAATTATACCATCACTTTTAACAGAAGCTCAGTGTCTCCTAAACACTGAGTCCTCCTTCCCCCTCCCTCCCACCTCCGGTAACCACTAATAAATTTTATTCTCTATATCCTTGCTTATTCTAGATAATTCATATAAGTAAGATCATACAGTATTTATCATTTTGCGCCTGACTTATTTCACTCAGCATAATGTTTTCACGGTTCATCCATGTTGTAGCATGTATTAGAACTTCATTTTTCTTCAGAGCTGAATAATATTCCATTATATGTGTATACTATATTTTGTTTAGCCATTCATTTTTGATGGACATCTAGGCTGTCTCTGTCTTTTGGCTGCTTTCAGTTCTTCCAGGTATATGCCCAGGAGTGGACTTGCTGGATCACATGGTAATTCTATATTTAACTTTTTGAGGAACCACCAACCTTTTTTCCACAGCACATAATCAGCTTTATTCTAATATGTGCCTTACCGACTCCTGGCTCTGTCACAAGCCAGGGCTCTGACCTGAATGGCACAAATTTCACACTTGTTTCCCCTGAAGCATCTTTGGGATCCCTGCATCTAAGACCATCAGGTCCCAGTGCAAACAGACTCCTTGAGGCATCCAGGATGGTCCTGTGAGGTTGGCACCTCCCTGCTGTTGAAGCAGCAAGGTGGAGGATGAAGAACCCTGCCATGTGTCACCAGACCTGAGTTCCAGCCTGTTCTGCCCCACTCCCTGCCATTTTGTAGTTGTGTGGTCTTGCGATACATCTCAGCCACTTTGAGAGTCAAGTGACTTAGAAATGGAGTGAACCCTCTAGCCACTTGAATGTTGGTTGGTGATTTACTAAGGTCAGTTCAGTGTAAGAGGAGTTATTCCTTCACTCATTCAGTTATTCAACAAGGATTTAGTGAAGGCCTACCAAGCACCAGTGTCAGGCTCTGGATTTGATTCCTCATTAGTCAAGCTTCTGTCTATTATCATACTTGCTAGTTCAACAGAGGCATAAGCTGGAGTCAGGCATTCATGGGTAAAATCCCACTTCTCTCACTGATTAAATATGGCAAACCATCACACCTCTCTGAGCCTCAGTTGGCTCATCTGTAAATTGAGGACAATAATAGTGGTCTACTGGTTCTTCTAGCAGTCTATGATGCATTCAATACAGGAGGAAGTACAGCCAGAAAGCTCCTTAGAAGAAAGAATGGTCAGACTTTGTTTCTCATACTTTGGTCATGTTATCAGAAGGGACAAGTCACTGGAGAAGTATATCATGCTTGGTAAAGCAGAGGGTCAGTGAAGAAGGGGAAGACCCTCAAGGAGATGGATTGACTCAGCAGCTGTGACAATGGTCTCAATCATAGCAATTATTGTGAGGATGGTGCAGGACCAGGAAGTGTTTCATTTTGTTGTACATAGGTTCGCTATGAGTCAAAGCCAACTCAACGGCACCTAACAACAACAATAGTAGCCTGTATAGTGGTTGTAAGGATTAAATTATTTAATGCATGTAGAATACTTGTTGTTGTTGTTGTTGTTAT
>NW_006921618.1:3012000-3025778 GCF_000298275.1 Orycteropus afer afer | reverse complement strand
AGCAGTCAAGTGCCTTAGGCACTATGCTACCAGAGCTCCTAGAATACTTAGTAAGTACCAAGTAAATAGTAGCTATAATAAAAAATTATTAAACGGTTGTTACATTGCATCAAAAACAACTTCTAGAATAAATGGTCATTACCCCATTTTCAGAACAAGCAAATACCTTAACTGCATTCAAGTTGCATGGCTGGTGTTGCCCTGGTAGCTGCAGGAAGGTTCCCTGGAGACTCATGGGGCCTGTTATAGCCAGGGTTTGAGCAACTCCCTGACCATGGCTTAGAATCAGATATCTGTACAGGTGGATTGAGGATTAGAGGACCTCAATGTGAATCAATGTTGGAATGAGGGAGTGCCCAAGCATTAGGATTATGTCATAATTAAGGATGACAATAGCATAATGTTAGCATAGTGCAATGACTCAGTGTTAGAATGCTCAGATATTATAATGACTACTAGGACAATACACTAGAAGAACTTTGGCTTTGAAAAGGCTACTAAAGAGGATCTAATCTTTTGCTGGATCTGTATTATTGTTACTGTTATTGTTAGGTGCTGTGACGTTGCTCCAACTTGTAGCGACCCTGTGCACAACAGAACGAAACATGGCCTGGTCCTGTGCCAGCCTCACAGTCATTGCCATGCCTCAGCCCATTCTTGCAGCCACTGTGTCATCCATCTCTCTGAGGGGTTCCCACTTTTTCACTGATCCTCTACTTTACCAAGCATCATATCCTTCTGAATTTGTAGACATGCAAACCCAGAGAGAAAATGCAGTATAATTTTGTGAGGGTGGTGTTGGTGGTGGAAATGTTTTTACACAGAATTTTAGGAAAAAATTCAGAACTGAACTGGCCCCGTTTTTATGTTATATCATACATTTGGGAATAGAATGTAAATTTTAAAGTCTTAAAAATGTGACTATGTAAATGTTGGGCTTGGGGTGAGCTGTTTAGGGTTATTTGTCCACCCCAAGTTCCTGGTGTGGGCACTCACAGTTCCCTTTCCCTGCCCTGAATGGCTTGTATAGTAGCATGTGCAGACCTTTGATTTCATAACCACCCTTAAATTCTACAGGTGAAGATACGGAGGCCCAGAGGCAGTAAGTGATAAGGCTGGCCACGTGGTGGGGGGCATTGCAGAGCCCCAAGTGGAATCAGATCTCCTGACTATGCATCCTTTATTCTCCCTCATCCCCACTGTCCCAGCTGCTCCCTGCGTCATGGTCTGACCAGACTGTCATGGATGTGGTAGGTAACCTTGCTTCCTGAACTTGGCATCATTGAATTCTGCCTTGGAGTGAAGCTAACTGTGTGCATGTCAAAGTCAAACTACTAGCTGTTGATACTCATTAGGTCCCTCATTTATACCACACATCTTCTTACTAAGAAAATGAACAATTGGGAAAAGATAGTCATCTGGTCTACCTAGCACATGTGTATATAGCAGACTTGAGTTAGGAAGTTTGGTTTTAAATCTTAGCTGTGCCACTCCCTAGCTGCCTAATCTTAGACCAACAATAGAACTTCTCTGTGTCTGTTTTTCCATTTGTTAAATAGGGTTATAGCAACCTCATAGTGTTATTGTGAAGATGGAATGAGATATTCTTAGCAAAGCGTCTGTAACAGAGATGTTGTTTGGTGCTGTCGAATCCATGTTGATTCGTGTGACCCCATGTGACAGAGTGGAACCACCCCATAGGGTTTTCAAGGCTGTAATCTTTATGAAAGCAGATCATCAGGTCTTTCTCCCATGGAGCCATTGGGTGGGTTTGAACTGCCAACCTTTTGGTTGGTGCTTAACCACTGCATCACAAAGACTCCTTGCAACATGTTTTCTCCCTTGCCTATTTCCCTTCAACTCCCACCACCTCCACCCTTACATGTTCATCTTTCAGTGCCCTGGTGTCTATTTTCAGGCATATAAACTTGCTTCACTTGCAAACACCAACAGATTTCTAAGTGATTGACATGTTAGGGCTTGGCTTGATGAACTGGAAGGATTTAAACATGTATTTATATTTACAGATAGATATCTCAAAGCCCCTTAAACTGGGAGTCACAGTATGACGTGGAAAGGTCACACTTGCTGAGGGCTTGCCACATACTCTCAAAGTTAATTCTTAGAGCATTCATGCAGGAGAGGGCTTTCTTCTTACAGAGGCAAAAACTGAGGCATGGAGACTAATGAGTTTGGCCAAGGACAGAGAGCAAGAAAAAGATGTTTAGATTCTGCACTCCTAAATACCTGATCCTAAAGCCTGTTCTCTTTCACTAGGAAAAAAAAAAAAAAAAAAATCCTGTTTTGCTCTCTAAGCTGGAGTACGATGAAGTCTTTAACCAGTCCTGGAGTCAGGGAGTGGAGAATAGGGTAGGATGAGGTTACAGGAAGAAGGCCTGGTCCAAGTTCAGGAAGCTCCATGAAGAACCTTCCAAACAAGCAGCTGGAAGGAAGAGCAGTGGGTTTGGACTTGCTTTGACAAGTTCCTGCGTTGGTCTAGAGTCCCTGCTTACTTCCTTTGTAAAATGTGTGCATCTTCTGTGAGTGAGGTCAGGCCTCCATACAGGTCAGTGGCAAGATGGGATGGAGTTGAGACAAGTGAAAGTAATTGGAAAACAAAAGCAAAATGTGTTAAGGAAAAGCAAAGGGCTCTTAGTGCTGCATTGTATGTCAGGGTTTTTCTAGGGCTTCTTTATATCTCAAAGAGAAGTGGCAGGAAAACTATGCCCAGGTGGAGGAACTAAGTTAGGCTAGGTGTTCACCCAGGAAGGCCTGTAGAAGAGCTGGAACCACCCTTCAGGAGAGAAAGACGGGCCAAGCAGGCCCAGAGTGAGGGGAGTGAGGACACCTGCCTAACAGACAACAGTCAGAGCAGGAAGCTCAGAACCAAGACTGTGAACAAAATGGGAGGTTGAAGGTCTGCCTAATTGAGGTGACTTGGATGTAGACCCAATGACCTAAGAGGTCCCCTCAAGTCTGCAAGAGGGTGAAGCTCAGCCCAAAAGGATGGGTTGCTCTAGATGGCAGACTCGCAGACACAGGGATGTGACAGGTTAGAGTAGACATGACCTTCATCAAAGTCACCCAGCTTGGGCAATAAACAGAGGACTCCACCCAGAAGGCTGAGAGCCACTGGCCTCATCCCCTGTCCACTCCCTCTGAGGTTGGTCCAAAGTTCTCGATGTAGCCCACGGGGCCAGAGCAAACCACAGGCGGCGGCTGCTTATCCTTTCGTCTGCAGTCATAAAGAGACAAACAGAATGGAAATATAATTAAAAAATAAGAGTGGAGGCTGGGGAGGGGTCTGCAAAGGGGGGAGAGCTGGGGGCTGGGAAGCTATTTCTAGAGAGGAGCGGGATGGAGGGTGAGAGCGGTTGGCGTTGAGATAACCAACAGATGCGATTCTTCAGATAAGCGTAGCAATTTAGATAAATCTCAGGCTTTGGAGCTGGTCGCCTGCGTCCCCTCTCCTCTGTCTGCCTTTTTTCAATTTTATCTCTGAGGCATGAGAGGGGGAGGGGGAGGGCCTGGAACTCGGAGGGGTGAGAAGATGGGAGGAGGGGGAGGGCAGGGAGGGGGGCCAACTTCATCTTCGGGGACTTTGGCTTTTCTTTTTAATGTGTTTTTCCCAGAAGGTGGGAAATGCCAACACACACTCGGAGACCTAGAAGGCGGCCTATGTTTTTTAAAAAGCAGCGGACAAAAATCAAAATATTTGAAAATGTATTTCATGGTAATTATGTCATATTTCATGGGCTGGTGCCACTACTGAAAGAGAGGCTGAATGCCTTAATTTGTATAGAAATTGTAATCATTTGTTCATTTCAAGGTGAAAATTGCATTTTTTAATTTAAATTGTATCCTGCATGATAGTCTATTATCTAGTAAAATTGTCTCCATGTCTGAATGCCTTATATGCAGCTGCAATGCTTGTTACAAATCCACTTATATTCATAAAAGCAGGTGGACATCTCAGGAAATGGAAGCCATTGTGTGTGCGTGCGTGTGAATGCGTGGCTGCGGTGCTGTCTCTTGCCCATCTCTCACTCCTGCCTTCTTGACTCCCCCTGCTTCCTCATGTCAGCATTTTCAGATCTGCTTAACAAATGATAATTAGTTGGAATAAATGAGGCTGCGCAATGCGCAGGAACGAGCCCTGAACTCAGGCCAGAGGCCAGGCAGGGCTCTGCCTCCACCTTGCCGTGCACCCCTGGGCACTTCACTCTGGATCTTCACTCTGGGCCTCAGTTTCCCCCATCCTCCAAGTGAAGGTTCTGCACCCACATATAGCACGGTGGTTAAAAGCCTAGCTCTGGAACCCTATTGCTGACTCTGAATCCTGGTTTTACCACTCGCTGGATGTGTGATCTTACATAGATTCCTTAACCTCACTGGGACACAGGTTCCTCGTCTTTAAAATGGAACAATAACAAAGTCTACTTTCTGCAGCTAGTTGTGAGGATTTAATGAAGTAACTCAGGGGTCAGCAAACTACCATGTGTGGGCCAAATTCACCCATTGCCTGTCTTTGTATGGTTTGTGAGCTAAAAATGTTTTTTAATTTTTTTTAAAGGTACTATTTGTGACGTGTGAAATTTATATGAAATTCAAATTTCAGTGCTCATCAGTAATGTTTTCTGCAACATGGACATGCTATGTGTTTACATGTGGTTGCTTTTGTGCTGCAACAACTGAACTGAATAACTGATAGATACTGAATGGCCAGCAGCCTAAAATAGTTACTATTTACTATTCACCCAACAACAATAACAAATTTATACATGTTTACTAAAGTTTGCTGACCTATGGAATAACATAGATAGGCAAGGCACTTAGCCCACTCATTGACATCACTTCTTCTTAGCAACACTTCTTACAGGTTTTAAAGGCAGGTGAACATCAGGAAGAAACTCAACCAACCAATATTTATACCAAAGTTACCATGTTGTTGTTGTTTTTATGTGTCATCAAGTCAGACTTGACTTATATATGCCCAGTTTATACCTCGTACACACTGGCCAAAGACACAGAATTTCTCTTTGGGGCAAACACCAGAACTTTACTTGGAATTTTCTTGGAAATTCCGTGGCAATTTTTAAACCCTGGAATATCAGAAGGGGCTCTGGACCAGGAGTTAGATGCTCTCGTCCACCCACTCTAGACCTCAGTTTCCAACTACTCTAGACCTCAAGTCCCTTTGAGTGAAAGGTAAAACTACCTTAACATGTATAAATTTGTTATTGTTGTTGGGTGAATAGTCATGTGTAAAGGACTAGCAAGCTCCTGGGACATAGCAAGTTCCCAGCATGGATCTTTCTCTCCTCTCATTGGAGTAGACTCCCTGGTCTTTGGACCATGATTAGAAGCACCTACTGCCCATCTTCTAACCTATTCACTCCTTCAACAATCTCCAAGCATCTCCTATGTCCAGGTGGTGTTTTGGGGGAGGCTCCATTGTGAGCCGCCTTTGGCAGAGGAGGAAGAAACCTGCACCCAAATCTGAGCTGAGCGTCCTTCGGTGAGTGCTTTCATCTCTAAGCCTCAGTTTCCCTAACCAGAAAATGGAGTTAATAATTTCTCCCCTCACAGGATTATGGGGGAGGATTCAAAGAGATGGTGTGTGTCGAAATATCTCATCCACTGTAAAGAGTTTTGCACCTGTTATTTAAGAATTTTTATCTTTCTCAGGAGTCCAGTTGGGAATAACTTCCTCAAAGCCATGTGGCTAAAGAGTAACCCAGATGGGTTCTTAAGCACTCTGTACTCTATACTCCATTGTTGGACTAGTTTTATGAAGGGAGAAGAAAGCTGGTCTTTTGTTTGCAGCCTGAGGTGACTTGAGGTAGGAGAGAGTTAAAAAGCAAAAAAAAAAACAGTTGACTCCAACCCCCGGCAACCCCATGGGTGTCAGAGTAGAACTGTGCTCCACAGGGCTTTCAAGGGCTCAGTGTTTGGAAGCAGATTGCCAGGATTTCTTCTGAAGTGCCCCTGTGTGAACTTGAACCTCCAACCTTTAGAGGAGCAGCCGAGCACATTAAATGAATGTACTACCCAGGGACACTTAGAAAAAAGTTAGCTTAGGGTTTTAGGGCCTCAGTTTCCTCACTGGTTGTCAATACTGGTCGTGCATCTAAAACAACTGGGGAACTGAAAGGAATGGCTGGATGAAATGAATAGTGACTGATCTATATTCCCAGGGATTCTGATATAATGGGACTGGAGCTGGGCCTGGATATTGGTGTGTTTTAACCTCTCCTCCTGTCCTCATGATTGAGAACCAGTTGACTAGATGCTTTTGAAGCAGGGCTGTGGTGTTGCACATGATACAATATGAACTGTATTGTATCTGCTCTGAGGGTTGTGTCACAGGGCAGTCTAGTCTAGTCTAGTCTTCAACACCATCATGGGCAGTGATGCCATGCTGCATCATGGGAAGACTGTGGGCTTGGGGGCAGCCGATCTGGATTCTAATCCCAGGTCTGCCTCCACCCCCTACCCATATCCCCATGTTACAGATGAGGCAATGAAGGCTCTAAGAACGTCTTTGTTAGTGCTGCCGTAACAAAAAATATCACAACTGGGAAGTTTCAAGACAGGAATTTATTTTCTCACAGTTAAGGAGGCAAGAGGTCTGAATTCAGGCATGGCTCTGGGAGGAGGTCCTTCCTTGTTGGTTGCCCCTAGAGTTCCTTGGGGCTCCTTAGGATTCCTCAGCATCTGTCTGCCTTCCCCCATGTGTGTCTCTGTGTCTATTCTGCTCTTTTTAGAACTCAGACATGATTAGGGTTGTTGTTGTTGTTGTTATGTACCATCGAGTCAGACCCGACTCATAGTGACCCCTCCTTGGGTTTCCGAGGCAGTATCACTACAGAAGTAGATTGCCCCATCTTCCTTCCGATGATTAGGGTTAGGACCACCCTATTTGGGTAGGATCTTATCAACGTAACAAAGAAAACCCTATTTCCAAACAGGATGGCATCCACAGGTATAGGGGCTATGGCTTCAATATGTAATTTGGAAGAACACAATTCCACCCACAACAGAGAGCTTCCTGGAGACTTGCTCAGGGTTTCCAGCTGGTATGGGCAAAGCTGGGAATGGATCCTGGGCTGTAAGAGCTGAAACCCTGGGAGCTCTGACCTTGCATAGCATTTATGTTGTTCATGAGGGGCAGGAAGCTAGAGGCAACCCCTTCAGAGGGGCTGAAGACCAGAACTTTCATGGTGGTCTTCCAAGCATGTTTAAGAGTTAATAATAAATGTTTACTTGTTACTGTAGGCCTACTATATTGTAGGTACTTTATTTTATTGCCTCATTGACTGTTCTCTCTCCTCTTAGCTTCCATGTCATTCTCCCCCACTGTGCCTCTTGTCCCTGGCTACTCCTTCACAAACTCCTTTGCCGGATCCTCTTTTTCTTCTGGACTCTAAAGGCTGTTATGCCCAGGACAATTCATCCTGGTGCTCTGGGACTCCTTACCTGACCCTACATTCTGATGGGAACCAGGCCCTTCATTTTGTAGGCCCCTCTACCTCCCAGGGCCTGGCCACTTCCAAACCAATTGCCACAGACTTGGAGAGGATACTTTGTAAGACAGATGTGGTGGTTAAGTTTGTGCGTCAACTTGGCTGGGCCTGGTTGAGTAGCTGGGCAGCTGGTGGTAGTTATTCCCCATGATGAGACTGGCAATCATCTCCATGGTGGGACCTACCACAAGCAGCTGAGTAGCTGCTTTAGGGACATGATCTGCTTCCCATATATAAGAAACAGCTTTGGGAATGGTCTCTAGCTTATGGCATGCTTAGACCCTACATGCAGCCATGTCATTGTTCAGCAGCCTGCCATGGTCTGCCAACCTTGAGACTTACAATGGACTTGAATTAATGGTCTGCCATGTGGCTTGGTAACATCAGGACTGTGTCATTTTATTTGCTGACCTTGGGCTTATTAGCCTCAGCAGCCAGTAGCTGCCTGAGTGAAGAGATGCCTCTAGCTTCAGTGGGCCAGGAGTAAGAGGCAGAGCTGAAGCCCAAAGTCGAGGGGCTTTCACACAGCCCCTAGAGCCTGGTACTTTGAACTTGGACTTAAAGCCTCCAAATTGTAAGAATAAACACCTATTTGCTAAGCCCATCCGCATTTGTGATATATTCTTGTCAGAGTGGCACTAGGTAACCAGAACAACAGAGTATATCCAACTGAAAATGGGCACCCTAACATATCCAGCTGTCTTCCAGAGAGAACCAGATCAGTGGCTACTCTGGTAAAGGTAGAAACCACTGATAATTTAGTGAGTCTGGACACAGCCAGGAAAACTGAGGCCTCCATCTCTCAGCCCCTGTGTGGTACAGCTAACCTGTTCTTGACCCTCTCTCTCACTGGGGTCTCTCAACCTTGGCATTGACATTTTGGGATAGAATATTCTCTATTGTGCATTGTAGAATAGTTAGCAGCATCCCTGTCCTCTGCTCACTAGACACTGTTAGCACCCCCTCCTTGTTTTGGCAACCAAAAATATCTCCAGACATTGCCAAAGGTGCCCTGGGGGCACAAATCTCCCCTAGTTGATAACCACTCTTCTAATCATAATCATAGTCTGATCCTTAACTTCTCTGACTTAAAAGGAGCTCTGGTGGCGTAGTGCCTAAGGCACGTGACTGTTAACCAGAAGGCTGGTGGTTCAAACCCACCAGCCACTCCTCGGAAGGAAGGTTGAGCAATCTACTTCCATAGTGATACCGCCTCAGAAACCCAAGGAGGGTCGCTATGAGTCAGATCGTGGGTGGTACTACAAGCTTCTAATGATCAGTAACTCATACTGAGCCCCTACTAAAGGCCAGGTGCTATTTAAAACATCCAATTTAGACTAATCCACTTAATCCTTATAGCTTCCCTTTGGAGTAAGTTCTATTATTACCCTATTTTTACAGGTGAAGAGACTGAGACTTAGAGCAATATGGTGAGTCATCCAAGGTCATGCAACTGGCAGCACCAGGAGGTCTGACTCCAGACCCCTGTTTCTCTAGTCTACTCTGGTACAAGCCAGGTTCTCTGCTGGGTAAGTCACCGTATTCATGCTCTCATTTAGTTCTAACAACCTTGCATGTCACAGTGGTATGATGCTCAGATTCCAGAAGAAGAAACCAACACACAGGTGATTTCCACGAGGTCACCCAATGCCCATAGTTAGAGTAAGTGGCAGATCCAGAACTATAAAGCCTACGGTAAGGTCTGCTATCTTCCCACCATTCCTGGTTGCCTTTTTGTTATTGTTGTTGTTGTCAGCTTCCTTTTAGAGACCCATAAATGTGGGTAGTCCAAACACATCACACACCCAGCTGCAAACAGAAAGACTGAAGGTTCGAGTCCACCCAGAGATGCATCAGAGGAAAGCCCTAGCAATCTACTTCTGAAAAGTCAGCCATTGGAAACCCTATGGAGCACAGTTCTTTGACATGTAGGGGTTCAACATGAGTCAGAGTTGACTGGATGGCAACTGGCTTATTACACATGCTTTCAGCTTGATAGGTGTTTAGAGATCATTTAATTCCTCAACACATATCGATTGGCACCCAGTCTGTGCCAGGCCCTGTGGTTAAGAAGTCAGGCTCTTCCTTATCCTTTAAAGACACACACTGAAATATTTAAGGATTAAATAATGTGAAGTCTGAGGTTTGCTCCAAAGTAATCCAGGGTGTGGAGGAGATATGAGTGGGAGTATAAATGAAGTGAGATTAGTTGTTGAGTTGATCATTGTTGTAGCTAGGTGAGGGCTACATCTCTGCTTTTGGGAAATTTTCCATCATACAACATTTTTAAAAGTGTGGATGTGGATTCTTTGTCTAGATTCAAGTCCCAGCTTCATCACCTATGCTATATACTCCTGGGTAATTTTTTTTTTTTTTTTTTTTTTTTGGCCTCTCTGGACCTTAGTTTCCTCACCTGTAAAATGAGGGTAGTAACTTCTAGCTCACAGGCTGTTGTGAGGATTGATAGAGATAGCAGAGGAGAGTCCACCACATAGTACCTGGCACACAGTAAAGACCTGGCCAAAAGCAGTGATCTTCAGGGTATATAAAATGCAAAACAAACGCAACCATTGCTGTGGAGTTGGATCCGACTCATAGAAACCCCTCCTTGGGTTTCCAAGGCAGTATCACTATGGAAGTAGATTGCCCAACCTACCTTCAAAGAAGTGGCTGGTGAGTTTGAACCGCCAGCCTTCTAGTTAGCAGTGAAGTGCCTTAGTCTTAGGCATTATGCCACCAGAGCTCCCTCAGGGTATAAGCCAGATTTTTTTTTTTTTTTCCCTTCACTTGAAGGACATCACCATCAACACAGTGTAAGGAGTGACTCAGGTTGTAGAATTCCATCCTAACAATATCCTTGGTCCTCAACTCCAGCCCAGAGCTCCAGTGAAACCCTAAGCCCTTTTATGGCCGTAGGGTACTCTAACCATGAGTCAGCCACAGAGCCGGTGAAGATAAAGCTCCTAATACCCATGAAGGACTTGGAGTCCATGCAAGCCCTGCCTCCTTCAGCCCCAGCTGCAATGATGCCTCATCTGGAATTCCTGGTGGGTAAGCTGCCAGCAAGGCCCTTGCTGAAGCCACAGATGAAAGCACCCTCCCTTCCACCCAACCCTCTTCCCTTGCTTCCTCTGTACTCTCCAGAGATAAACCCCTCAGCTGTCTGGAGCTGGTCATATTATTTCAATGTTCCCAGACTCTCAGGAGTTGGCATGGGGTGTTGGAAACCCTCCAGGAATTCTGTCAGTGTGCAGGGCATGTGAATGGCAAACCACTCCCTGCTTAGTGCCTGTCCACTTTACTTGGGCTGATGGGTAGGGACAGGATTATCTCATGCTCAGAGGGCAGGTGCTCTGGGAATAGGGCTCCATGGGTGCAGTAGACATAGTCAGGACTCAACAAATACTCCATGAGCTGGCCTATGGTTCCCAGACTCTTTCGCAGTACATTGAAGCCATATGACTAGTTCTAGCCAATGGGCTGTGAGTGAACATGACATAGGTAACTTCTGGGTGGAAGCAGTTAAGAGCCAGTGTGCCTAGTCTGCCCTTCTCTTTACTGGATATAGTGACCGTAGAGGTCAAGCATTTCAAATGGCATAGAGACATGATGGGGAAAAAAAATAATAATAACCCTTTATCATGTAAGGATATTGAGATTTGGGATTTATCTGCCTCTGAAGCAGAGCTAAGTCAAGCTTGAAAAATACAATGGGGCCTGCCCATGTTCTAGAGTCTCTGGGTGGTGCAAACAGTTAATGCCCTCAGCTGCTAACTGAAAGTAGGAGGTTTGAGTCTGCCCAGAGATACTTCAGAAAGGAAGTCCTGGCAATTCACTTTTGAATAATGTACCATTGAAAACCTTCTGAGCACAGTTCTACTCTGACACACATGGGGCTACCGTGAGACAGAGTTGACTGGGTGGCAACTGGCTGTTCATGGACCATGATACCTGTGGTGGGATGGACTCAGATTATCCTCATATAGTCATGGGACCACAGGATCCCAGACATCATTCACCTTTTCAGTCCTTCCTTCACACAGTTTACATACATTTTTTGAATTCACATGGTGTCTAAAAACATGCTCTGGGGTCAGACACACTTGGACTTAAATCCTGGTCCCATCATTTATCTGCTTGTGACTTTGGACCAGTTCCATTATCTCACTGCAAAATGGATATAAGGAGAACAGTACTCAAGGGGTTTTGTGAGGATCCAAATGAGGTAATGCACATAAGCACTTAGCATAGTGCCCAGCACCTGATGCCTAAGTCCTCTGCCAGGTCTGAGTGTACTGTGGTGATAAGACAAGCCTGGCCTCTGCCTCCATGGAGTTGAAGATTAGAGTCTGAACCAGAGAGATCATTGAATCTAGACCCATTGTCTTATTCCAATTTCAGAGAACACAGGTCTACAGCAGAGCTCAGGTGCTAGTGCTTTTTTTTAGAGAGGTGTAATCCCATGGAAGCAAGAGTGAGGGAAAAGAAAAGGGAGAAAGAAACTCAAGGTCGTGTGTTATCAGCTGGTCACAGTGTCACAAGAAAACACAGC
Source organism: Orycteropus afer afer (assembly GCF_000298275.1). NCBI lineage: Eukaryota > Metazoa > Chordata > Mammalia > Tubulidentata > Orycteropodidae > Orycteropus > Orycteropus afer. Next base: position 3,013,700 of record NW_006921618.1, on the reverse strand, counting down.
TGGGTGCTTGGTCACCTGGGAGATCTCCTGAGAGGACAGGTGCAGCCCTGTGTCTCAGCACAGCCAGGCAGGGGAGGAAGGACAAAGATTTCTCTGCTGGCTTCATCATCTCCTGCCCTCTCTTTGGTCAAAGATTATCTCATGGGGCATTAATGCCCTTGTCCGTGGATATTCTGGGAATCTATTGCTGGAGCCAGAGCTTCTAAGTCAGCCTCTGGAATCATGGAGGGTATGGTAGAGGTTAGGCTAAAACACTGCCCTTGCCTCTGGGGAGACTAAGACAACAAGTAATTTTAGGAGATGATACCTTGAGACCACCCAACAGTGCAAGTGGTGGCTGGTCAGCATTGGTATTTGAAAGGCCTCTCAGGTTGCATGCAGGGATGAAAACCACCAGGATCAATGCTCCTTCCAAGGATCCTATCCCTTTGTCAAGACTCTCTCATATGTCTCTGGAATTTTCCACTTGTCTCTCCCCAACTCAGCTATTTCTGAACCTTGAACAGAGCCTGGCATAGAGTGGCTTCTCAGGAAAATAATTTGTTCAGTTGAATTGTTTTTGAACCATTTAAATAGATGAAACACACAGCTATTATTCAGTTCAGCCTGGCCCAATGATCTTATTTTTTTCAGCCACTTCCAGATTTGCCTTTAATTTCTACCTGGAACATGGACTTATCACTTTCAAAGAAAGGAAAGTCTCCTATTCTATTTTTTAAAGTTTTAAACACTTGGACTTCACTTCTTCGCCTGTTGGCTTACTGCTTTGCCATGAACCCCTGTGATTCTTACAGCCCATGGATTTTAGGGAGAGTCGTCCAGTGGTTGAGAGCAGGCTTTGGAGTCATTTGCACTTGGGCTTAATTCTAGCTCTATCACCCCCTAACTGTGAGAGGTGGAGTAGGAAACACAATGTAATGTTCAAAATGTCCAAGATACAGTCCAAAATTACCCAACATACACAATCCTGATAAAAATTCAAACAGCCTTCTTAAGAGTAATGGAAAAACCAATCCTCGACTTTATGTGGAATGGCAAGAGGCCAGAAATAGCTAAAGCAATGTTGAAAGAGAAAACAAAATAGGAAGGCTCACACTTCCTGACTTCAAAACATATTATATAGTTACAGTAATCAAAACAGCCTGGTACTGGTATAACAACAGACACATAGACCAATGGAACAAAACTGAGAATTCAGAAATAAACCCACACTTCTATGGTCAACTGATTTTTGACAATGGTGCTAAGTCCCTTCAATAGGGAAAGAAGAGTCTTTTTTCTGGTGCTAGGAAATTTGGATTTCTACCTGCAGAAAAATGAAACAGGATCCATGCCTCACATCATAGACAAAAACAAATTTCAAAATGGATTGAGACCTAAATGTGCAAATAAGAAGCATAAAATTCTTAGAAGAAAATGTAGGAGCAATACTGTCAGGCCAGCCTTTTAACAATGGATTATCTAATACAATAACAAAAGCAGAAACAACAAAAGACAAAATAAGTAAATAGAACCTCATCAAAATTAAAAACTTTTGTTTATCAAAAGACTTGACCAAAAAATGAAAACGTAAGCTACTGAGTGGGAGAATATTTTCAGAAAACATGTATCTGACAAAAATCACATGCATATGAGGTGATGGAAAATACCATGGTTTGGGTCAGGCACGTCTTAGTCTTCAAAGTGACATCTTTACTTCT
>NW_006921618.1:3000534-3001118 GCF_000298275.1 Orycteropus afer afer | reverse complement strand
TATTGCACTGGGCAAATCTGTTGCAAAAGACCTCAAAGTGTTAAAGAGCAAGATGTCACTTTGAGGACTAAAGTGTCCTTGACCCAAGCCACGGTGTTTCCAATAACCTCATATGCATATGAAAGATGAACAAGGAAGAGCAAAGAAGAATTGATGCATTTGAATTGTGGTGTTTGCAAAGAATACTGAAAATACCATGGACTGCCAGAAAAGGAACAAATCTGTCTTGGAAGAAATACAGCCAAAATGCTCCTCAGGAGCAAGAATGATCAGACTTTATCTCACCTACTTTGGTCGTGTTGTCAGAAGGGACCACTCCCTAGAGAAGGATATCATGGTTGGTAAAGTGGAGGGTCAGTGAAGAAGGGGAAGATGCTCAACAAGATGGATTGACACAGTGGCTGCAATGGTAGGCTCAAGAAGAGCAAAGAGTGTGAGGATTGCACGGGTCCAGGTAGCATCGCTTTGAGTTGGAGCCGACTTGATGGCACCTGTGGTGGTTATGTTTGTGTGTCAACTTGGCTAGGCCTGGTTGAGTGGCTGGGCAGCTGGATGTAGTATTCCCCATGATGAGACTGGTAATC
>NW_006921618.1:2940844-2999324 GCF_000298275.1 Orycteropus afer afer | reverse complement strand
TACTTGGGTAAGTACAACTGGGGTCTCATAACCTTGTGAGCAGCCATCTAAGGTGCAACTATTGGTTTCTCTCCATCCAGAGCAAAGAAGAGTGGAGAAAATCAAAGACGTGTGGAAACAGCCTGAAGGACTAATGGACCACATGGACCACAGTCCGCATGACTATGAGACCAGAAGAACTAGATGGTACCTGGCTATCACCGCTGACCACTCTGAAAGGGATCACAATAGGGGGTCCTGGATAGAGTGGGAGAGAAATGTGGAACAAAACTCAAAATAGTAAAGACCAGTGGACTGATCTGATAGAGACTGGTAGAACCCCTGAGACTATGATCTTTAGACACCCTTCAAGCCTGAAACTGAAATCATCCTTGTGACACATTTTTTTTGTTTTGTTTTCCAAAAAATAGACCTAAAAGGTGAACAATAACACACTTCTTAGGTACACACTCCATAGAACAATCGCCCATACAAGCTCAAAAGAGTAATATTTTCCCAGGGCCAAATTTCAAAAGGCAAGAGCAGACAGGAAATAAGGATGAATGGAAATGGTAAATACTGGGAGGAAGTGGGAAGAGTATTGTTACATTGTGGGAGTTGCAATCCATGTCACAAAATAAAATGTGTATTAATTGTTGAGTGAAAAACCAACTTGCTCAGTAAACTTTCACTAGAGTTACAATAAAAAGTTTTATTAAAAAACAGTAACTGAGACAAAGTCTCACCATACTTGCTTCTAAGGAGCTTTCTGGCTGTACTTCTACACTGATTTGTTCATTCTTCTGGAAGTCCGTGATATTCTTTGCCAACACCACAATTCAAATGTATCATTTCTTCTTCTGTCTTCCTTGTTTATTGTCAGCTTTGCATGTATATGAGCAATTGAAAATACCGTGGTTTGGGTCATGTATACCCTAGTCTTCAATGTGACATGCTTGCTTTTTCACACTTTAAAGAGGTCTTTTGCAGCAGATTTTTTCCCAAATGCAATATATTGTTTGGATTCTTGACTGCTGCTTCCATAGTATTCATTACTGATCCAAGAATGAAATCCTTGACAACTTCAATTTCTTCACCATTTATCATGATGTTGTTATTGGTACAGTTGTAAGGATTTTTGTTTTCTTTGAGAGATAATCCATACTGAAGGCTTTAGTCTTTGATCTCCATCAGTAAGTGCTTCAAGTTAGCTTTACTTTCAGAGAGCAAGGTTGTATCATCTGCACATCACAGGTTGTTAATGAGTCTTCCTCCTATGCTGATGTGGTGTTCTTCTTTATATAGTTGACTGTATTGGATTATTTGCTCAGCATATAGATTGAATGACTATGGTGAAAGGATATAATCCTGACACACAACTCTTCTGCTTTTAAACCATGCAGCATCCCCTTGTTCTATTCTAATGACTGCTTCTTGAGTGAATATATATGTGCATGCATGTGTATGCTACCATCATAAAAAGAAATATCTGTTACAATTGGAACATGGGCTGTCAGACCCTGAAAATGCTGTCTATACGAAATCTCTTTTTTACTTATATAATGACACTCCAAAAACTCTCCAGGATATATAGTGTTCATCTATATTTTTCAAATATTCAGTAAAGAAAAAAATCATGATAATGGTGCTTTCCTTGATGGGCTTCTCCTTCCTCTTTAAAAATTCCAAAATGTGTTCTTGGTCAAGTGAAGTCATCAGAGAACCCAGTGTCTAGATTATCTCACCTATTTCCACCTGCCACTAAAGTTGCTTTTATTGAACTGCTATCAATCTGTATTGGAGACTTTGATGAGAAACAACTCAAAACACAACCTTATGTATTTTATGAGCTTGTTCTTGAGTTGTTATTTTTCACATCACACAGTGTCCTATTATAGAAGATGCCAGGCAGAAATTACTTATAATCTTTGAACCTGCCTTAGCTAGTTTCTTATTTTGTCATTAGCATCGGGACCTATGTGACTACCCACTCCCATTACCCATTTGGCTGCTAGAAAGCTCCAGGCACCTCTCTGTAATGTTAATGAGCATTCCTACAATAAAAGGTCCTATGTCAAATAAGTTGGTGAATTTTTTCTTTAATGTTATCTCATTTAATCCTCCCAACCACATTGGAGGATGATGCCAACATTATTCCAGTTTTATAGATGAGGAGGAAACTGAGTCCTCTGAGAGGTTTCAACCACTTGCCCAGGGTTGCCTAGTTAGCCAAGGGCAGTGTCAGCATTGGAACATGGACTATCTGACTTCAAAGTCTGCTCTCTTAAGCACTGTAGAGAAATCATGTATATAAAGTACCCAGCACAGAGGAAAGCTCATCCTTATTGAGTGGATAGCTAAGGGGTTAGCCTCAACCTTGACTTCACAAAAGGAGGGGCTGTTGTTGGTTGAAGTTGGTGTGGCCTAGTCCAAAGTCCCAGGGAAGCTGCCACCCCTACTCTAACTCTTCTGCCTGGGAATGTTCCTCCTGATGTCAGTTTTGTCCTATGCTGTTTCTAGTAACCTGTCAGCCTCATCGACTCACTCCCTAACTTCTCTCAGGTCCCAGTTCCTTTTCTTGGAAGCCTCTTCTCCATGGATCCATCTGCCCCTCAAACCCATCAAGGATAAAATTGCTTATTGGTCACCAGTGTACCCAGAACATCTGGGGAACAATACAGAGGGATTCTTCACTGCTCTTTAATAGAATTAGACAGCCATACTCTTCCCGTGCCTCAAGATGGATGGAATGTACTGCCTCATCCCTTGGCTTTGGGTCTGGGCATAAGATAAGCCTTAGTTAGTGAAATGTTAGAGAATCAGACAAGAAGGGAAGCTTGAGATGTGTTTGTGCCTGAGGTTTGGTTCCTTTGAGCTCTGATGATCTGTCATCATGGCCCAGTGGTTGCTGTCCCTTCTATGTGGGCCCCCAGAACAAACAGCCAGATCTATAGTCTGAAGCCAAGCTGCTCATCTGTACTAGTTTTCTATTGCTACATAACAAGTTACTACAAGCTTAGTGGCTTAAAACAACACCCGTTTATCATCTCACAGTTTCTGTAGGTCAGATGCCTGAGCACAGCATAGCTGAGTCTTCTGCTCAGGGTCTCACTAAGCTCAAATTAAGGTGTCAACAGGGGCTGTGATCTCACCCGGAGGCTTGACTGGGGAAAATCTGTTTCCAACTCTCTCAGGCTGTTGGCAGAACTCCGTTCTTTGTGTAGAACTGAGGTCCCTGCTTTCCTGCTGGCTGTTGGACAAGGGTCATTCTTAACTGCTAGAGGCTGCCACATGACCCTCTCATGGCACAACAACTTACTTCTTCAAAGCCAGCAAGAGAATCTATTCTAGTCTGTTACACAGAGTCTAATATAATGTAACAGGGATGTTTATCCCATCATTTTTGCCATATAACATAACCACATCGAGGAAGTGAGTATCCCAACATATTCACAGATTCTGCCTATACTCAAGGGGAGAGAATTCTACAGGCATGTATACTAGGGGATAATAATCTTGTGGGTCATTTTATTTTTTATTATTATTACTTTGTTTTGGCTTTAACAAACAGGGATTTATTCTCTTACAGTTTAGGAGGCTAGAAGTCTGGATTCAAAGTGCCAGCTCTAGCTGGGTGAAGGCCCCTTGACCCTGGGCTTCAGCTCTGCTCTTTCTCCCAGCCCACTGGAGCTGGAGGCATCTCTTTACTCAGGTGGCTACTGACTGCTGAGGCGAAAAAACCCAAGGCTGACAAATAAAATGGCAGAGTCCTTGTGCACCATTTTAGAATTCTACCCACTGCACTATCCAAGACTTAATTAGCCAAACTATAGTCAACCTACAAACCTGGGAGTGTGAGGATTAGTGCTTGTTATTGTATGCCACTGGGTTTTTATTGTTATTATCATACCAAAACTAAACCAAGCTCACTGCCGTAGAGTTGGTTCTAACTCATAGAGACCCCTCCTTGAGTTTCCGAGGTGGTATTTCTATGGAAGTAGATCGTCCAATCTTCCTTCTGAAGAGTGGTTGGTGGGTTTGAACCATCAGCCTTCTGGTTAGCAAATGCCTTAGGCACATGCCACCAGAGCACCTTAGTAAGTATACAGATAACAACAACAACAACAAATTTCCTGTTTCAGTATTTTTTTTACATGTATAATTCAGAGACATTAATTACGTTCAATACTGAGTGTTGACGTTTGTTACACAGCATTATTGTGGCAATATCACATATTGTGACTGATATACATCTTTTCGGGAAGATGACACCCTTCTTTTCAAGAAGTCATGTTGTGACTGATACACTTCTTTTCAAGAAGCATTGACTTTGTAGTTCACACAGTGTTTCAACTCCAGTTTTGGGAGGCTGCCTGATAAGGCATTGGGACAGTCATATCTGAGTTTTAATCTTCTTCTCCACTTACAATTTGGGCATCTTTTGGTCAGATATATCACTTCTCTGGGTCCATGCCCTCATCTGTAAAATGGAACTCACAATGCCTATCTCATCAGGATATTGAAAGGGTTGAATAAAACAGTGGATGTGGAGTACCTAACACATAAATGTGGTTTTGTCCTCTCTAAAGCTCATGTTTATAGCCAAATGTCCACCTCTTTAAGGAATTAATGTGATATGAGTTCTTGGAAGGGACACTGAATGGCTGACACCTATGGGTTGCCACGCTGGTGTCGCTCATGTAGTTGAAAGGGTAATCTGCAAGATTCTCTGGCCCTGGGCATAGATGCTCCATTGTGGACCAGATTGCAGAATTCAGCCCTGCCTTTTTTCTCTAGGAGCATTGGTAGTGTAGTGTCTAAAGCATTTGACTGCTAACCAGAAGGCTGGGAGTTCAAACCCACCAGGCACTCCATGGAGGGAAGATTGGGCAACCTACTTCCATAGAGAAACCTCCTCAGAAACCCAAGGAGGGGTCGCTATGAGTTGAATTAGACTCAACGGCAGTGAGTTGGTTTTTTTTTTTTTTTTATTTCTGGGATAGAGACATGCACCCTCAAAAAGATGCCTGCTCTATCCCTCTAATATTTTGATATTAAAATGTTACATAGCTGCTTTATCTTGTAGAGTTCAGTCTCTGCCAACTGTTTAGCTTGGTCAAGTGACTTTAACTTTCTGACCCTTGGTTTCCTCCCCTATATATTATGGGTTAAATATCCATTTCACAGAATGTTGTTCTGGATAATATGACCCAAGATGTCTGTCTGGTCCATCATGTTGTTGTTGTTAGATGCTTTTGAGCTGGCCCTGACTCATGGAGACCCCGTGTACAATGGAATGAAACACTGCTTCACCCACACCATCCCATGATACACTGGGGTTGGGACCGTTGTGATCCACAGGACTTTCACTGGCTGATTTTTAGAAGTAGATTACCAAGCCTTTCTTCCTAGCCCAGCTTAGGCTGGAAGTTCTGCTGAAGCCTGTTCAACACACACATGCAAGTCACCACTGACAGACAAGTTCATTGACCAGAAGTGAATCTAGGTTTCCTGCTACCACTGATCCATTAGTGTCCTTGGGCTCATCATAGGAGTTTAATAAATAATCTTCTCCTTCCCTCAGAAACCAGTTATGTCTAGTAGTTCTTTGTAATGACTCTCTCTGCCCCTCCCTACCTTTATGGCCCATCACAGAGAGGAGCAGGGAATAAAGGAATGTGTTTGCTTCCCTTTTCATACCCATGGCCTCATTTTATCCTCCTAAAATCTTCTGTGGTCCATGGATGTGGCAATCCCAGGTCCCCCCAACAATCTTGTTCCTCACCTTCTGGGCACATGCAGATTATACTTCCCTACTACTTTTCAAGTCACTGGGCCATGTGCTCACTTTGGCCAAGAGAGTGTGAGCAGAAGTACCCTGTGTCACTTCAGGTAGAAGTTTTAAGAGCCAGTGTGTGGTCCACCACCTTTCTACTTTCTTCTGCTACCAGCAACCAGTAGCATGTGAGATGGTGCCTGCCCCATTAGCCTGAGTCCCACCTGACTACAGTGAGTAATGGTCATGGAAATGCACGAGAAATCAGCCTCTGTTCTGAGCCACTAAAATTTGGGGATTGATGGTTACTGTGTTCTATCTTGACACAAAGAGGCAGGCTTTGTTTCTACTTGAAAGATGAGACAGCTGAGGCTTTCTAGAGGGAAGGGAAGTGACTTGCCTACAGTCACACAGAAAGTACCTGGGACCAAGGGTAGGAAGTACCTGAGGGAGCACATTTTTTATTTTTCCAGGGGAGAGAGCAGAGGTGACCTGATCTCTGAACACACTCTCCCTGGTGCTTCTGGGTAATGAGTCCCCACTTCCCCCAACAGCCTATAGTGTCAGGAGTAGGAAAATGATCCTCTCTTCTCACGTTCGACAGTGGAAGCTTGGGGCAGAGAAGGGTGGAGTTCTGGAGGCCATACCTTTGGGAGAACCAGATATTCTAGACTTAACTGCACACAGATGGGACTGTACTGAGCAGCCCCATTCTGTCAGTTGTGTCCCACCCCAGTGGCTCCTTTTGTCTGCTGTGTCAGGAAATGCTTTTTCTCACTCGTAAATTTTGCCTTGTGGAAAGATCATGATACTCATCCACCATAATATATCCATGACCAATAAGCATATAGACCAATGAGCAGGAATAGAGACTGCTATGTTCTGCAGTAATGTGTGGCAATAGCTACCTGATACATTTGCCTGGTCAATATCCACTCTCCCCTTTTCCTTTACACACAGAGCCTGATTTTAATCTGGGTAGGAATATACCTTGGCAGAAGGCCACCTTTCCTAGCTTCCTCTGAAGCTGCTGTTATTAGCTGCTGCTGAGTCAGCCCCAACTCATGGCAACACCATGCACAATGGAATGAAATACTGGCCGGCCTCGTGCGAACCCCATGATCAGTCGCAGATTGAATCATTGTGATCCATACCATTTTCATTGGCAGATTTTCAGAAGGTGATCACCAGCCTTTTCTTCCTAGTCCATCTCAGTCTAGAAGCTCCTCTGAAACTTGTTTAGCATCATAGCAACATGCAAATGACCACTGACAGATGGTTGCACATAAGGTGCATTAGCCATGAATAGGACCTGAGTCTCCCTCATGGAAAGTGAGAATTCTACCACTGAACTGCCAGTGTCCCCCTCCCTTGAAATTAGAAGTGGTCAATGAAATGTTAGCAAAGGCTGTTGGGTGGGACTTCTGGGAAAGCTCCCTATGAAGGGGTCAGAGAGCTGTCTGGAGGTCCTCAAGGGCAGGGCCCAGTCTGGGAGCTCCTTGGTATCATCTACATGGTACCTAACACTTTATGTTGTTTTCTCAGCACTGGGATAGACACTTCTGAGTCATGTATGTGCTCTCTGGGCTGCCTTCAACCTTTGGCTTGGTTTATAGTCGTGGGATTTTACTGAGTAAACTGGGGGTAGTAGTAACCTAAGAGATCTTTAGAGAACATCTAGACTGCTTTTAAAAAAATGAAAATAGGGTCTAAGAGGGGGAAAAATTATCTCAGTACCTACAGTGAGGCAAAAGCTGAGCGGAGAGAATTTGAGTAGTTCTAGACTTTCCTCCATATCTTACCACATTACTGAGTGATTTGGAGGCATAGGAGGTGGGAGGGACAGACACGGAGTAGAACATGGTTGGGAGCACTGGTTCTGACACCAAGCTGCCTAGATTCTATAGGTGGCTGGTATGGGGCTCATCACACTATAAGGACTCTGTGTGGATGGGGATACTAGGAGAAGCCTTCTGATAGGCTGCAGAACCTGACAGGACCCAACTTCCCTTCAGGGCCTCCGCTGGAGAACTTGGACCAGGTTGGACTGGCACAGGTCAACCAGGAGCACCTTACCCTTCCTTCATGTGCGGATTTCTCCCAACAACTCCTCCACCCTTCCTCTTTCCTGTCCAGAAGATCATCCAAGGAAACCAGTACCCTGAAATGCCATGAGTACCCTGATTTAAAGCCAGGGTAACATTTGTGTAGTAGATGCCATTGGTATACTTCCCAGATCCCCTTTACTGGGCCAGCACATCTGTCCTCAAATTGATCTGAATGTTGTTACTAATGGCTCATAACTGTACCTTCTCTGGAGAACTACCTTCAGCCCAAAAGAGCCAATTTAACCAGAGATGCTTGGGCACTTAAGCCCTGTACCTAACCACTCATACCCACAGAGACAGCTAGCAGCTAATGACCAACTGATTGTTGTTGTGAGGTGCCATCAACTTGATTTTCGACTCATAGTAACACTATGTGATAGAGTAGAACTGTCTCATTAGGTTTCAAAGGCTTTAATCTTTATGGGAGCAGATTGCCAGGTCTTTCTACTGTGGATCCATTGGGTAGGATCAAATGGCCAGCCTTTTGGTTATCAGTTGAGCATTAATTTTAACCACTGTGCCACCAGGGCTCCATGACCAACCGATACCGCTGTACAAAAGGCCATGCCCCTGGCCTCAAGGCAGGACTACTCTGTGCTACAGTTCAGGCCCCACAACTTCCCACAGCTGAGTGTGAAGCCAGATGCCAGTTGAAACCATACCCTACCTTGCTTCCTTCACTCCCGTACAGATTTCTCTTGGGAGCTCTCTCTCAATAATTCACCAGCCTGAGAAGTCTATCAGGCTTAGCTTCTATAGCAATATGTAATCTTCTGAGCTCTCTCTTACCTCTCTGATTCCATGCCATAGAGGGTTCTAGACTTAGCAGCAGGGAAAGTTTGTTCCCGTGAGAGAGAACTGAGGTTTCAGCTCATTCTCTGACAGTGCCCTATTCCCACAAGCTCAGTGAGGCACTTAAGCAACAGCATGTGTAGATCAAATATAGATTAAGCATCTACTCTGTTCCTAGGAGTCCCTGGGTGGCACAAATGTTAGGGCTACTACTGAATGGTTGGAAGGTTGAACTTACCCAGAGGCACCTCAAAAGAAAGGCCAAGTGATCTGCTTTCAACAGGTCACAACCTTGAAAACCCTACAGGACACAGTTCTATTCTGCAACACACGGGGTCACCAAGAATCCGAACTGACTCAATGGCAACTGACATTTTACTTCTTGTGCTTAGAAGCTGCTTGGCAGTGGGGGACACAGTCGAGTTCAAGAGAAATGCAGTTCCTACTCTGACCCTTTAAATTAGGTCAAAGGGTTTCTGGGTCACCCGTCAATCTTTTTTTAGGGCAGCCACATAATGGTGATCAACTGAACACACAGAACTTTCAGAATGCTTTTAATTTCTTTTAATGTGTAACAGTTACGCCTGAGTTACAGAGGAAGCGCTTACAAGCAGCAGGTAGTTAAAGCAAATACCAGTTTCTCTTTCTAGTCTACTACTCCATATAGCTGAATAAATTATGGTGTGATTATATTTAAACACACAACCTCACTCCCAAATGCACACGCCACTCACACTCATGCATACACACTCACTTCCACGCAGAAGCAACAACGTTGCAGTTACTAGGAAGAAGGAATGATCTAGAGTGCTATGTAAATATTTCCCAGGTAGGAGATTGGCCATGTTGAGAGTCAACAGAAGAAGTATTATTAAGTACAGATGTCTCTGAGCATTTCAAGATGGTGGCTAGTGTACCCCCATTTGGTCTTGGTTTGGTGCCTCTGTAGGAGGGGAGGAGAGAAGACCTGTCTACCTCAGAAAGAGTACTAGAGGGCATATCAAGGAGCTTGAGAGAACATCCACCTGAGAGAAGTACCAGAGGATGAATGCCTTCTCAGTTGGCCAATCATGGAATTCCATTGAGTTCCAGGATCCAAAAGTCAGAATGCTTCACCAGCTCCATCTACAACGATGCTGGATCCTGATGGAATAATCAAAGCCTGGTCCTGTCCTGTTCTTGGTCCATAGTTAGATTAGAAATCTGACCTTTTCATTTCTCTTCTAGGCAAACTTCTCTCTTCATTCTTCTCTCCTCTCATCCCCCTATCTCTCTGTCTCCTCTGCTCTCTCATGTTCCTTTGGCAAAGGAACGGCAAAGAGTAAATCAAGTAAAAATAAGAGTATAAAAGCATAGCTTGGTTCTTACACATTACTTCTTTTTTTTTTCATAGCAAGAGAGAAATATCAAGTGATTTAAAAAAAAAAAAAAGCATCAAAAATGAAAGAACCCAATAGATCTTGGAATGTATAATTTGAAACACACGATATGCAGATATATCCCTAAGATGGTCCCTGGCCCTAGCACGACACGCACTGTGGGTTTTTTCTTTTCTTTTTTTAGTATATATATATATGTATATATATAAATTCAACTTCCTATAAACGAACAGCACATCACCAAGTTTCCAACTACTGTACAATGAGCGTTGAAGAGGGGGCCCCCCACAGGTAGGACCAACAGCTACTTGTGATGAATTGGAGGAAACAGCTCTTATTTTGCTACAGACTCTATTTACAGGGATGGATGGGGGTTGCTCTTGGCCAGCCTGGCCTCTGGGATTAGGGCCTTCTTTCTCAGGCTATGGTCAACCCCCAACAGTTTGAGGCCTTGCACCTCTTGTCCAACATCATCTCTCTGGTGAAGTTTCAAGCTGTCCATACAGACTGAATTTTATAGACTGAGTTGGCTGGACACCTTAACACATTGGGTTTTAGGGAAAATCTGTCTGGGTCAATGGTCTCTTTCTGAGGTGGGGGCAGTAAGACCTCTAGAGGAATAAGTCCGATTTTATACCAAGATGGTGGCATGGGAGAAATCTAGAGGTATGGGACCCAATGAGAAATCATTTGGTTTATTCCCAAGCAGGTCTCAGTTTCATTTTACTGTAGAGTACAGATATGTGGGATTCGTCCTAGCATTGGAATGTCACCTCCTGGGGATGGAGCTGGATAGCTTTAAAGTCATCTGCCTGAGATCCCTGCTCCTGAGTAACATAGGGTATAAGGAGTTCTGAGCCAGAACTCTGGGGGGAAAAGATTGACCATTCAAGGAATGTGGATGAAAACTGTGGTTGATCTTAAGGAAAAGCTTCTTGGCCATGATAGCTACAAAAGCATGGAGTGGGTTACCAAGAGACAACACAGTCTTCCTTTTAGTCCAGAACATGAAGAACCAAGACTCCTGCAGTGGATGCTCCAATTGAAACCTTGATGGGCCACATATCTGGGTGTCCTCTGCTACCAAAAAGTCTGCTTGTCCCCAATTAATAAGTTCCTCTAAACCAAAGATACAAGCCACCCTGGCTGGATATGGTCCAGGACAGGCTTGACATTTTAAGTCCGGAGATGAGAAGCAAGAGAGTATCTGTCACAGAGGTGACATCCATGCAGGAAGGTGTCTAGTATCTTGCCAGTCCAGATCCCCAAGGCCCTGGCCACCTCTGTGTATGGAGGAACTCAGGACAAATCCCAAAGCAGTAGCCCTTCACTCCAGGAATGTCTTGTTGGCTGAAGGCAAGAGGCATGGACTGAGCAGGGAGACAGCCTCAAGTGCCCTGGTGAGGACAAGCAATTTGGTCCAGTCTTTGTGGATTCAGTGTTTGTGTCTCCCATCACAAGTGCCTTTTACCCAGCAGCACTTGATAAAGGTGATCCAAGGGTAGATTATAATTGCATTGATAGTGAAGACGAATATAATTTTGACAAATAGGTGAAGATGGTGATAAGTTCCAAGGGAGGAATAATCAGGGATTTGAACCATCCCCCAAAGATCACAGCTCCTAAATAGAATGGAGTTTGAGAAAGTCACTGAAGTGGTCAAGGAAGGTGCTTTTTCCCTTTTCTCTGGAACCACTGGCATCACCCTCTGCCCAGGGGTGGCTGCTTGAAAACTGGTCACATCTGCCCCTGCCCAGTTGTGCTGGAGCAGGAGACAAAGGCCTCCGTGGAGAGAGGATTAGTATAGAAAGATCTCACTCTAGGTGAGGCAGGGACATGCCCCCTACCAATATGCCAGGGGGACTGGTGGTTCTGTCTTTGAGGCAAGCGATCCTGCCTGGCCCGAGAACCTCATCCAAAGCTCTGAGAGAAGTTCTCTGCACCCCCAGTGACTTAAAGGGAAGATGGAGACCCTATTCTTAGAGTATTAGACAAGCACAGAATAGGATCAGTTCTCCACTGGAAGCTCTGTGAGAAATCCAAACTCCACAGGGTGTGAATTTGAAGGCATGGAGTTGAAATAAAGGTTTACCACCCACAAGGAAAGGGATTCCATTAAGAAAACCCCTTTCCAACCTGCCTTATGCCTCTTCACTCACATGTCCTCAACACTTGATCCCAGCCCCATCCCATCCCATCAATAAGGAAATTGAAAGGTTATGCTGGGTCCCTAGGCCCTATGAGGTTGGCATTTGGGCTTCAGTCTGAGTCTTCTGCTTCCAGATGCCTGGGTTGGTTCATTGTACCCTAGGTCTGGCCAACGGCTGGTGAAACCAACTTCCCTGGTCAAGTCCTTCCTATCTTCCTGTCTCCCAGCCTAGTAGGTATGGGGGGTGGGCCTTGAAGTCCTCAGGATTTCTAGGGAAGGTATGACTGTAACCCTGCTAACTCCACTGGGAGGACCCCAGGGCTTACAGTCCCCTCGCTGCTGAATTCCCAGTGTTCAGAAAAGGAAAGGGCTGTTGTTCTGACCCTGGTTCAGAGGCCCTGCTAGGAGGGCCAACTCCCAGCACTTCTAGCTGAGAGCAGTCCTGTGAGCTTCACCCTTACCTCTGGCCAGAGCACCAACTGCTATCAAGTATTACAGGCTCCCAGGACCTAGTCTCAGGCACCACCATCTTCTGGATGCCCAAGGTGCTTTATTCAGGGTGAGCTTCTATTCTCCATGCCCAAGATGACACAGAGGCCAAAAAAGGATTCAAATGGTGGTGGAGCACTGCAGCCTGACCAGAAACCCTCCTGGGGAGAAAATGAGGGGACAGACTTTGAAGAGGTCACGTCAGGTTCCTAACCACAGGTGAATGCACAGACTAGGCTGCACATCTCCAGAGGGCTGGCTATGAGAAGGGAATGGGGCCCCTTTCCTGGTCTATTGGGACCCCAGGGAATGAGAGGACTGAGTTTGGGAGGCTTAAGGGTCAATAAGGACGTGGCTTGGACTTGGGCTGGGGCAAGTAGCCCTAGTAGGCCTGGCCAGTTTCCACGGGCAGGAGTCCCAGCACGGCAGAGTGCTCCCCAAGCTTCATGCGACGCTGTGTGGAGAGGCTCACGTTTTTGGCCAGGTAATCGACAGCAGCTGGGAAAAAAAAAGAGAGAGAGAGAGACTGCTAGAAATGATGGTTATTTTTTGCCTATTCTTCCATCCACCCCACATCCATATATCCATCATACCATATATCATATATATCCATATATCCATCATACATCAACTCATCCATCTACCCATTCATCCACTTATCCACCCACTCATCCACCCCTTATCCATCATCCACTCATCCATTCATCTCTTTAAGAAGCTTCTTCTGTCACCTATCCAAACATTCAGGAAATATTTAGTAAACACTTATTATTTGCCTTGCTGTCTCATGGGTTCTGTGGTAAGCTACAGAAGGGTATTCACGTTGCTGGGTGAAGTAAAAGCAATCTACCTTCCCAAAAGGCTCTCTGCATATCCCCAGTCTGGGGGACATTCGATGAATCCCACTGAGCCAATGCAATAACGAGGGCCGGATCTTTTTACCTTCTCTGGACTCTGAACTCTGAACTCAGCTTATGGAAGACTCAAAGCAATGTTCTTGGCTCAGAAAGCCAAAGCAACTTTTGTAGGTGAACTGCATGGTCCGGGAAGGAGGCACCAGGATGCTGACATTCATGGGGCTGACATTCTATGGCTCTAGTCAATTCTGGTCACCCAAGGAGAGGAATCAGAGTCTGGGTGTGTGTGTTTACCTGAGTGGTATGCACTTGTGTGTGTGTGTGTGTCAGTGGAAATAAGACTATCCATGAGGTAGCAATGGGCACTCACATGAGCAATATTTGCACATGGATGTGTGTACCAGTGCAAACAGACAATGGGAATGTCTGTGCAGGTACAGGCAGTCCCCGAGTTAAGAATATCTGACTTACGGAACCCTCCTACTTGCCCTTTAACCTTATCTAAATTTGCCCTCACTTTGAAATGATTGAACCAATCCCTGCTCACAACAAATTCACTTTAACAATCACCTTCTCTTGCTGCACATGCAGCTTTTAAATCATTGAATAGATCTTGAGCCTTTTCCTGCACTAAAACCAAACCAAATCCATTGCCATGCAGTCAATTCTGATGCATAGTGACCCTATAGAACAGAATAGAAATGTCCCATATGGTTTCCATGGTTTACTTGCCTCACCCTTCTCCCACAGAGTGGCTGGTGGGCTCAAACCACCAACCTTTTGGTTAGCAGCCAAGTGCTTTAACTACTGCACCATCAGAGTACCTTCTTTTGTACTAAATAAGAACCATACACACATGTTCCACTGACTTACAAATTCTTAAAAGAAAGTTAGGAATGAGACCAGGAGAACTAGATGGTGCCTGGCTACCACTGTCAACCACTCAGAGGGGAATCTATGGATAGTGGGACCTGTGGATCCAGGATAGAGTGGGAGAACAATGTGGAACAAAACTCAAAATCATTTAAAAAAAAAAAAAAAAGACCAGTTTTGATGGTTTGATAGAGCCTTGTGGAACCACTGAGACTATGGTCCCTAGCTGCCCTTCGGGTCTGGAATTGAACCCATTCCTAAGGCTTCCAGCCAAACAAAAGATAGGCATATGAGCTGAACATTTACATTAGGTAGATACACTCCTTGGAGAGATCATTCATGGGAGAATAGAAGGGCTGTGTATGCACAGGGAGACAGCTGGGAGGGCAGGAGTGCATGGGAGGGAAGGACACAGGGAAGAGCTAACTATAGGGAGGAAGTGGGAGGGGAGCTGTTGCATTGTGGGAAACTGCAGTCAGTGTCATGAGACAAAGTGTATGTGAACTGCTGTATGGAAAATGAATTTCTCTGTAAACTTTCACCCAAATCACAATAAACATTTTTAAAAAAAGGAAAGAGAGAGAGAGTTAGGAACAGATCTTGTTCATAACCTGGGGACTGTCTGTATTGTATAAAGGTGTGTTCTCATCCAAACATGGTGTATGCATGTGTATGTGCAACTGTGATCACTGGGCCGGTATGTAGGGGTGTGTTATATTGACTCTAACTACTCGTGCCTCCCTAAGGCAACAGCAGAGATCAGCTCTGAGCAAATATTTGATTGGCATGTGACCAAGACCTCCTGAAGCACAGAGTGCTGCCTCCTAAACTGGATCTCTGGCTGAGGCTACACCAACCTCCTGGGAACCTAGGATGCAGAGGCAAGAGATGGAAAGAGCACAGGACTGGGGATCACAAGGCCTAGCCCAGCACCCACTCTGGCACCCACCCACCAACACACCCTGCAACAGTCTACATGCTTCTCCAGGGTAGGAAGGTCCTGTCCAGGACAGGTGGGGGGGCGGGCAGGATGTGATAGGTATGGCCAGAGGGTGAAGCCCAGGGAAGACAGCTGGTCTGGACCAATAACTGAGACATGGGAGGTGTTTTTGCCTAGTTGTTCAAATGATCTAGGTCCAAACCCTACATCTGCTATTTATTAGCTGTATGCTTTTGGGCATGACACCTCACCTCTCCAAGCCTCAGTTTCCTTAACTGTAAAATGGGAATAAGAATAAAACCTAATTTGAAGACCTGTTGATGCCCCAGAGCTGCTGAGGATTTAAAAAGTACTGTATATCAAGTGGTCAGCACTGTGCTTTTGTCTCACTTACTTCGGACATGTTATCAGGAGAGACAAGTCCTTGGAAAAGGACATCATGCTTGGTAAAGTTGAGGGTCAATGGAAAAGAGGAAGGCCCTCAATGAGATGGATCGACAGAGTGCCTGCAACAATGGGCTCAAACACAGCAAACGAGTGTAAAGATGGCACAGAACCAGGCAATGTTTCACCCTGTCGTACATAGGGTCTCTATGAGTTGGAACTTACTCAATGGCATCTAACAGCAAATTCTTGAGGACCCAATGAGATAAAACCCTTTAAGATGCTGGATTCAGAGGTCTCAGGGCATGGCCTCCTCGATTCCGAAAGGACACACCAATGCTTTAGGTCTATTTAGGGTGTTCAGATCCTGAGCTCCTCAGTTTCCAGGCCCCAAGGTGAATAACAAAAGCTTGTGGTGCCTGCACAGGGCCTGAGCGGAGCCCTGTGGCACTGCCAGCCTCCCTCTGAGGCTATGTAGATTCTAGGCTCCCAGTCAGTGGACTGGGATCCTGTGGCCAGGCCCTACTCTGCCTGGGTCTTCCCCTTATGCTGGATGGGGGTAGAGGATATCTCCCACGTCTGGTCTTGGGGGGACTCTGTAGCTTTGGCCATACCACTCTCTGCTCCTTGGAGCCAGTCTCACCGGGGCTTCCGGTAGTCTCATTTGTGAGAGTGACATTAGGACTAGGTTGATCTGATACACTGCTGGTGGGACTATAAAATGGTACAATCATTATGGAAAGCAGTATGGTGATTCCTTCAATAACTGGAATTAGAAATACCATTTGACCCAGCCATTCCATTACTAGGTATATACCTAGTAAGAAGTGAAAGCCATGATAAGAACAGACATATGTACACCCATGTTCATCGCAGCACTATTTACAATAGCCAAAAGATGGAAACAACCTAGGTGTCCATCAACTGAGGAATGGATAACCAAACTATGGTACATACACACAATGGAATACTATGCAACGCTGAAGAATAATGTAGAATCTGCAAAACACCGCATAACGTGGATGAACTTGGAGGACATTATGCTGAGTGAAATAAGTCAATCACAAAATGACAAATATTGTATTAGTCCATTATTGTAAAAGTTAAGGAAAGGTTTATCTATAGAAGGAAGTTTTCTTTGTTGGTTACCAGGGGTGAGAGGGGAGGGGAGGGAAGGCTGTTAGAGAGATAGAGATAAGTATTGATTTGGGTGAAGAGAAGGGAAATGTACTAAATGTGAGTGACCAATATGGCAGCATTAAGGATGAGAAAGACATAGGGAGGTATATGGGAGGTACAGACAACAAATATGAACCCTTTTGTACATACAGTACTGCATTGTCAGTGAAGGCTAACATGGGTATATGGGTGGATAGATGGGTGGACAAGTTGAATGATTAGGTATGTCTATGAAATGGGGAGTGTATCCAAGATCATATATAGGGTTGGCAGACAATGGTCCTATAAGTTTATGTGAATGATCAGAATTCCCAGGTGTGTAGTAGAGCTGACAAGGGGGAAGGTTGTGGTCACTGCTTGGTCACAGCCAGCTACCCAGAGGGACTGAGTAGTTGAACCCGTGGGCTTGGGATCATAGTCGCAGGGGACATAAAGCTCAATTGGCATAACATACTATACAAAACATTGTTCCACCTCCTGCTTTGGTGAGTAGCGACTGGGATCTTAAAAGCTAGCAAGCTGCCATCTAGATGCAACGATGGGTCTCTCTTCATCCAGAGCAAAGAAGAATGAAGAAAACCAAAATTCATGGAAACAATTAGTCCTAGAGACTGGTACACCATCCGATCTGCAGCCTATACAGCTATGAGACCAGAAGAACTAGATGGTGCCCGGCTACCACTGTCATCCACTTCGAAGAGGATCTATGTAGGAGATCCTTGATAGAGAGGGAGAACAATGTGGAACAAAACTCAAAATCATTTGGAGAAAAAAAAAAGGTGGGGACCAGGTTTGCTGGTCTGATAGAGCCTGGTGGAACCACTAAGACTATGGCCCCTAGCTGCCCTTCAGATCTGGAATTAAACCCACACCTGTGGTTTCCAGTCAAAAAAAGAGACAGGCATATGAGTTGAACATTTACCTCAAGTAGATACACTCCTTGGAGAGAACAATCATGAGAGAAAGAAGGGCTGCTTATGCACAGGGAGACAGCTCAGTGGGCAGGAGAGTGTGGAGGGATGGACACAGGGATGAGGTAACTATGGGGAGGAAGTGGGAGGGGAGCTGTTGCATTGTGGTAAACTGTGGTCAATGTCATGAGACAAAGTATATGTGAACCACTGTATGGAAAGTGAATTTGCTCTGTAAACCTTCACCCCAATCACACACACACACAAAAGACTAAGTTGTTGTTGTTAGGTGCCGTTCAGTCCTCTCTGACTCATAGTGACCCTATGCACAATAGAACAAAACACCACTCGGTACTGTGCCAGCCCCATAGTCCCTGCTATGCCTGAGCCCATTGTTGCAGCCACTGTGTCAATCCATCTTGTTGGGGGCCTAGCCCTTTTTTGTTGACCCTCCACTTTACCAAGCATGATATCCTTGTCCAGGGAATTGTCCCTTCTCACAACATGACCAAAGTAGGTGAGACGAAGTTTGGCCATTCTTGCTTCCAAGGAGCATTCCGGCTGCACTTCTTCCAATATAGATTTGTTTGTTCTTTGTCAGTCCATGGTACTTTCAGCATTCTTCGCCAACACCAGAACTCAAAAGCATTGACTCTTCTTCAGTCGTCCTTTTTCATTGTTCAGCTCTCACATGCATATGAGGTGATTGAAAATACCATGGCTTGTGTCAAGCGCACCTTAGTCTTCAAGGAAACATCTTTGCTCTTCAGCACTTGAAAGAGGTCCTTTGCAGCAGATTTGCCCAATGCTACACGATGTCTGATATCTTGACTGCTGCTTCCATTGATGTTGATTGTAGAACCAAGTAATATGAACTCTTTGACAACTTCAATCTTTTCTCCATTTATCGTGATGCTGCTTATTGGTCCCATTTTGAGGATTTTTGTTTTCTTTATGTTGAAGTATAATCCATACTGCAGACTATAGTCTTCAATCTTCATCAGGAAGTGTTTCAAGTCATCTCACTTTTAGCAAGCAAAGTTGTGTCATCTGCATAGCATAGGTTGTTAATGAGTCTTCTTCCAATCCTGATGCCATGTTCTTCTTCATATAGTCCAACTTCTCAGATCATTTGTTCAGCATACAGATTGTATAAGTATGGTGAAAGGATACAACCCTGATGCACTCCCTTCTTGATTTTAAACCATGCAGTGTCCCCTTGTTCTGTTTGAACGACAGCCTCCTGGTCTATGTACAAGTTCCTCATGAGCACAAATTAAGTGTTCTGGAATTCCCATTCTTCTCAATGTTATCCATAATTTGTTATGATCCACACAATCAAATGCTTTTGCATACTCAAAAAAATACAAATAAACATCTTTCTGATATTCTTTGCTTTGAGCCAAGATCCATTTGACATCAGCAATGATATCCCTCTTTCCACATCCTCTTCTGAATCCAGCTTGCATTTCTGGAAGTTCTCTGTCAATATACTAGTGTAACCATTTTTTAATTATCTTCAGTAAGATTTTACTTAGGTGTGATATTAATGATATTGTTCAATAATTTCCACATTGTGTGGGATCACCTTTCTTTGGAATGGGTACAAATATGGATCTCTTCCAGTCAGTTGGCCAAGTAGCTGTCTTCCAAATCTCCTGGCATAAGACTAGGAGGAGTTAACATTTACAAAGAGCTTGCTCTATGCCACTCTGTTTGTCTAAGCACTTTGTGTGCATTACCTCATTTAATTCTCACAACAGCTCTATAAGGCTGGTAGTATTATTACCACCAGTTTACAGATGAAGAAACCGAGGCTCTGAGAGATGATGTAACTTGAAAGACCACATGGCTCATAAGTTGTGGAGCTAGGATTCAACTCTAGGCAACCTAATGCCAGCTCCTAACTGGCCCCCATGAGCTTGGCCCAGCAGCTTCCTATAGAACACTCCCTTGAATGTGCATACCACTTTAGAGTGAATGAGGCACTCTACATCCCAAATTCTGCATTGGTTCCATTTTCTACTCTAGGAAATGTGACTTGTGCAAGGTATGTGAGAAAGATGCCTTTCCCCTATGCTCCAGGAAGCTACTGCCTTCCTATACTTAGTCCACACCATGCTAACTCTGATATTCTGATAATACCTCTACAGAGAAGTTTGTGAGTATAGCTGATAAAGAGTTGACCTTAAACAACAATGACAAAAACAATGCAATGAGATTTCTCTTGTATTGAACACCTACATGATGCTAGGTGGACATTTGTTGTTGTTGCTGTTAGGTGCCATTAAATTGGCTCTGACTTATAGTGACCCTGTGGACAACAGAATGAAAACCTGCCCAGTCCCTGCACCATCCTCACAATCTTTACTGTGCTGGAGCCCATGGTTGCAGTCACTTGTGTCAATCCATCTCATTGAGGGCCTTCCTCCCTTTTTTTGCTGACCCTCTACTTTACCAGCATGATGTCCTCCAGGACCATGTCCCTTCTGACATGACCAACATACACTTGGAAGGAGCATTGTTGTTGTTGTTGTTGTTGTTGTTGTTGTTGTCATAGTTAGGTGTCGTCAAGTTGTCTTTGACTCATAGTGAGCCTACGTACAGCAGAATGAAACACCGTCTGGTCATGCGCCAGCTCCGTGATCCCCGCTATACTTGAGTCCATCACCGCAGCCTCTGTGTCAATCCATCTAGTTGAGGGTCTTCCCTTCTTTTGTTGACTCTCCACCTTACCAAGCATGACCTCCTTCTCCAAGGAGTGGTCCCTTCTGATAACATGACCAAAGTAGGTGAGACAAAGACTGGCCATTCTTGCTTCCAAGGAGCATTCTGGCTACACTTCCTCCAGGACAGATTTGTTAGTTCTTTTAGCAATCCATGGTACTTTCATCATTCTTCACCAGCACCACAACTCAAAAGCATCAATTCTTCTTTGGTCTTCTTTATTCATTGTCCAGCTCTAACATGCATATGAGGCAATTGAAAGTATCATGGCTTATGCCAGGTGCACATTAGTCCTCAAGGAGACATCTTTGCTCCTCGGCACTTGAAAGAGGTCCTTTGCAGGCGACTTGCCTGGTGCTATAATGAAGGAGCATTAAGTCATTTAATTCTTTCAACAGGCCCATACTTTAGGTATTGTTGTTCCCATTTTACAAGCATGGAAACTGAGGCACAGAAAGATTGATGCACTAGAGTCACGTACAGCACGGGAGATGGAAGATCCTGCATGTGTCCTACTTATGCCTCTAATCACTCCGCATGTCTCATCCTCTTCTTTAGTCTTCCCTAGTTACCAGCCCATGGCCCAGTGCATAGGAGGTGCCCCAAGCCCCATCAAAATGAGCAAGGAAACACCAAGGAAACAAACTTTACCAATGACCTAACCAACTTCAAAGGCACCTCACAGGCTACAGAGTCTACCCCTCCCTGGGGTCAAGATGAAGGGCCAATGAAGACAGGGCTGTGAGATTTCTCATTATGGCCTCTGTCGATGGTCTTTCCTGTCCCTCTGTCTCTCTGTGTCTACTCTCCTCTGCCTCGTGCCCACGCCTGGGCTCTAAACATCTCAAATTAGATTAATCGGGAGTTGGCAGGAGCTGTGGCAGCGATGCCAACCAGTAAACAAATCTCAGCCGTCAGCGCCTCGTCAGCCCGCGGCCCCAGAGGAGGACCCTTCTAGACACAAATTCTTATTAGACTTGTCAGATCTATTAAAATTCTTTTCACACTTCTGCGTTCTATCAGCCCCATCATTAGTACAGCCCTGGCCTCTGGGAACACCAGGGCCATATTAATCTGCTGTGTGCTCTGTCCCTGGCCCCCTGCCCTCCCCCAGGGTTGGAGAGAGATGGACAGATGGACAGATAGTGGCCAAGAGCAGGAATGGAAGGTGTAATGGTCCCTGGGGAATGAGAGGCCCAGGGAAAGGAGGTAGACTCAGCTGCTGAAGAGTTTGGCTCACATGTACTCTCCATGCACACCTGGAAGTGTGCCTTTCTCAAGGTGGTGCTGTAGGTATGGTTAGGTAGATGGCAGTGCATACCTGCTGGGTGACCTTGGACAGATAACCTCTCTGGGATCTCATTTCCACATCTGCCAAATGGGAATAACCATGCACACTGCACAGGGTGGTGAAAGGATGAAAGACCCAACCCACAGTAGATGCTCAATAAACTCACTTCTCTTTCCTTTATACACATGTTTTTGTGTTGATACCTTGAAGCCACGTGTTATGAACTTAATTTTGTCCTTCCAGAATATATTGAAATCCTAACCTCTATACCTGTAAATGAGAGCTCTAGTAGCATAGTACCTAAGGCATTTAAGTACTAATCAGAAGGCTGGCCCATCAGCCACTTCTCAGAAGGAAGGTTGGGCAATCTACTTCCATAGTGATACCGGCTCAGAAACCCAAGGAGGGGTCACTATGAGTTGAGTACCACTGGATGGCAGTGTGTTTGGTTTGTTTCATTTGGATACCTGTAAATATGACCAGGTTTGGAAATAGGGGTTTTATTTTGTTATGTTAATGGAGCCACACCAGTATAGGATGGGTCCTAAACCTAATCACTTCTGAGTTATAAAAAGATCAGAATAATTGCAGAGATACACCTAGCAGAGATGGGGAAGAGAGGGGAAGACACCATACGGTGACAGACACATAGAGATCCATCTACAGGCTCAGAAATTCCAAGGCCTGCTGGCAGCTCCTAGAAGCTGAAGTAGACAAAGAAGGACCTCTCCCAGAACCACAGCCTGAATTTGGACTTCTAGTTTCTTGAAATATAAGAAAATAAATTTTTATTCTTTAAAGCCACCCATTTGTGGTATTTTTGTTGTTGTTACAGAAGCAGTAGGTAATTAAGACACCATGGGCATATACACATTATTGGATACTCACATACAAATAAATCTCTGTGCATGCGTCTGTCCACGTACAGGCACAGGAGAATAGTGAATATGAAGCCACACACCAGTGATCAGGTGTATACCATTACAAGCTTGAAGTTTGGCCAAAAGAGAACTGTGTTTGAAGTTAGAAGGCCCTGAGTGTACTATTCACCTACTGTGTGACTTTGGAAAAGTTACTTAGCCTCTCTGAGCCTTAGTTTTTGCATCTGTAAACCCAAACCAAAAACCAAACCCAGTGCTAACAACTCAATTCCAACTCATAGCAGAATACAACTGCCCCATAGAGTTTCTAAGGCTGTAAATCTTTATGGAAGCAGAATGTCTCATCTTTCTCCCACAGAGAAGTTGGTAGGTTTGAATTGCCAACCTTTTGGTTGGAAGCTGAGCACTTTAACCACTGTGTCACTCGGGCTCCTGTTTTGCATCTGTAACCTAGGGATAGATAATAACCCCATAGAGCAAGTTCTGCTCTGTAACACAGGAGGTTGTCATGAGTCAAAAACAACGTGAAGGCAATGATTTTGGGTTTTGTTTTTGGGTGCAGATTCTGAGAACTGCATAGAATGAGAAGAATAAGCTTTGCCCAGTGCCCAGAACATCTATAAACATGAGCTCTCAGTAAGTGGTATTCTGAGGGGACTGGAATGTCCTGGGCACACAGACTCACTAAATGGATGATGGTGGACCTTGGTGTACACATGGGTCGATTGGGACATGGGGCTGTGCCACATGGGCTGCAGGGCCCAGTCACAAGTACATTCAGTCACTCATGGACGTGGGGCAGAAGGTCAGTGCCAACATGATGTGTCCAGAATATCTAAGGTGAAGCAGATGGTACAATGAAACCTGTGAGAGCTAGAACTCAATGGGCATGTCTTGTTTTTCTGGCTCTCACAAGGTTTCTATCTTTGACAGGATGCAGTCTGACCACTCTTCTATTGCTTGTTTTAGTGGAAAATATTTGTGCTTTTCTACACAGCTTCTGGCTTTCTTAGGTTTTACTGTGCAATGGAAGGGCTTTGAGATCACTGAGTCTAATCCCTGGGCCCTCATTTCACATATGGGAAGGCTGAGGCTCAGAGAGGCCAGGTAGTTTACCTGCCCACACCAACTTGTCACAGAGGAGCAAACTCTCTTCCCACCCCTCTGAGCCTAACCCGGGAGCCTTTGTGGAGGTGGTACGGTGTCTTAGTTCCCTAGTGCTGCTATAACAGAAATACCACAAGTGGACGGCTTTAACAAATAGAAATTTATTGTCTCACAGTTCAGGAGGCTAGAAGTCCAAGTTCAGAGCACTGGCTCTAGAGTAAGGCTTTCTTTCTGTGTAACTCTGGAGGAAGATCCTTGTGTCTTCAGTTTCTGCTTCTTGGTTCCTTGGAGATCTCCAGGTGTCTTGGCATCTATCTTACCCCGTCTTTCCTCTGCTAGTTTGTCTAATCTTTTATATCTCAAACAGATTGACTCAACATATACCCTACATTAATCCTGCCGCATAACAAAGACAACCCATTCCCAAACGGGATTATAACCACAGGCATAGAGGTTAGGATTTACAACACATATTTTGGGGGCACATAATTCAATCCATAACAGATGGAATTTGTGCTGGGGTTCCTTCTGGGAAGGGCTGGAGAATGTGGCCCAGGAAGAGCTCTAAGCGTCCCAGGAGAAGCTGAGGGTGATGGGGAGTCAGGGGAGCAGCGGTGAAACTGGAGGGGGAATGGGAAGAGGGGAGGAGGGAGAGGAGATGGATGGAGGAAGGAGAAGGGTGCAGGGAGGAAGGGGAGGAGGACTTTGCTCTGGCTCCAAGTTTTCCCGAGCAAAGGGGAACAAACACTCCTTTCTCGCCTTCTGGGCCCTTCCCTTTTGATGCCGCCCCTCCTGCTGCCCCCTGTGCTGGCTTTGGGGTTAATTTTATTTCCGAGTTGGGCAGGCACCCCTAGAGTGGGGCACAGGGGCTTCGGGTGTGACTAACGCCTGCCCCAGGCCTGGGGCTGCTGCTGCTGCCAGAGCCACTCTCAAATCTTTATCAAGAGCATGTGTGTCCTGCTCCATGCCTGGGAACATGGCCTGGGTCAGGGGGTCACTCTGGGCCCCTCTGGAAACACTCTTATGCACATGTGTGCACCCTGCACTCAAACATACATGCACACATGTTATAAATATCCACATACTTGCTCCCTGTGCAAACACATTCACACACATGTGTACACTCAGATGTACTACATGTACATGCCCAAATGCACACCTAAACACACAGCCACACCTCTGCACATGCTCAAACATACACATCTCCATATTTACAAATGTTCACACATATTATTAAAAAAAAAAAAAAAAAACCTCACTGCCATTGAGTCGGATCCAACTCATAGCGAAGCTTCCTTGGGTTTCCGAGGTGGTATCTCTATGGAAGTAGATTGCCCAGTCTTCCTTCCGAGAAGTGGCTGGCGAGTTTGAACCACCAGCTTTCCGATTAGCAGTCAAATGCCTTAGGCACTACGCCACCAGAGCTCCACATATTATACATGTCCATATATACTTGTACAGTCAAAATCCATATATAATCTCATACACAGACACACTCAAGCATACATACCTGTCCAAATACACATCTATACACAACCACACATACATGCCCAGTCACACACATATCTATACACATATTCACATACGTATTATACATATCGACATTGTGACATATGCGTAGTACTAATGTCGAACACAGTCACATACACAGACACACACAATTATGTACACACCTGAATGCACAGTTAAGCACACTGCATGTATTACAGACACACATACTCACATACCAGGGAACTCTGGTGGTGTAGCGCCTACGGCATTTGACTGCTAACCAGAAGGCTAGCAGTTTAAACCCACCAGCCACTCCTCAGAAGGAATATTGGGCAATCTACTTCCATAGTGATACCGCCTCAGAAACCCAAGGAGGAGTCGCTATGAGTCAGATCCGACTTGATGGCAGTGAGTTTGGTTTGGTTTTTCAATACTCACATACTAGAGCATTTGTGCACATGTGTACTTATATACACAAACCCATGTACACATCGTATATACACAATATGCTCATTTATACTCAAATGTGTGAATAGTCATACACACCTATACCCACATGTGCCCCCTCACATATTTACACACATGTTCATGTACTCATCTGTACACAAAGATGCACACACTGACATCTCTATGCCAAAATACTCAGATACAGTGCATGCACATAATACACTCACAAATACATACACACACGAATCATAACATAGGTACTCCCACTTACAAGTACACATGTATACACACACACATGCAAACATATACATGTACAGGAAGGAGCCATGCTTACAGCTGGGAGGTGCCGGCCAGCACAGCTGGCCCTCATTTAGCCATGGAGGCCAAGGCCATGGGAGGAGGAGTGGGTTAGGGAGGGGTCAGGAAGCCGAGGTCAAGGAGGCCAGGCCAGGGTGGCGGCTGGGGGAGAGGATGCCCTCAGGCTTGGAGGTCTTCCCCCCTTGACACACGCCCTTCTGATTAGTTTGACACCAGCAGGTGAGGCCTTTAGCAGGAGGTGGGGCAGGAAAGAGCTGACCCTCCGAGTGACCTTGGGCTCCTGGTCTCGCCTCATCCTGCCCTGCTGCTAGCCCCATTAGCGCCCACCAGAGCTGTGTTCAGGCTTGCCCTTTCCAGCGTTTGGTCTGAGGGTCCACCATGCACACCTCCAGGCAAAGTGCCAAGGGAATGGTGGCTGGATGGCATGTGAGACCAGCTTGGAGTTTGGAGAAACCAAGGTTGATGGGGGGTAGGGCGAAAAAGGCTCAGAACTGGCTTTTTTTCCGCATCCAGGGGACAGAAACAAGCAGGCTCTCTAAATGCCTGATCCAACAGGACAGCCACACGGGGCTACTGAGCACTTGGAAAGTGGCTAGTGCAACTGAAGAACTGAATATTTACATTTTATTCTATCTAATTTTAAAACTGACAATCTAATTATTTAGTTATTAGAAATGTTTGATTCTGTTTGGAACACCTTGCATATGTGAATCTATTTTCACTTAAATTTTTATGCAATTTAAAGACAGAGAGCCAGCTATTCCCAATGAAAATTAGTATCCAAATTAAAACATGCTCTAACTGCAAAAAACTCACTAGATTTGAAACACTTAGTACAAAAGTAAGAACGTAAACTATCTCAATTTGTATATGGAAGCCATGTTAAAATAATATTTTGGAAATATTGGGTTAAATGAAACATGTTAGTAAAAAATCATTCTGCTTCTTTCTTTTTACCTTTTAAAACACAGCTTCTAGAAAAATTTAATTTCATTTGTAACTGGCATTCTATTTCTACTGGACAGAGCTGCTCTAAGAGGCCTGGTCAGGTGGTGACCTGGGGTTGAGACTCTCAAGTCAACTGTTCCTCCTTTCCAGGCCTTAGTTTCTGGGTCTGTGAAATGGGTATACCCACCCAACACCCCCTTGCAGCAGGGATGGGCTGGGAAGCACTCACTCTGGCCATACTGGCCGTACTGGTAGCCAGCCACGGGGTCCACACTGTAGCCAGTGGTGCTGTAGGTGGGCGGGCAGTAGGACTGGGAGGTGGGCAGGCTGTCTCCCGGCTTGATGGAGTCGGCCCGCTGGCTGCAGCTGGCCGAGATGGAGGAGGCTGAGTCCAGGCCACCGTGCAGCGGGGAGATGGAGAAGTCGGCCTGTGGCTGTGGTGGCGGCACAGCACCGGGGTTGCTCAGGATGCTCATGACCTGCGGGGGAGAGATAGTGAGTGCTGCGCCCATGGGCAGGGCGGGGTCTCACTGGACAGAGCCCACAGACATGCACGACACCAATGCCAGAAGGGCCCCGCACCAGCTTTTGCTGGAGTTGCTCTCTCGAGGTTTATGTAGCATCAAGGCCCTCAATTTACCTGGCTTGTTTGCCCTTATGGGTAAGATGGTTACCGGTTTTTAGTGGTTTCTCCTGACTAGGTCCTGAATCATGGAACTCTAGGGGGCAGTTGTTGTTAGGTGTCATTGAATCAGTTTTGACTCATCGTGACTCTGTGTGACAGAGTAGAACTGCTCCATAGGGTTTTCTTGGCCATAATCTTTACAGAAACAGATTGCCAGGTCTTTCTACCATGGAGTCACGGGATGGGTTCGAACTGCCAACCTTTCAGTTATCAGCCAAGCATTTAACCATTGTACCACCAAGGTTCATTCCCCTCCACATCCCCAGAGCCTGGCTCTAAGAAGTACCCCGTGTCTGCTAAATGAATGAATAAATGAATACAAGCATGAATGAATGAACTAATTAGCTAATGATGTCTCTCTTATCACAGAGCTTCCCCAGGACAGGAAACTGTGCCATCCCCATCAGACTGGAGATGCCTTATTCTCAAACAGGACTCTGGATCCATAGGATTTCACCCCCTTTCTGCACAAGGCTTGCTCCACTCTCAGCTTCTGTGGACCAAGCTTCTTGCCTCTACAGCACCAAACTGCAGAGCCAATGCTTTCAAAGAGCTTCCCAGGATCATTCTCTGTAACTACCTGTTCCCAGGTGCCTAAAACCATCACCCCATCCCCCATCTGGCCTGGTTCAGCAAATAGGAACTCAGTGGTGCTAAGCTCTGACTGGCAGAGGGAGGGTTGTCTCTGGAAACTCAGCTTAAAAAGCCTGTGCCAGATGCTTTGTGTGTTCACTTACTCATTCAATAAACATGCATTGATGGTGACTGTGGCCCCAGGCCTCAGGCTAAGCCCAGGGACTTCCAAGAAGAATCATGGTCCCTGCTCTCAGGGTGCTGGCCTGATGGGGAGGAGGTAACAGCAACAGACTAGCAAGACATGGAGTGAGGAGGGATGTGATGGAGGCAGCTTAGGGACTTCAGAAGCCCAGAGGAGTGCACCCAGCCAGGCTGGAGGTCCAGGAAGGCTCTCAGGGAGATGACACTACTGTCCAGATCTCCAGGAGAGAGTGGGGTGAGGTGATGCAGCAACAGCAGCCCCCGAGATGCACAGGTCTCCTGTGAGTCCAGAGGGGAGGTGAGAGAGGGCAGGAGGGAGAGGCAGGTTCTCTGACTTTACAGACATGATCTGCTGGGTCCAGGACCCTGGTGACCTCCCTTGTGATGCTATTGCTTATGGGAAGGTGGCCCTGAGTGCCAAGGGAGAACAGTTTGGCTGATAATCTGTCCAGCACCATGCTAAAGACTCACACTGCAGTCCATGCAGTGTTCTTCAGTTTCTGCCCTGCCTCCTGGTGAGAAGGCAGGCTGCAAGCCTTTCAGCAAGGTCCCTGTGTGATGTAAGCAGTTTGCTATCAGCCTAAAGGTTGGCAGCTTGAAACCCCCCAGTGGTGCTGCAAAAGAAAGACCTAACTATCTGCTTCCATAAAGATTTCAGCCCAGAAAACCCTACAGAGCTGTTCTATTCCGTAGCACATGAAGCAGAACCCACCTGACAGCAACTTTGTTGTTGTTGTCTGGGATTTGACTAAGTAAAACTTTTTACCAACTAAACACGTTCTGAACATTTTTATCTTACCACTTTTGATCGTGGCATTGTGGCATGGCCAGAGTCAAGTGGCTGAGTTCTGCCACTCACTTACTGTATAACCCTGACTTCTCTGAGCCCTAGTCTGATGAACAGAAGTGATGATGGTACCTAACTCAGAGGGGGCTGAGAGGAAGAGACAAGAGAAGCCAATGCTTTGCAATGAGTCTGGTGCACTGTAAGTGCTCAGGAAACAGCAGCCCATCTCTCCCAGTCTTGCCCCTTCCCCTCCTCCTTTCTTTCCCCTCCTCTTAGCTGTTAATGCATGTGATCCAATCCAATACAGAGCCCTACAAAGATGTGGGGGCAGAAGTATGATGCCCATTTCTCAGATGAAGAAACCAAGGCCACAAAGGGCAGTGACTTCCTCACATCCCTCAGCAGCCCAGTGAGAGAGCAGAGTTCAGAGCCCAGTAGGCCTGACTCCAGCTCACCTGCTAAATTTTAAGACTGACTCTCAGGAAGAGTTTTAGGCATCTGAGTCCTTCACATGTTCTCACTCCAGAGACCAGGAGAAGTTTGTTTCCTAGACAGCTGCTGATGGAGGGTGAGTGGTGGTGGGAACCCTCCCCTTAAGGGGCCTGGACTGCTGAGGTCCCACCGCTGGCTCCTCTGGAAAGTCTGAATTCTTCCCTCACTGCTCCTGGGCTCAGTGCCCTGAGGTCACCCTTCCTCTATCCTTTCACTCTCTTACCACCCCCCCCCCCCCCCAGAGCCAGAGTCAAGGGCACGGGGCCTGCTGGGGCTGCGGCTGGCCGATCTTTGTCTCCACTGCAGCTGGTGGGATTTAGGTGGGACTGAATGATGTATCAGCTCCATCAAGATGGCAAGGACAGGCAGGAGTAGGTTTGTGAGGAGGAGGGAGAATATCGACCAGGGAGGCAGCAGGCTGGCTGAGAGACAGCTGGACTGCTCTGGGCAATAATGCCTTCTTAGGAAGGAGGTCTCCAAAACTCCCTCTGTGTGATGTGCTTTGTCATGGTAGGGTTAGAAGTATGGATGCAGAGATGGTGGTGGGAGGAAAAGTGACGTGGGGGGGTGGTGGAGGAATTGGACACCCTTGGCCAGTACTTGTTGCTTCCTGACTGTCAGGACTGGGAGGGGATCCCATGGTAATCTGTGGAAGCTGATTCTGCTCTAAGAGTTAGGAGAGACCTGGATTGTTTTCCATGAGGGACACATCTGGGATGTGCCAGGTTGCCTGTTAGGTTTTCAATCTAGAACTTTCCACCTAAATTAAGAAAGTCATTTGTCATCCCACACACAAATACAAACCATGCTCCCCCTTCAAAGGAGGCTTGGGTCTTAAGATCAGACTTAGAGGCTCAGGGAAAACACACAAACCTCATTTCCCTTCCTTCTGAAAGACAAATGTATGGGGGAGATTCTTGGGAGAGTTTGTCACCTCTGGTGGGACCCCACTTTGATCCTTCCCTCATGCACATTACCTAGATGCCAAGCCCAGAAGAGACAGATAGGTGA
This sequence comes from Orycteropus afer afer, assembly GCF_000298275.1. Lineage (NCBI taxonomy): Eukaryota > Metazoa > Chordata > Mammalia > Tubulidentata > Orycteropodidae > Orycteropus > Orycteropus afer. The sequence goes on along the minus strand of NW_006921618.1, from coordinate 2,968,546 downwards.
GGAAAACTGGGGCTAAGATGTGAGGGCAATTAGGGAGAGGATGAGGGTGTTCTGGGACAGGACTATGCACAGACCCAGTACTCAGTCTGTAAGTACTCTACACAGAGTCGCTGCCAAATCCGACTCCATCACTCATCAGTTATTGACGGCTCCTCAGTACCTTCCAATTAATAGGGCAAAGGCTTCTCATGGTTTGACCTCTACTTGCCTGTTCAAACTCTTTCCACCCCTTCCTGCCTCACAATTTACATGCCAGCAGCACCAAACAATGTGTTGTTTCCTCAAGACATTTTTCATCCATTCATTTATTCAATAAACATTTCATGAAGTGCCCTCTACTTCCCAGCCCAGGGATACTACTAGACTGTGAGCTCTCTGAAGACAAGATGGACTTGATCTTGAAGGCAAGATCCACCTTTGTATCCCCAGTGCCTACTGTGTGCTGCTAGGAGTTCAGAAAAGCCCTGGTGACTCCATGCATATTCATTTAGCAAATATTCATGAGGCCTCTACTCAGTGCCAGACACTGGGGACACAGAGATGAACAATATCGACCCCATGGCCTACTGGAGCTGTGTGTAGTGAAGGAGGCTGACAACAAACTAGTGAGCAAACAAGTGATGTGATTTCCAATATCGACAAGTGCTATGGAGGAAAATTAAAGGAGCAGGTAGAGGAGTCAAGTAAGACCTCCCAAAGAGATGATATCCAGCAAGACCAAGAAGAATCAGCTCTAGGAAGATGTGGCAGAAGAGCTTTCCAAACAGAGGAATCAGCAAGTGCAAAGGCCCTGCGGTAGGGACATGCCAGCAGCTTTAAGAAATAGCAAGAAGGTCAACATGGAGAGTGAAAAACCCAGCAGCTGCTAGGCCTTGTAGAGTCCTTTGATGGAAGGCACTTGTATGGTGCCCGGTAGCTCAGAAGACCTTGGACCATGGGCCATTAACAGACAGCTCAGAAACTGCTAGGGCCAGGGAGCTTTTCCTGTAATGGGATTTGCTCAATGGGATTTGCCCTGGAACATCAAATCAAATCCACATCTGGGGTAGGTGTGGACGGGGGATGTGAGCATCTGCTGACGCTCTCCCAGAGCCCTGGAGGCCTGTGGATCAAAGGGCCTGCGCTTCATCAAGACTCTGTCTCCAGGCAGGGCAGCGTTCAAGCAAGGGGGACAGGACCCGAGGGAAGAGAGGTGGGAGGGAAGAGCACCTATTGAGAGAAGACCACAGGCCTTGAAGTATACATTAGTCATTTCACTGAATCCTCAGCGCATGGGCTATTATTTCCATTATGCAGATGGAGATATTGAGGTGCAAAGAAGTGAACAAAAAATCACTCAGTACATACATAGAGCTGGAATTTGAACCCAAGTCTCCCTGGTCCCTAGCTATGTCCCTTCCCAGGTAATAGGCTGGGCTGGAGAGCTTAGAGAGGCCCTTTGCAACCCCAAGGTGCAGTGCCCCACAGGCCAAAGCAACCCCGCCTAGACTCCAGCGGGGCCTGGGACCTCTTGGGAGTCCTCTTGCCCTCGGAAGCAGGAAACTCTTGCCCAAGGTTGGGGGCCCAGCTGAGGTCTGGGGCCTGCAAACTTTTGAACTTGAGGAAGTCCTGGTCTGCTGCGGTAATCCACCCCCTCAAGAATGCTAAGGCCTCTCCCCCGGTGGGTTTTACTTTTTTCCCAGTGACCTTGCTTTCACTAATGTATTACTTCTTGGTACGTTACCGTTACTAACTCAAAATCAATACCGACCTCCACATCTGTAAGGTTTTATCTGAAGGCAAATCTCCAGGCTGTCCATCAGGCTGACTGACAGCCGTCCCTTCCTCTCCTTTCCTGCCCCCCACCCACCGCCCTTGCCCCCGCCCGGCCCCCAACCCCTTCCTCTCCCTCCGCTCCAAATCAGTCCCAGCCTGGGCCAGACTAAATCAATAAGGGTCGGCCGCACCCTCCCTTCCGCTCGCTGGAAAGACGCTGGCTGGTTACAGGGGCGGGAGCGCGGGAGCCCGGTGCCAGCTCCGCTTCCACAGCCTCTCCTCGCCGCCCCCTCCCCCCGGGACGCACGCCCGGCGCGCTCCCCTACTTTAAAAGAAGGGGATGGGAAAAATGTAATTAATTCCCTCCGTTCACTGAGCTGGCCCCGAGGGCCTGGGACTGAGGAGGCTGAGCTGCGAGATCTGCACCCTCTGTGATAACCGAACGTGGCTTTGGGAGCGTGGCTGCAATTAGAAGTGGCGATCGCCATCATCCGGCTCCATGGCAGGGTTCGGGGTGGGTGGGTGGGGGCGCGGCAGGGCGCAGAGGGAGGAGGGAGCTGCAGCGACCGCAAAGAGGTCAGGTCAGGCCAGTGGGGTCTGGAGATGAGATGGGGGCTGGAATGAGGCCAAGAACAGGGGCCAGGGGCCAGACCAGGGAGCTCCACTGGCATTACCAAAGGGACCCTGAAGTCCCTGGAGGGGCAGTAGTTTCACAAGGGCACTGGCTAGTCAGTGCTCAGGGGGGCTTCCTTACCTGCAGGGACTGGGGCCCAGAATATCTGTGTTAGCATCCATGCTCTGGGCTGACTAGCTGCAACCCTGGACAGTTTCTCTAACCTTTATATAACCTTTCTGTGTCTCAGTTCTCTCATCTGTATAATGGGAATGATAATAATGGTAGCTCTCTCTAGGGTTATTGTAAGGATTAAATGAGTAAATGCGCACATGATGCTTTAATCAGTCCTTGCATCCATCATTTGTTCTCTGTAAAAGCAGTTCTCCTCCTCTCTCCCTTTTACCTTCTTCCTCTTCCTCCCCCTTCTCTTTGGCTGGAGAAGGATGGTAGAGGAGAAGAGTGAGGGGGGGTGCATGGCCCCTCTCCTGAGACTGAAATGCTTACTTGAGGGAAACTCAGAGAAGACTCATCTCTTCTCCCCCAAGGGCCCTACTATACAGTGGGCCTGCCAGCCGGAAAGGGAGCCTCAGGTGTGAGTCTTGGGTGCTGTGTCACCTTTGACAAGTCACACTCCCTTTCTGGCCTGAATGTGCTCATGGAGTAGCATTCAAGGACACCCGGGAACCTACTGGTGAGTCTGTGAAGTATCCCAGTCTAGACCTAGAGGCCTGGAGCTCACACCTCCATGCTCCCTCCCCATAGTGCACACTGCACAGAGCAGCTGACACCTACACAGGACTCACACCTGAATCCAGGAAGATGAGTTGACTCAAACGCCTCTGTCTGGAACATTCAATTTTGTCTGGGATGCTAAATTGCATTTCAGCAAAATGCCAGTAAAGCTGTCATGATCATGCTTTTCTTAGACTCATCAAACACACTTACCCCTCACACACTTAACACAAGCATGCCTAAATGCACACACAGAACCTGGGAGACGCCTTGGAGAGTGTCTCATTTTCACAGATGGGGAAACTGAGGCTCAGAGAGGGGGAGTGACTTGTATAAGTCACACAGCAAACTAGCAGTATAGCAGGCTGCTGGCCCCCTCCTCCCATCCCAGGGCCCATTTCCACTCCCTCCTGCCCCCAGTCCTGGTTTGCACTGTACAAAGGGACCCGCCGGTTTAGCACAGAGAACACTTTTGTCTCTAGGCCTCAGATTTCACTCCAGCCATGCTCCACCATCTTGCTAATTCATCCCTCTTGCCTTCCAGAATTGGGGAGAGGTGGGATGTATTGGAGGCAGCCTGGTCCCACTGTTAGGGAGAGAAAGAAGAGCACAGCCTGCCAGGAAAAGACTGCAATGTTTGCCGGAACTGAATAAAATACATCTGTAGGAATCAAGAACTGCCCTGGCTAATGTAATGGTATGAGCCCATGGATTGCCCTGTTCCCTGGGGGTCTGGGCCCTGTTGAGGCAGGCTGAGGCTGGGGACACTGCCTGGGAAAAGGGCTGCTCCATGGGGGTCTGCCCACTCAGTCTCTGATTCTCCATCTTGACTGCCCTGTAGAATCACCTAGGGAGTTTTTAAAATGCTGATGCCTAGGCTCCACCCTCTAGAGATTCTGAGTTAGCTGCTCTGAGAGTCTGGGCACCAGAATATTGAAAAGCTCCCCAGGTACTTCTAGTGTGCAGGCAAATTTGAGAAGCATTGCTCTAAAGTCATCAAGACTATTGCTAATACACACACATACACACACACACGGCTACATATCCACATTCATGTGGACAAAGACATGACCAAGCACACAAAATACACTAGACACGTGTAGCTGCTTACAGGATTGCACACAACATTATACAGGCTGCTAACATGAACACATAAAGACTGATAGACACGAGAAACTGCAAACACACACAAACCGTCCACATACTTCCCAGATGCACATACACAGGCAAGCAGACCCACACACATTCACACGTACCCGTAGACTCACAACTCCACATTCAATGCCAGCTCCGAATGCAAGCCTACGTGCTCACATGCACCCTCCTCCACCCCCCAGCAGACACCCAGACCCACATCACATAAATACACCCCCACCCCTCCTGCTGCCTGTCCCCAGCTCCATGCTGGGATTAGTGCAAGCGAGAAATCACCCACCCAGGCAGCCGGCCACCCCCACTCCCTCTCTCTTCTTCTCAATTCTCCACTAAGAGGATATGGGCCCCCTCCCCTCTCCCTGCCCCCTGTGGACAGCGGTAATGGGCTTCGGGTGCTGACTTGGAGCTTCCAAACAAGATTTCCTGCAGGTCTCCTGTCCCCCGCCCCCTCTGTGCCTTCCATCTCTCTGCTTATGGCTCTCACTCCCCACCCCCTCCATCATCAACATCTCACACAGAAGCCCCTCACCAACCAGGAGGGCTGGGGCCCAGGGCTGACCAGCAAGCTCTCCTTCCATCCCACCACCCCTAAACCCCCAATCCCTTTTCCCTCTCATTCATATCCACCCAGCCCCCCTCTCCAAGGGCTTTGCCAAGCCCAGCTGCTGCCAATCTCTTGCACAAGCACACCTTACAGTTTATAAAGTGTTTTTCCTTTCAGCCTCATAATGACTCTATGAAACACTGTAAGTCCATTTTTCAGATGAGGAAACTAAGGCTTAGCAGCTGTCCCAGTATCACATAGGGAATGAGAGGCAGGCTTGAAGCAAGAATCCACAACTCCTGACTTCTAGTCCAGTGTTCTTGCTCTATGCCTGGCTGTGGCCTTCTTTTACCACAGATGGCTCTGAGTCACTCATGAACTATGTGTGCATGTGTGTGCAGGTAAAATACTGCATGTGTGTGCATGTGTGATATTACATGCATGTGTGAGTTGTGTGTGTGCATCCATGCATATGGGGTAGTATTATGTATGTATGTGTGAGCTCTGTGGGTCCATGTGAATATTGCATGTGTGTGCATGTATTATGTATGTACAGGTGTATTATGTGTGTATATGTGAGCACTGTGCATATTATTTATGAACTGTGAGTACTGTGTGTACATGCATGCATGTGTACATGTGAATATTTGTGTGCATATGTGAGTACTGCATATGTGCGTGTAAGTAGTGTGTGTGCACATGTATGAATACTCTGTGTGTGTGTGTGCATGTGTGTGACTTGCATTTGTGTTATGGGCCAATGTCCTGTGTGCCTCATTAGTCGATGACCTCACTGAGAGTATAGACTGAGGCTTAGAAGGACCTTGTTTTGGTCATTGAATAATATCTCTGATAAGGGTGGGGGCTATGCCCCTCAAATACCGTCAGGTTATCTCTTTCTTCCACATGGAAAGTCAACATTTCACACCCAAAAAGATTCAAGAGACAGATTCAACTTGCTTGAAGAGGAAAGTGAGGGCAGTGAAGATAATTTCTGAAATTGCACCAGAAGGGGGATCAGACCTAGTGCATGGAGGGAGAGATTTTGAAAGGCTGAGTCTAAAAAGGCTGTGAACTCACTGGGTTTTGAGCCTGCCACAGAGAAAATGCTCACCCCAACTGTGGCCCAACCTTCTGAGCTGGGCACAGGCTGCCCTGACCCTGGGCACTGCTCTCCTCTAGCCACCTCTTCTCTGTATTCACCCAAAAACTCCTTGGGGGAAGATCTGGTGTTTTGTTCTCAGTACCTGGTGCATAGTAGGTGTCCAGCAAACATTAGTTGAATAAGTAAATGAGTGAGTGAACAAATGAATAGATGAATTTATCTGTTTATCTCTAGCACAGAGCCTGGCATAGAGTTAAGGTGAATGAAATGAATGGAGGGGTTTTGTGACATGCCCATACCTTCCCTCAACTATGCCCTTGAGGGCTTAGCTAAAGAATATGGGGAAGTGGGGGGATGGACAGAATAACTTCCCATTCACTGTCCAAGTTAAAGATTCTCTGGGTGGACATTCTCTCTCTCTCTCTCTCTCTCTCTCATGCACACACACAGGCACACACAAAATTTCCAGTGTTGGGTCTATAAGATATCAACTTCCAAATACATGGAAATATCTGGAAACACTGGAGGGAACTGGCTTTGGCATCCTTCTTCCTGGTTGGATCCTGAGTTGGCAGAGTTTGAGGGTGTCTGTGCCAGGGTGGGTCCAAGGGCTCTGGGCCCCTGGAGGGCACTGGAGTTAGAGGGGTACAGCAGGATTCGGACACCATCCCTGATAGTGTGATAAATGGTGGATGCCGGATTAGAGCTACTCAGCACAGAGCAGCAGCGGGGCTGGGGAAAGAAGGGGCTGATCGCCAGGAAAGATATGACTATTTAAAGATAATGATTGCATAAATTTAATTAGCACACTTTCACGCGGCAAATGGCCGTTTTGTAATTAATGTATCTGGCCTTACTAAGCATGAAAGATCCCATCTCCTCCCCCTCCCCTGCACGCTCCCCCTCTCCTGCGGCCCTAATGAAAGACAGAGAGCAAGTGACAGAAAGAGTTTGTCAGTGGCTCCAGGTGTCAGGGCCCTAATTGGCCGAGCTGAGGGGAGGAGAGGGAGGCAGGAGGAATGAGGAAGGAGGGAGAAGGCTTCCCCTGCTCAGGCCCCAGCCAGGTTGGGAGAGAAAGAGGAAGGGGAGGACTCAGCTCCCAGCCTCCGTGGTGTTGGGGGGGGGGATCCTCCTCAGTAATTGCTGGAGATGGCGAGGATGCAGATTGGCTGTGGCAGGAACTGAGTGGTAGCAGGGTGGCCTCGTTAGTACCTGGGCAGACAAGCTGGCATATATCACAATGCGTTAAGGACTCAGTCATGATAGCTCAGGCCCTCTGGCCCACTCCACAGGGCCAAGTCCCTCAATTGAATGAATAAATGAAGGAAGGAAGGAAGGAGTCCCAGTTTCCTCTTCTGGTTAAAAGGCTCAAATGGAAAACTGATCACAGTCTTCAGTTATTACGCACCTACTGTGTGCAAGCAGCACTGCCATTCACTCCTCACTTCACCTGTCAGAAGGACATTAGTCCTAAGATGCTCATTTTTTCATCTTACTACCGATGGTGTCCCACTATGGCTTTCAGCCAGGTAGCAGTGATGACGGCGCTGTGTACAAAGCTTTCATTGACACCTTCCGATAAGGTCAAGAAAGGGACAGCATCAAATCATCTCAGATTCAAAGAAATATGGGTACAGGACATTCCATTTTACAGATTGGTAAACTGAAGATTTGGAAAGCTAAATAATTTACCCAGGTCTTAATTAGTAAGTGGTAGGGCTGGGACTTGAACCCAGAAGGCTGTAACTCCAAAGCTGATTCTCCTTCCAAGCTTGGATCTAAGGGACCCAACTCAGGGCCACCTCAGCACATTTTCATAGCCCTGGGGTGCCATCTACCACAGGGGGCTAAGATGCTTGGCTGGCTCCATAGTAAAACCTCTTTGTTAAGTGGGTAGAGCTGTAAATTGCAATAATGTCCCCAAAGTTAGGTCACTCAGTTCCTTGCAAGTGATCAGGTAATGGGATTGAGGAGATTCAAGGTGCTATGCCTACCCCTTGTGCCATCCCCACCTCAGGGCTGTGCCTAGAGTGGCTGTGCCCATCCCCTCCTCTCTGACAACGACCCTCCACTGTCTTCCCTCACTGCCTCCACTGGCCTCTGCCAGCCTCAGCCATGGCCTACCCCAGCAAGCTCAGCCCCTGCCTGGTTTTCTCTTTGGAAGACAGGACAGGGAGGCCTTGGAGACAGCCTAGGCCAGTGGAGAGGGGCCCAGCCAGCCCTCTCCCGGACCAAATTCAATTTCAAAACTTAATGAGTTTGCAGAGGAGCCGGGTGAGCTCGCTGACGCCACTCCTTGCCGGCTGGGTGGTTACCAGCCGGGCCACCGAGCACGCAGCGGCCCGAGCAGGGAGAGCCCTGGGCTCCATTGAGAGTGGCGGGGGGCACTGAGCGAGTGAAAAATGTCAGAGCAAATTGCTCTTGACAGCGTTAATATCTGCACCTCATAGCAATAATTACATGTAAATAAATAGCAAAATCACACTCAGCTGGAGGCAGCTCAGGGAGGACAAACGCTGCTAAGGACCAGCTGGGGACCTGGGATGCTCTGCTCCATCCTTTTCTTTCCTTCTTAGAGTCTCTGCTGCCCTTCTTCCCCTCAACCAGATTCTTGCTCTAAACCAGGGCCCTGAGATCCTGGACACTCTGATTAAAAATAGAGGTGGGGAAAGACATTTGGGTCTTTCTCATCCAGGAATAGCTGGACAAAATGTCCTCTTTCTCTCTTTTCTCCCTGAGCATCTTTTTCCATCTCTAGTTCCCTACAGAGAGATACCTCTGAAAGCTACATGTCTACTCTGACCTCTACCCTGGACAGCATCCTGGCTGCCTCCTGAACTGGACCTCCACCACCTTCCCCTGATCCAGACCCTTCTCCTGGAGTCCAAGCTTCTATGATTCCATCACTCTCTTGGGCACCCAGACTCCAAACATCATCTTCACCTTGTCCCTCAGTCCCAACATCCCATTAGCCACCATGTGCAATGCAAAGTCACAGGCCAAACATGGCACAATTTCCTGGAGAGCCAACTTGACACAATGCTAATTTATTTCATTATTATTATCCAGCAAATACGGATCCACAGTGACAAAGAATGCAAAGTTCACATGTATTTTAAAGGTAATGTCTGAAACTCTCCATTTACTCCACCCCCATCCCTAGGGCCTCAGGGGGAAGAGACTCAACTATTATGAGGGGTGCCTGGGTAAGAAATTTGAGAAGTCTTGTGTGCACCAGATGGGCAGCCCTTAGAAATGACCAAGGCTCAGGAAGCAGCTGGAAACATCCTAGGCTTTCTAACCATATTAATCACCTCTTGCTGCTATGTTTGGGGGTTCTATTGAGCCCTGGTCATGCAGTGGTTAAAGAGCTCAGCTACTAACCAAAAGCTCACCAGCTGCCCAATGGGAGAAAGATGTGGAAGTCTGCTTCTGTAAAGACTTGGAAATCGTATGGGGCAGTTCTGCTCTGTCCTGTAGAGTCACTATGAGTTGAAATCAACTTGCACTGAGTTCGGTTTTGGGGGGTTTATTGAGCTATTTGGTTTATTCAACAGAACTATGAACTCAGCACAAGGAAGGATCATGTCTTAGCCATGTCTAAATTCACAATACATAGGCCTTTGAAGGTATTTGAGGAAGAAAAGAAACAAAAAGGAAATGAAAGGCCAGAAAGAAAGGGAAGGGAAGGAAGAGGACAGGCTTATGAAGATAGAAAATAGAGAGGAGGAAGCTGCAGTTCAGGAAGGTGACATAACTCAAAATATACCTCTACTAGGTATACATGGTGGTGGCTGTTAGTTGCCAGTAAGTTGATTCTGACTCATGACGACCCCATATGTAGGCAGAACTGCTCCACATGGTTTACAAGCCTGTGACCTCTTGGAAGCAGGTCAACAGCACTGTTTTCCAAGGCACTTCTGGTGTTGGGGCTGGGGGTGGGGTTTGAAATGCCAACCATCTGGCTATTGGTCAAGCACTTAACGGTGTGCACCACCCAGAGACTCCTGGTGCACTTGATATACACCTTGTTGTCCATTCAATTCTGACTCATAGAGACATTCTAGGACAAAGTAGAACTACCCCATAAGGTTTCCAAGGCTGTAAATCTTTACAGAAGCAGACTGTCACATCTTTCTCCCATGCAGCGGCTGGTGGGTTTGAACTGACAACCTATTGATTAGCAGCTGACCTCTTTAACCACTGTACCACCAGGGCTCCTGGTATATTTGGTAGCTGGATTTAATTCAGGTTTCATTCTCCCCGCCCCAGGTGGGCCCAGGAACCCTTCATCCTAGGCCCTAGCCTCCTTCTTATTCCCTCCTTGTGCCCTAGAAACTTCCTATGAATTAGGGCTCCCCTGACCCAGGGGGAAGGTGTACATGCAGCCCTTCCAGCTACTGCAACGCCTGCCTGACTCACCTGCACAGGGCAGGGAACGCAAGCTTCATTCTTTGCGAAACAAATATCTTCTCTGGAGCAGCCCCTGCGTCCAACACCTCCTTGTTTAGCTCACTGACTAATCCACTTATCGAGGATAAAGAGCCTGTGAATCCCTAATTTGATAAATGCAAGAGCAAAATTAGCAAAAAAAAAAAAAAAAAGTGCCCACGGCTCCAACGTACCAAACAAACAAGAGAGGTTGGGGACGGCCTCAGAGAGATGTTGTCTCAGTCCCCAGGCCTGGCAGAGATGCAGGAGGAAGATAGTGGCTTTGGAGATGGTGCTGCAGGCTGGGAAGTTGAGTCCTCGGGTTATAAGGGAAGGGGACTGGGCAAGGAGAGAAAGGGAATCAGAACAGAGCCTCTGCCTCACCCCACACTGCATGTACCTCCAACTCCAAATGTGGTCTTTGGGTCTGATTACAAGCCAACTCCATGACCCTGATACTAGTTACACTTTTTAATTCAATCATTTGTAGTCCTAGCACCAGCCTCTGGGTGGTGCAAATGGTTAATGCACCTGATGCTAACTGAAAGTTTGGAGGCTTGAATCCACCCAAAGGCACTTTGGAAGAAAGGCCTGGCAATCTAGTTCTGAAAAAGCAACAGTGAAAACTCTACAGAGTATGGTTCTACTTTGACATACGTGGGGTCGCCATGAGTCGCAATCAACTCATGGCAACTTGTACTAGTAATTCTAGCTCTTTAATACTTACTACTTGCCAAGTAGTATTCTAAGCATTTTATGTGTGTTAACTCATTAAGTCATCATAACAACCCTGAGAAGTATGTACTACTCTTATCCACATTTTTACAGATAAGGAAACTGAGGCACAGAAAGACCAAGTCATTTGCCTAAGATCACACAGCCAGTAACCATTGCCCTCAATTTAAATAAAACTCCCCAATTCAACTACAACCAATTCTAACTCAACTTACATTTCCAACTATGGTCCCTACCCCTGAGCACAGTTCCCCAAACTCAAAGGCCCCTAATCCTGGTTTGACCCTCAACTATCCAAGGTCCCCTCCCCTGCCATGCTGCACAGGGCCTTTACATTGTTAAAGCCTATATTTACACATGGGAGCTCTGGTGGCATAGTGCCTAAGGCATGTGACTGCTAACCAGAAGTCTGGCAGTTCAAACTCACCAGCCACTCCTTGGAAGGAAGGTTGGGCAATCTACTTCTGTAGTGATACTGCCTTGGAAACCCAAGGAGAGGTCGCTATGAGTTGGATCCAACTCCATGGCAGTGAGTCTGGTTTTTTTTGCATGCATGATCTGACAGCTGTCAAGTTCACCTACCCACACAACTGAAAGGGCAGAGTTAATCTCATGTGCCCCCCTGTCCACCATTAGTGACTTCGTGATCAACACTGTGTAGAACTCCCAGGACACCCCCAACAGCCTCTCCTCCTTGGACCAAGGAGCCCCAGCATTTTGCTGACACAGCCTCCTTCACTGATGACGAAAGGGCAAGATCATGAACAATATCACACAGACAGGAGAGCAGAGACTTGAACCCAGAGACTCACCACTGCCGACTAGCTGATCTGAGAGCAGCTTTCAGGGGGGTCTGTTCTCTGCTCCCGGTGAGAGGTCCAGGCCAGGTCTGAGAGGGAGCAAGCCCACCCACCCACCAGCTCTGGCTTGGGGAGGAGGGTTATCCCAGGCCTAGGGGTGGGGACATTAATCACAGGAGAGTACCTGTCAGGGTGGCATCTGGAACTAAAAGGAAACACCCGGTGAAAGGGCAGGACTTCTCACCTCACGCTCCAGGAGCCCTGGGACCAAGCTGGGCCACCAGAAGGCCAGGGCTCAGAGCAGGGCAACTGGGGTTAAGGCTGGGCTGCCCCTTCACCTGGGCTCTGCTGCGGAAACCTGGACTCGGGGTAGGAGAAGGGCCAAAGGGAAGGTGGTGAGATTCTAGACTCTGGTGTTGGGGGATGAAGGGAGCTTTTACAGCCACTGTGCCCATTAATGAGGGAAACCAAGGCACAGGGTGCGAAGTTTCTTCCCTCCCCAAGGTCTCACAGCCAGGAAGTGGTGGGCTGGGGTTTTATCCCCTTTCTTGGCCCTCTGTCTGTCACCCATACCCACTTCCAGCAGAAAGAACCTCTCTAATCAGTCAGAGGTACTTAGAGCACCTACGGTTGATCCTGCCATGCTGACACCCTGCCAGGCAGCCTGGGTACCAGCCACATGCCCTGGTTCATCTGGTTATCAGTACAGCTCCAGGGCTGCTGGGCTAGAGGAGCCCTCAGCTCACCTTCCCATTCTTCTGCCACCTCCTTGTGCCCTGAGGGACCTTGGCTAAGCCCCTTTCCCTCCCAGGCCCCATTCTTTCTCCTTCTTCTGCTATTTGATGTGGTCCACTTTGTCACTAAAGGAGGAAGCATGATGAGGTCATCTCAACCAGTGCTTCTTAAACTTCCATATGGACATGAGTCCCCTGAGATCATGTTCAAGTGCAGAGCAAATCTGGAGCAGCTAGGCGCTAGACCAGTCCTGCCTTTCTTGTCAACCCAGCTCAGAGGACAGAAATTAATGTTTGGCATCAGAAGGATCTGAAATTTGGATTCTGACACTGCACCTTGCTCTGTACTTGCCTTTCTGATTCTGTAAAATGGACACAATAATTCCAGGTCCTCACAACTCAATGAAAACAGCTAATAGAGGTGCCATGTGGACCACCGAGTTCTGAACAAGGGGCACGCTGTTGCTGTTACTATGAAAGCAGTGATTCCGGTACAGCAGCCCTGCTTCTTTGGGGTTAAAAGGGAGAAGGGAGGTCAGGACAGCCCCTCCTCCCAGAGGCAGCAAGAAAGAATAGAGCTGGTTAGGGTTGGAGTCAGCACCCAGGGGCTCAGGAAGGAAGGCTGCTTGAGAGTTTGGTGTAGGCAATGGCATTGTCTGTGATGGGGAAGGGAAGCCCCTTGGGGGCAAGCTCAGTAATTTCTGCCCTGGGTATCATGTCTCAATTTCAGCCTGGACATGTCCACTTTGTGATAAGACACTTACCAGCACCCGCATGGGACCTTAATCCTCAGATTCTGCAGGTCAGAGACCCCCGTCTGGCAAAAAGTCACATTCATTTGGCCTTAGGCCAGCTCCACTGGCTGTCCCCAGGGGCCCAGAGAGCCTGAGTCCTGAGCCCTCACTCCCTCTACTCACTCCTAAAAGACCCCAGCCTCCTGGCCCTGACCTTGGCACATCAGGGTGGAGGGAGAGAGCTGGGCAGAGGCGAGTCTCTCTCACACGCCCAGGTCTCCTGACTCTGTGTCCAGTGCTTATTTACCAACTGCCTTTGTACAGATGCTTGCAAAGAGTCCCAGGGCTTGGCGCAAATGCAGAGATCGCAGATGCTAGTGGAGCGGAGGCAGAGACGATTATAAATACTATAAATTGACCCTCTGGAACAATCAGGCCATTTCCATGCCCACGGTGCCTCAGCAAAGCCCTGCTAATCTTGAGTCTTCCTGGGCAATGTACATTGCAGGTGTCTCTATTTGTAAAACGAGGTGGTGGGCTGACTACCTCTAGATTGCCTTGAGGTTGCTTGGGAGAGAGTCTCAGTTCAACTCAAACAAACTCTGCCCCAGGTCATTCCCTGAGAAGTCAAGGTGCTGATGGTGTTTGGATGCACAGGAATCCCTGGGCAGACTAACACTAGAGGCTCAAGCCTCCCTCCCTGATGAGGCTGACAAGGTGAAAGACTATTGATAATCCTGGGCTTGGAGTGTGCAGGCCTTAGACCAGCTGCGGACTTGCAGTGTGCAGGCAGCTGCACTGGACAGTATCTTCTTTAAAGTACAGACCCCAAGCCCACTACAGAACTACTGAGTTGGCCTCTGAGCGTGCAGCCTGGTGACTTAGATTATCAGGCATCTGGGTCACGCTGACGCACATTATTGGCAGCCACTCATTCTAATTAAACCCTCAACCCTCCAAAGAATCCACTTTCCAATAGTCTTAACAGGCGTGGTCCAGATTCTCCTTGTATCCCTCCAAAGATGGGGTGCTCACTGCTTTGCAAGGCTGCCCTTTCCATGCCTGGCCAGTTCTGACTGTTGGAAAACCCTTCTTCATTCTGAGGTGAATGAACTCTGCCTCTTTGTGACCTCTGCCCCTTTCCATCACCAAACTCTGGTTCCCTCTGTGGCCCCTCTACAAAGTTTGGAATAATGAGGGCTCTCTTTTGGCCTCACTTTACATAATCTGATCTTGTGCTCCCTCCTGCATTTCCACATCAGACCCCAACTTGCCAAGGAATGTGGTCTGAAAGCAAAGCCAAGCCTCTGGGTGCCTTGTCCAGCCCAGCCAGGCTGGATGGCCCTGAAGAAGGTATTTCCCTCCCTGGCTCAGCCCTGGCATCCCCTTCTCTCTGCAGGCTTCTGTGTCGCGGTGGTCTGCTTATTTCTCACTTTAACTAACTGGAAGGTTTATGAAGGAAGGGCCAGGTTTAGCTCACCTGGTATGCTCTGTGCACAGGGCCAGGCGCAGACTAGATGCTCAGAGAGTGTGCAACGCATGCCCACAACTGTGTCCTGGACACTACTGTATGCTGCAATCACCCATCTATGTTTGTTGTGTTGTGGTAGCTTGCATGGCAATGCTACTGGAAACTATGCCACCAGTATTTCAAGTATCAGCAGGATTGCCCACAGTGGACAGGTTTTAGCAAAGCTTCCAGACTAAGACTAGGAGGAAAGGCCTGGCAATCTACTTCAGAAAATTAGCCTATCAAAACCTTATGGATCACAACAGGATGTCAAATACAGCGCTGAAAGAGGAGCCCCCTAGGTTGGAAAGCATTCAAAATACATTGGCCACAACAGTGCACTCAGTCATGAAGGTGGTGCAGGACCTGACAACGTTTCCCTCTGTTGAACTTGGAGTCTCCGTGAATTGAAGCCAACTCAACAGCAACTAACAGTAGCAACATTATGTATGAAGCTATGCCCAGCAGGACAGCCTGGGAGAAAGCAGTATCCAGGAAGTTAGAACTCAGGGGCAAATTGCTACCCTGGAAGGAGAGGGAGCTGTGGGAGGGGCAAGACCACCTAAGCTGAGGCTTCCTGGGGAAGGTGATCGCTGCGCTGAGACTAGCAGAGAAGAATAGCCTTGCCTAAGCGAAGAGAGGGAACTCTGGTGGCGTAGTGCCTAAGGCATTTGACTGCTAACCAGAAGAGGCTGGCAGTTCAAACCCACCAGCCACTCCTGGGAGGCAGGTTGGGCAATTTACCTCAGGAGTGATACCGTGAGTTGGATCCAATTCTACCGCAGTGAGTTTGGTTTTATTGGTTGGAAGTGAAGAGAGGAGGATGAAGATATTCTAGACAGAGGGAACAGCTGACAGAAAGGGGCCCAAGAAGACTCAGGAATGAACTGGGAATGGGGAGGAAGCCGGCAGCGCCATGAAGGAGGACCTCACAGATACTTCCTCTCAGAGCAGGCAGCCCTGGCCCGCTCACCTGACCAGGTGGGTGCCTCCGCAGGAGCGCGCTGGGACTGTGGCAGCAGCAGGACCCGCGTCCTGATCTGCTAGGTGCCTGACTGGTCCAGGTAGCTTCGCGCTTGGGGGCCGGCCGGCTGGCTCGCTGCTCCCGGATCCCAGGCCTGGGCAGGAGGAATTAAGCAGGCCGCCGAGCGCGTCCTTATCTCGGGGAGACAGTTGTTGGGAATCACTTTGACTGAGTGGTTTTGTCTCCCTGCATTTTCCACTGTCAGGCGGCCTCGGGCCATGGATCAAAGGCGCGGCAGCAGCGGTGGCAGCGAGCGCGGGGAGGGGCAGCAGCGGATGTGGCCCAGCTGATCGCCTCCGCTTGAAGCCGCCACCCCCACTCACCCTGGACCCTGGTCAGCTCGGACTTGGGGACGAGCGCCAGGAGCCCCTGCCTCAGAGTCCACCATTATCGAGTTGGGCAGGTGCCAGTCTTTCGAGCAGTTAAGAAAGGAGAAATGGGAAGGGGGAAGTGGGAGTGCCAGTGACACGGAAGAGGCCAAGGGGAGCTGAAGATGGTGAAAAAGGAGGTGTTTGCTGGGAAAAACTGGGAGGTGAGAGAGAAGGAGTGAAGCATGATAGAGATTAGAGGAAAGAGAATAAAGAGGAGAAACTGAGTGTGAGAGGAGAGAGGGCAGGTGCTGGAAAGGGAAAGGGGAGGCTTGGAGAGTCTGAAGGAAAGCAGGAAAGTAGGAGGTGGCAGGCGTGTAGGGGAGGGAGGGAAAAAGAAGATCGGGTCAGGAGAGAAGGCTGATGGTTGGCACAGGGAGAGGGTGTCCAAGCTGGAGTGCACATGGGGTAGGACAAACGGAGCCCCAAAGAAGAAAGGAGGAGGGAAGAACTGAGGGGTGCCAAACCAAACCCACTGCTGATTCAAAGTGACCCTATAGGACAGAGTAGAACTGTCCTATAGGGTTTTTTAGGTTGCAATCTTTACCGGAGCAGATTGCCAGGTCTTTTCTCCTGGTGGGTCCCTTTTGGTTAGCAGCTGAGCACTTAACCACTGTGCCACCAGGGCTCCTTAAGTCACTGCTATCAAGCCAGGTCCAACTCATAGCTACCCTTCCTTGGGTTTCTGAGGTGATTTCACTACAGAAGTAGATTGCCCAACCTTCCTTCTGGGGAGTGGCTGGTGGGTTTGAACCACCAGCCTTCCGGTTAGCAGTCAAATGCCTTAGGCACTATGCCACCAGAGCTCCTAATTAGGGGGATGAAGGAAATGGGGAAAGAAGAGAAATGGGGGGCAAAGGAAGTGGGAAAACGAAATTAGAGACAAATTTCAGATTGGCTGGGCTCCCAAGAGAAAGTTCTGGGCTGAGGGACGAGGCAAGAAAGGAAGGGAAAGAAGGTAGGAAAGTTCTAGTGAAGTGGGAGGTAGAAGGGCTTGGCCTCCCCCTGGATGCTGTTCACTCTCCAAAGACAATCTGGCCCTTGGCACTTAGAAGGGCACAACGGTGCAGAGTGGGGAAGCAGCTGGAGCCCAGGCTGCCCAGGAGTTAGGGGTGAATTCAAGGCCTGACCTTCCAGACGGCTCCAACAGCAACCTTGGGGTCACTGGCCCAGACTATGGATATTCCCAGAAGCCCAAGGAGAGAAGCCTTCCCCCTATGACTACCTCTCAGCAACACTTCCTTGTGTGGCTCAGGACATCTGTTCTCTGCCAAAGGTGTTGAAGAAATGCTCACAGCTGAGGAGAGGGCCAGGAGAAAGAGGGGAGGAATGGGGTGGGAGGGGGTGTCAAGAGAGAGAGGAGCCTTGGGGCTGAGGCTGGGGTGGGGTAGGATCCAGAGAGGGAGGACAGAGAAGCAGGAGAAGAAAATGAGCAAGGCCAGGGGAATGAAGATGAGAAATGAGACTAGAAGCAATGGCTACAAAGATCTGGGGAAATTAATTTTGCAACAGAAAGTCCAAGGCCTGTGCTACCTCACTGTGTGACCTTGGACCCCTCACAGCACCTCCAGAGCCTCAGCAACCCCATCTGCAAACAGTGACCCCTGTATCGTACCAGAGGAGTCCCTGGGTGGCACAAAGCGTTACACACTTGACTACCAGCCAAAAGGTTAGTGGTTCCAACCCCCCCAGAGGTACCTTGGAAGACAGGTCTGGCCATCTCCTTCTGAAAGGTCATAGCCTTGAAAACTCTATGGAGCAGTTCTACTCTGCCCATGTAGTTTTGACATGAGCTAGAAGGGACTTGATGGCAAGTAACAACAATTGTACCACATACCATTCTGGGTGCTTTGCTTACTAGCTCTATGAGATGGGAACTCTTATTACCTCCATTTGACAGAGGGGGGAAATAGGTGGAGAAATTACGGAGCCTATTCGGAGTCACATAGGTAGGAGGGGACAGTGTTGAAGACTGGACCCAGGTGGAGAGATTCCACAGCCCACACTCTTGAGCCCTCTGCTCCCCTGCCTCCAATGGGCACCAAGACTAGCCAAGATCAAAGGGTCATGTTTGGAGTCCTGAAAGACCTCGCAAGCTAGTGGGAGACAGGCCATTTTGATGACATGCACTGTAAGAGTCTGGTCTCTGGAGTCAGACAGCTTGGGTTCAAATCCCAGCCTTGCCATTTGTTAGCAACTCAACCTTGGATCCATTATTTAAACGGCTCAGTGCCCCTGTCCCCTCATTCGTAAAACAAATCATTCCAGGGCCTCCATCAAAGGAAAATGGTGAAGATTAAAAGACTTAATCCACGTAAAGAGTTTATCATTTGGCTGTGGGAAGTGCTCAAATATTTTAGCTATTATTATTATTATTATTTAACAATATTTGCCTGATAATACAGGCACTTTAATACACTGATAAAATGTGATAACTGCAATTTAGAGGTGAGCATGAGGAGAGAGTACCACAAACCCAATTTGAAGGGATGATGGAAGGCTTCCTGGAAGGGGTCCAGGTCTTAAAGAACAATTAGGGTGAGTTTGAAATGACAGGATGAGGGGCAGTGGAGGTGTCCCAGGCTGGGGACCCTCAAAGTCACCCTATCTCCCTGTTATGGATTGAATTGCATCTCCCTAAAAGGAGTTATAAACCCTAATCTCTATGCCTGTGGCTATAATCCCATTTTGGAATGGGTTGTCTTTGTTATGCTAATGATACAGGATTAGTGTAGGGTGTATTTTGTAGAGTCAATCTCTTTTGAGATATAAAAGAGATTAAACAAGCAAGTAAAGTAGCTGAGATGGGGGAAGAGAGATGCAAAGCCACTTGAAGACTGCCTAGGAGAAGCTCAGAGACAACAGGAAGAGAAAGCCTTCCTTCCCCTAGAGCCTGCACCCTGAATTTGGACTTCTAACTTCCTAAACTGTGAGAAAAGAAATTTCTGATTGTTAAAACACACCTAGTTAAGGTATTTCTGTTATAGCAGCACTAGATAACAAAGACATCCGCCCATGTGGGGTTTTGTCTGGCCTCCCAGGTCCAGTAGCCCTGCCACCCCGGCGGCCTCCCTCCCACTAGGGACCCCAGGGGCTGGCCTGTGCAGCTTCAAGTATGTCCAATATATTAATTGCTAATCTTCCTCATTTTCTTTCCTTCTATCTGCTGGGACTGTCTCGTCCTGAGCTCCTGTGCTAATCAGGAAGAAGGACAAATCCTCTAATTGCATTCTTTCTCACCAAGCCAGGCGGGTCTGGACCATTAACCCCTCTGGTCTGTTGGGAAGCCACAGCAGGCCCAGGCAGGGACTCCAAGAGGGTGGGGATGGAGTGCAGGACTGAGAGGAGGGCCAGTCCCCAGCCACAGATCTAGAGGCTGTGACTCATGTGCACCTACAAAGAACCCACAGAATCACTGGTTCTGAGCAGGAAGCTCTTTCCTGAGCAGCTGGTCCATCTCCATTGCACGGCTGAGGCCCAGAGTGGGGAAGTATCTACCAGAGGTCACTAGTGGTCAAAAATAGAGCAGGGCATGAACTAGGATCTTGACTGGAGGCTGGGCCTCCAGTACCAGAAAAAAAAGAAACTTAGTGGGAACTCACAGGGCAGGAAATGGTCATTTATTAAGCCCCTACTATGTGCTAGGCAAAGGAGCTCTGGTGGCGCAGTGCCTAAGATATTTGACTGCTAACCAGAAGGCTAGTAGTTCAAACCCACCATCCACTCCACAGAAGGAAGACTGGGCAATCTACTTCTTTAAAGATTTACCACCTTGGGAACCTAATGGTGGTCACTATGAATCAGAATTGACACAATGGCAGTGGGTTTAGTTTTTGGTTTTATGTTCTAGGCAAGATTCTGAGTGTTTCACATTAACAATAACAACAACAACAAAAATCTGCCATGGAGCAGATTCTGACTCATAGCAACCCTATAGGACCAAGTAGAACTGCCCTATAGGGTTTCTAAGGCCATAAATCTTTATGGAAGCAACTCTCTCCCACAGAGAAAGTCGGTGGGTTCAAAGCACCGGCCTTTTGGTTAGCAGCTGCAAGCTTTAACCACTGCACCACCAGAGCTCCTTTCCACATTCACAGAGTCATTTAATTCTCATAATGCTACAAAGTGATTGGTACCAGTCCCATTTCACAGATGGAAACTGAGGCTCAGAGAGCTTGCCCATGGTCACTTATCAAGTAGAGGAACTGGAATTTGAACTCTGGTCTAGATGGCCATCCTACTGCACCCATGGAATTAGTGACTGTTTTAGTACTTTCCATAGTATTTGCTGCTATCCAGCCTGCAGCAACCTCTTATCTCTTTATTTTCCTGTGAGCAAATCCTACTTCTCCTTTGGGGTCTTTCCTCCAGGAAGCCTTCTCTGACTATGTCCTTCCATCTCCAAACTTCCTCTGTTCTTCTTGTCCCGCCAGAAATAAAACTCAACTGTCAACAACTGATTCTCTCTATCTGCTATCTAGGCAAGTATTGTCTCCCCTAAAATGTACTTTGTACTCTTATTTTGTAAGAGCAGGGACAGTCATACGTCTTTTTTTGAGCCATCCTATAAACTATGCTAAGAACAGGGGCTAGATAAATGCATGTTAAGGTGCTAGTATGTAAGGACATTCAAGTATAAACTAAGTGATCAGCTGCCTCAAAATCCTCTTGAGAACATACCATAGAGACATTGAAGCTGGCCGGCATCATGCCTGTTGATTGGGCAACAGATGTTGGAGGCCTAGTATGTGCTAGGGCCCTGGTGGTGCTATAGTTAAATGCCCAGCTACAAACCAAAAAGAACCCACCCAGCAGCTCCAGGGGAGAAAAGACCAGCAATCTGCTCCAGTAATGAATGCTTGTTGCCATGGAGTCATTCCAACTCATAGTGACCCTATAGGACAAAGTAGAATTGTCCCCATAGGTTTCCAAGGCTTTATAGAAGCAGACTTTATACAAGTAGACCAGACTGCCACATCTTTCTCCCACAGAGCAGCTAGTGGGTTCAAACAGACAGCTGAGTGCTTAATCACTGTACCACCAGCTCCTTCCTGTAAAGACTATAGCCTAGAAAACCCTATGGGACAATTTTACTCTGTCACATGGGGATGCTGTGAGTGGAAAATGGACCTGATGTCACCTAATAACAATACTAGGTGCTGGGCACTGTGTTATGAGTGCTACCAGAATAAATTATCATGCACAGATGTTGCTGCTCTGCCTGTGGTCATAGCTGAAGATCAGGGGCCCTGATGACAACTGATGCATGGAAATACCTTACTCTCCCAAGCTGGCTGCACATGTTCCTTCCTGGCCTGTTTATGAGGCAGAGGTAAGACCTTTCCTTCACCTTCTCAAGGTATGGGGTCTCGATGATGCTGTGTTTGAGAGGTGGGCAAAAAAAGTGTCCCAGAGTAGTCTTGGAGGCAACTCTCAACCCTCATCTCTTGTTCAGATTCAGGGATATGGAGTCAAACTACGTCTTTCCAGAATCCTACTCAATCCTCTGAGAAAGGAAGAAAGACCAAGATTGCTTCTCCCTCAATACTAAGATGACCCCAATTAGCCAGGAACCCCAACGCCTAGCAGAGCCAATACAGAAGCATGATCCCCCCCTCCACCTACCACCAGTAGTCTGGAAAGTCCCCAATTCTGGTCCTGCCTTTCTCTCTAGGAAGGGTTTCCTTCTTCCCAGCTCCCCTTAGTCCCTCCATCCAAGAAAAAGGAGTGAGAAAGGCAGAGACATAAACATGGGTCTGTTTTCACAGGAGAAGAGGAGGCTCTGCCTAGTCCTCTCCCTTGTGGCCAGAGCCAGGGCCTCTGATTGATGCCAGCAGGTGGTTTTGTTTGGTTAGGAGCTGCCAGGATGGAAATAACTCAGCTTTTCCCACTGAGGAGGATCTTGGCAGGGACTGTCCCCCCAGGGCCTAGAAGGCTAAGAGGATGGGGAGGGGGCAGGACATCAATTCACACCTCTGCTATAGCCAACCCTACCCTGGCAGCTCTTCCCTGGGGCTGGCTGGGCTAGGAGGAAAGAAGAAGGGGCAAGTGAGCATCCTGATGAGCAGAGTGGACACAACCCACATTTTCCAATTGTCACACTGTCCTGGGCTATGAAGAGGAGTGTGGCAGAGGCTAACAAATGTTATTCAGCTCCAGGTCCAAGGAAATTTGTCCACTGACTCTTAGTCCTTTGCACAAACTGACCCCTGACCTCACACCTCACCATTGGTCATGGGGAGAAATGGGTGGGTGTATGGGGAGGATGATTCAATTCAGCTTTTCTTTTAATCCTGGGGAAAAACACTCACAGCCTGTGTATGTCCTTCCAACTTGAGTCAGCTGCTCCTTCTATCCCAGTTCATCCTTCCTAGATCCTGGGGTCAAGGTAGGGTTGAGAGATAGCAGAAACTGGATGCTAAATGCAAGAAGCCCTGGTGGCAAAAGGTTAAGTGTTTGGCTGCCAATTGAAAGTTTGGTGATCTGAAGCCCCTAGCAGTTCTATAGGAGAAAGACCTGATGATCTATTCCTGTAGAGAGTCCCATACCAAACCCATGGCCAACTCATAGTAACCCTATAGGGCAGAGTAGAGCTGCCTCATTGAGTTTCCAATCTGTAATCTTTACAGAATCAGACTGCCACATCTTTCTCCTGTAGAATGGCTGGTGGGTTTGAACCACCTTTCAGTTAACAGCCAACCTTTTGTTTAGCAGTTGAGTGCTTAACCACTGCATTACCAGGACTCCTTCCTTTAAAGATTACAGCCTAGAAAACCCTATGAGGCAGTCCTACTTTGTCTCATGGGGTTGTTATGAATTGAAAATCTACTCAATGGCACCAAGCAACCACTGCACTGCAGCACCTTCCCTTCCCCAGACCTGGGGTCAGCAGAACACCTTTCATTGGTCTGGAGGGGAAACCAAT
This sequence comes from Orycteropus afer afer, assembly GCF_000298275.1. Classification (NCBI taxonomy): domain Eukaryota; kingdom Metazoa; phylum Chordata; class Mammalia; order Tubulidentata; family Orycteropodidae; genus Orycteropus; species Orycteropus afer. The sequence continues at coordinate 2,945,378 of NW_006921618.1, read as the reverse complement.
CCCAAGTATTTTCCTGTCAATTGAAGTGGATGAAGGAGAAAGAGAAGGAAGGGGAAAGAAAGGAAGAGAAGGAAAGGGAAAAGGGAAGGGGAGAAAATGGGAAGGGGCGAGAAAGAGCAAAGAGATGGGAATGAGTGTAACAGAGACCAGAGTGAGGTTATAGGAGGGAGACAGATATTCAGGAAGCACCGACTATGTGGCATGCAAGAGTCCATGGTTAGTAAAACAGGCAACACACTCGGCTGCTAACCAAAGGGCTGGAGGTTTGAGTCTATCCAGAGGCACCTCAGAAGAAAGCTCTGGTGATCAACTTCCAAAAAAATCAGCCTATGAAAACCTTATGGAGCTCAATTACAGGGGGAAAAAAAAAACTTGGAAAATACACAAACATGGTAAATTAAACAACACACTATCAAACTAACAATGAGTCAAAGAAGAAATAAAAAATATCTTAGAGTCAAATGAAAACAAATTCACAACATACCAAAACTTATGGGATGTGGTAAAGGCAGTACTCAGAGGGAAACTTATAGCAATAAATGCCTACATAAAACAGAAGAAAGGTCTCAAATTAATAGCTTAACTCAACAACTCCAGGAACTACAAAGAGAAGTGCAAACTAAGCCTAAACCTACCAGAAGAAAGGAAATGGCAAAGGTAAGAACAGAAATAAATAAAGTCAAAAACAGAAAAATGATAGAATCAATAAAATCATAAGTTGATTCTTTGAAAAGATGGATAAAATTGACAAACTTTTAGCTAGACTGACAAAGAAAAAAAGGGAAAAGATGAAAATAGCCAAAATAAAAAATGAAGGAGAGGATGTAACAACTGACCCAATAGAAATAAAGAGAATGATGACAAAAATTATGAACAACTGTATGGCAACAGACTAGAGAACATAGATGAAATGGACAAATTATTAGAAGCACACAACCTACCCAAACTGACTCAAGAGGAAACAGAAAGTCTCAACAGACCCATAACAAATGAAGAGGTTAAATCAATGATCAAAAACCTCCCCACAAAAAAAGTCCTAGACCAAAGCTTCATTAAGGAATTCTATCAAACATTTAGAGAAGAACTGACACTAATACTGTTTAAAATCTTCTAAAAGATAAAGAAGGAAGGTGCATTCTCTAATTCACTCAATGAAGCAAACATAATGCTGATACCCAAACCAGAGAAAAACACCACAGAAAATAAAACTACTCACCAATCTCTCTCATGAATATAGATGCAAAAGTCCTCAACAACATACTAGCAAACAGAATCTACAACATCTTAAAAGAGTCAGACACCATGACCAAGTGGAATTCATTCCAGGAATGCAAAGATGGTTTAATATTAGAAAATCAATCAACATAAACAAACAAAAAACAAACTCACCACCATTGAGCTGATTCCAACCACATCAATAGAACAAAGCAAAAGATTACATGATCATCTCAATGGACACAGAGAAAACCTTTGTTAAAATCCAACACCCTTTTTTGATGAAAACCCTAAAGAAGACTGGAACAGGACAGAAATTTCTCCATATGATTCAGAACATATATGAAGTCAACTGCCAAGATTATACTTAATGGAGAAATACTGAGAGTTTTCTCCTTGAAATTGGAAACAAGACAAGGATGCTTGCTCTTATCAGTTCTATTCCTTATTGAATTAGAAGTCCTACCCAGAGTAATGTTGTTGTTGTAAGGTGCCCTCGAGTAGGCTCAGGCTCATAGCAACCCCATGTACAGCAGAACAAAACACTGCCTGGTCTTGACCGTCCTCACAATCATTGCTATACTTGAGCCTATCATTGAAGCCACTGTGTCAATCCGTCTTGGTAAGGATCTTCCCTTTCTTCATTGACTCTTTACTTTACCAACCATAATATCCTTCTCCGCGGACTGGTTCCTTACATATGACCAAAGCACAAGAGACAGAGTCGGCCATTCTCACTTCTAAGGAGCATTCTGGCTGTACTTCTTCAAGACATATTGGTTCATTCTTCTAGCAGTCCATAGTACATCAATGTTCTTGTTAATACCACAATTCAAATGCATCAGTTTTTCTGCAGTCTTCTTTATTCATTGTCCACATGCACATGAGGAGACTGAAAATACCATGGTGTGGGTCAGGTGCACCTAAGTCTTCAAAGTGACATCTTTGATCTTTAACACTTTTAAGAGGTCTTTTGCAGCAGATTTGTCCAATGCAGTACATCATTTCATTTCTTGACTGCTGTTGCTTCCATGGACATTAACTGTGGATCCAAGTAAAATGAAATCCTTGACAACTTCAATCTTTTCTCCATTTATCATGATGTTGCAAGGATTTTTGTTTTCTTCATGTTGAGGTGCAATCCACAGTAAAAGCTGTAGTCTTTGATCTTCATCAGTAAATGCTTCAAGTCATCCTCACTTTCAGCAAGCAAGGTTGTGTCATCTGCATATTCCAGGTTGTTAATGAGTCTTCCTCCAATCCTGATGCTGTATTTTTCCTCATATAGTTCAGCTTCTTGGATTATAATAATCCAAGAAGCCAGAGCAATAAGACAAGAAAAAGAAATAAAAGGTGTCCAGATTGGAAAGGAAAAAAAAAATTATCTCTATTTATGGATAATATGATGCTATATATATATAATCTCAAGAAGTCCACAAGAAAACTTTTAGAGCTAATAGAGGAATTTAGCAACGTTGCAGGGTACAAAGTCAACAAACAAAAGTCAGTTGGGTTTCTAAGCACCAGCAATGAGAAATCTGAAAGGGAAATTAGAGAAACAATTCCATTTATAATAACATCTAAGAAAAAAAAAATCTAGGAATAATTTAACCAGGAACATGAAGGATGGATACAATGAAAACTATAAAACTCTACTGAAAGAGATTTAAGAAGACTTAAATAATGGAAAGATATTCCATGTTCTTGGATTAGAAGACTTATTATTGTTAAGATGTCAGTACTACACCAAGCGATCTATAGATGCATTCCTGATCAAAATTCCAACAGCCTTCTTTGCAGAAATAGAAGCACCAACATTCAGCTTTATATGGAATGGCAAGGGGCTTTGAATAGCTAAAACAATGTTGAAAGAGAAGACCAAAGTAGGAGAACTCACATTTGCTGATTTTAGAACATATTATACAGCTACAGTAATCAAAACAATGTGGTACTGGTATAACAATAGACACATAGACCAAAGGAATAGAATTGAGAGGGCAAAAATAAACTCACATATTTATGGTGAACTGATTTTTTACAAGGGCGCTAAGTCCACTTGATGGTTCAAGAAGAGTCTCTTCAATAAATAAAACCAAAACCAAACCCACTGCCCTCGAGTCAGATCTGACTCATAGCAACCCCTCCTTGGATTTCCGAGGCAGTATCACTATGGAAGTAGATTGAAAATTGGATTTCCACATGCAGAAAAATGAAACAGGATAAATGCCTCACACCATATGCAAAAATAAATTCAAAACAGATTAAGGACATAAATGTCCAAACTAAAACCACAAAATTCTGACAATAAGCAGTGACAATACTGTCAGGCCTAGCTTTCAACAAAGGATTATGTAGTATAATAACAAAAGCACAAATAGCAAAAGACAAAATAAATAAAGGACTCCTGGTGGCACAGTGATTGAAGAACTCAGCTGCTAACCAAAAGGTCAGCAGTTCAAATCCATCATACTCCAAGGGAGAAAAATGTGGCAGTCTGCATCCATAAAGATTTACAGCCTTGGAAACCCTGTAGGGCAGGTCTCTCTATCCTATAGGGTCACTATGAGTCAGAATTGACTCAACAGTAGTGAGTTTTCATCAAAGTTGGAAACTTTTGCTCATCAAAAACTTTACCAGAAAAGTGAAAAGACAAGGTATTGACTGGTAGAATATCTTTGGAAATCATATATACTTGACAAGAATCTAATAACCAGATTACATGTAAAATTTCAACAGCTTAACAACAAAAAACAAGTAACTCAATCACAAAATGAGCAAAGGACTTGAATAGATATTTAACCAGAGAGGACATTCAAATGGCAACCAAATACATGAAAAGATGTTCAGCACCATTAGCCATCAGAGAGTTGCAAATCAAAACTGCAATGAGATACCATTTCACTCCCACTAGGATGGCAAAGATAAAATCACCAAGCAAACCAATGAAACAGAAAATAATAGATGTTGGCAAGGATATGGGGAAACTGGAACCCTTATCCATGGCTGGTGGGAATGCAAAATGCTACAGCCACTGTGGAAAAGTGTGGTGGTTCCTCAAAAAACTGAAAACGGAACTAGCATATGACCCAGTAATTCCACTCCTAGGTATACACCAAAAGACACGGAAGCAGAGACTCAAAAAGAAACTTGTACATTCTCTGCAGCACTATTCATAATAGCCAAAAGGTGGAAACAACCTCATGCTCACCAACAGATGAATGGTCAAACAAAATGCGGTCTGCAGTATGGATTACATCTCAACATAAAGAAAACAAAAATCCTCACAACTGGACCAATGAGCAGCATCACAATCAATGGA
>NW_006921618.1:2917882-2940684 GCF_000298275.1 Orycteropus afer afer | reverse complement strand
ACACACACACACACACACACACACACACACACACAATGGAATATTACTCAGCCAGTAGAAGAAATGCAGTCTTAATACATGCTACAGTATGGATGGAGCTTGAAGACATTATGCTAAGCGAAATACACCAATCACAAAGGACAAATATTGTATGACCTCACTTATATAAAAAAACAAGAAAAGGCAAATGTATAGAGACAAAAGCTTACTAGCTGTTGCCAGGAGCGGGAGGGAGGGGAAAAGGGAAGGGGGTTAGCAGTGATGAGAAAATTGCATTGATTAAGGGTAGGGTTGCACAGCCAATTATCGTAATTGCTGTCAATGAGATGGACACCACCAATTCCACAGCAGCTAACAGTACCACCATCACTATGTGCCAGACTCTGTGGTAGGATCTGGAAAGTAGCTGAACTAGGATTTGAACACAGTCTGGCTCTGAAGCCCACTATGCTTTTTTGTGGATTCTGCTCCATGAGGTTTGTCCTATGGTCGATATAGGGAAGCTAAGTCCCAAGTTGAATTGGCAGAAAAAAGAAAAGTATGGGGCTGTGCATACAGGGGTTCACCCTGAGTGGGAGTCAGCTCCACAACAGCTGGTGTAAGTGCCATGGACTGTACATTCCAAGCCTCCAGTAATCTCACAGTAGCCCCCAGAGTAGGAGTTACCGCCTCCCGATTACCACCCTCATTTCCAGATGAGGAGAATGAAGTCCAGAGAGGCTAAGCAAACTGCCCAAAGGCCACGCAGCGACGTAATTAATGGCCAAACCAGAACTCCCCGGTTTCCCTCACTCATGGAGCGTGAAGGGGTGGCCTCCCAAGAAAGGGAAAGCCTGGAACAGACTACAAGAAGGCAAAGGGAAGGAAGGTGGAGAGGAAGGAAGCAGCCAGCAGAAGAGGCGACTGGGAAGGGAAGAGAAGGAAGGAATGGGCGGGGCACAGAGGAGAGAGTGGCTGGGGTTAAACCCTGTGTTCCTACAACCTGCTAAGCTGGAGAAATGAATCCTGATCCTTCCAAAACCCAATCTCAGAAAATGTGAGAGAGAAGGGTCTCCTTTCAGGGGAGCCGGAAACCCTCCTACCTCCTCCCAATGCCCTGGTAATGCCAGGATGTCCCCAATCTGCTTTGAGGAATGGAGAGATTAAGAATAATAAAAAAATTGCAATAAAATATGTGTGAAGGAGGGGGTAATTGTGGACAAACGCAGCATTCAAATTCATTTTTCAGCTCTTTTACACACCATTTCAATCTTATTTTCTGCTTGTTAATGAGATCTTGTTGCCTGGGCTAGGCAAAACCTTCCAATATCAGGACGTAATTGCACATAATTTTCTCTCCTACTAGTGATTTGCATCAGTTTTTAAAAAATTCTGGGCTATTTAACACCCCACAATCCCCCTCCCCATCTTCCTGCCTACAAGTCTCCTGCTCCCTCCGCCTTCCTCATCCCTGGTCCGGCAAGACTCATTTTAAATGCTTATTATAAACACAGTGTCGCCAATAAAGGGGGGAAACACAAAGAGGACATGAGAAAGAGGCAAAGGGAGTTTCCAATGTCCACCACATGAGGTGCACAGGTTCCTTCCAGCAAGGGGACTAACTTAACCTTGTCCTGCTGAGGGTCAGAGAAGCAGTGAGGCTGAACAGATGGTTGCCATTCACCAGCTCTGTGGCCTTTTGTAAGTGACTTAACTTCTCTGAGCCTGTTTCCCCAAGTGCAGGTTTGCTGCAAGCAGCCCTGGTGGTGCAATGGTTAAGCACTCAGCTGCTAAACAAAAAGTTGGTGGCTTGAACTCATCAGCCACTCCGTGGGAGAAAAGACCCAGTGATATGCTCCCATAAAAATTACAGCCTAGGAAACCCTATGTGAAAGTTCTACTCTGTCCTATAGGGTACCTTTGAGTCAGAAGCAATTCTATGACATATAACAACAACAGCGTTGCTGTGAGGCTTGAATGACTTAATCTAAGAGTTTAACATGTATCTGACACCCAGATGGTGTCCAGTTGATGAGGTGTCTTTCCTTACTGGACTAGCTCCCTGCAGGCCCACATGATGCCTGGAGACAGTGCTGGGTGTTTGGTGTTGAGAATCATTTGAGAGACCTTGCCCCTTTGCTGCAGCCTTGAGCAGCAGGTTGAGGGAGAAGAGGGAAGCTTGGTGTTTGGCTCTGAGCCTAGCTCTGCCATTAAGTGTCCCCATGGCCTTGGGCCTTAGCTTCTCCATATCGACCATAGGGCAAACCTCATGGAGCAGAATCCACAAAAAAGCATAGTGGGCTCCAGAGCCAGACTGTGTTCAAATCCTAGCTCAGCTACTTTCCAGATCCTCCCATAGAGTCTGGCACATAGTGATGGTGGTACTGTTAGCTGCTGTGGAGTTGGTCCTACACTCATTGTGACTCCACGCACAATGAGACCAGACCGTTAGGATTCACAGGGTTGCCGCTGACTGATTTTCAGAAGAAGATCACTGGGCCCTTCTTCCTCATCTGTCTTAATCTGGAAGGTCTGGTGAAACCTGCTTAGCATCATAACAACACCCAAGCCTCCACTGGCAGATGGGGTGACAGCTGCACATGAGGTCCGCTAGGCAGGAATCGAACCTGGGTTTCCAGTATGGAAGGTGAGAATTCTACCCCTGAACCACCAATACCCTCTGCTACATGGTAAACCCATTGCTGTCAAGTCAATTCTGATGCATAGCAACCCTGTAAAACAGAGTAGGACTTGCCCCACAAGGTTTCTAAGGCTGCAAATCTTTACAGAATCAGACTGCCACATCTTTGTCCCACAGAGTAGCTGGTGAATTCTAACTGTCAACCTTTTAGTTAGAGCCGAGGGCTTTACCACTGCTCCACCATGGCTCCTTCTGGCACATGCTAGGGGCTCAGTAAATATTTATTGGCTAAGTGTATGGACAGATGGATGGACAGATAAATGGGTGTGTAGACGACCCCAGAAAAGTCAACCTCTAAGTGCCTCAGTCTCCACAATTACTGCTGAGATTCAGTGAGTGAAAGCAGGTGAAGCATTTCACCCCTCTCACACCTGGCCCACTGTAAGCATTACATCCATATTAGCTGTTCCCATAATTATTATACACCTACTCCTCACTTAGCAACACGGTTAGGTTCCAAACACCAGGGTGCTATGAGAAACCAGGATTATGCAAGAGTCAGGGGCCACCCCAACCCCCAGCCCCAATGGTTCCAGTTGTCCTCCTGCTCATTTCAGGATGCTCACGACACAGTGGATCCTCCCTTCCCCACCACACCTTCCCAACCACCGTGGAGCCTGCAAGGTGCTAAGAGTGATAGTGGCGGTGGCTGGGTGATGGCCACTGCCCACTGCCTCTCATTACCCACCCTAGGCAGGGACCCCATTCGTCCTCCATCTGTCCCAGCACCAAAGGTCCACACAAGCCACTTCTTTCTCCCCCCTTTTCTGCCTCCTCCCACTGACCATTAGTTCTCCCCTAGTACCATTAGGGCCCTCCCCCAGCCTCACCCTTCCCACCCACAACCTGGAGTCTCTTTGCCATCACCCTGTGCCCTCTGTGGCCAGACCAAGTTGATGTGGATGAACAGGAGAAGACATCTTATGGCTGCTCGGCTGCCATCCATTGTGTGGCAGAGTCACTGGGGCTTCTGGTATATCATTCAGATTGTCCTTGGAGGGTGCCCTGGACTGGCCCTGGCACTGCGTACATGGGCCCTGGACCATCATGGGCACCACCTGAGAATTTTTCCAAAGCGTTGTAAATGCAGTATGTCAGATAATGAGATAGTCAGTAAGTGAGGAGTAGGCGTCTTCATGAGAGGGAAAGAGGAAAAAAGAACCAGGTAGAGGGAGAGGACAAAAAGGTTTGACTTACTAAGATCATGTCATATCATTAACTGCACAATTAGAGGGTTTTTTTTTTTTTCATTAGTTCAGTGTAGTGTAAATACGTAAATGGTTCAGTGTAATGTAAATTAGTTAAAAAAAAAAAAAAAAAAAAACAATCCCACTGACATCAAGTCCATTCCAACTCATAGCAACAACCATTGAGTTTCTAAGGCTGTAAATCTTTACCTCATCTTCCTCACACAGAGAAGGTGGTGGGTTTGAACTGATGACCTTCTGGTTAGCAGCCAAATGTCATACCCACTATGCCACCAGAGCTCCTTAAATTAATTCAGGGGGATGTAAATATGTAAATCCCTTTTATAAGTTTCTTTATTTCAAACTCCAGTAAGGAGCAAAGGAAGAAAAAAGGTCAAGTTTTGTATCTACCTCTTTATAATGCTGGCTCCACTAGGACAGGGGTCTTTGTCTCTTTTGCTCAATGATTTATCTCCAAGTGCCTGGAACAGTGAGTGGTGCACAGTAGGCACTGTAAATATTTGTTAAAGCTGTTAACTCTTCCAAGCCATTGGATAGGCTGAGAGCTGCGATGAGTAAATGGCTTTTTCATGGAACTCTGCAATACTGCCTGGGAAACCCAAGGAGGGGTCGCTATGAGTGGGGTCCGACTCAACGGCACATAACAACAACAACAACTGCTAGATAGGGGTCTCTGTGGAGTCTCTGGGGCTCCCACCACCCAGGCTGGGTCTGAGACCAAGGATCCCATCACCCCACTGCAGGAGGCACATTCCCCCACAGACAAGTAGGCATGGGTGATGTACAGCTCTCCTACGGAGCTCTGAGCAGATCCTTGGCAGAGCCTCAACTTCAACCCCTCAAAGTAATCCTCTCTGGTTTTGCAAGAACCCTCTAGTTTTAAGAACCAAGACTATCTGGGTAACAGTGACAGGGTCCTGTGATCCTGGGTAATGGGATAGTACGAAAACCCCTGTAGCCCAGGTGGAAAGCCCCTTCCCAGAGCAGGCCTATGCCCTGCTCCTGGTCAAGTGAGCTATAGGGAAGCCCCTCCTGTTGGGGAGAGAGATGGATCTGTCAACATCTCCCTACAGATGACCACCACTGGGCAGAGGGCCCCCCTCTACTCCCACAAAGCCACAATGATGTGCTGAAGATGTCAAGTCTGCCTTCTCAGAGGAAGGAGTGAAGAAATGCCAAGAATTTCTGTGTAAGACCCAGAAATACACCCCCATACACCCGCCCCAGCCACCTCCTTCTTTCAGGAAGTGTTTGAAGCTTAACCCTGCAGTTTGCATGCACAGAAACACAGCCGGGTGCCCCCCTCTGACCTCACATCTGCCCTGAGTACAGTCCCTCACCCCTCCTCCGGCAGCTGTTCACCTCCTCATCCCCTCTGCCCTGTCAGACCCTCCCATCTGTCTTCACACCTTCAGTGGGAACTTCTGGGTGCATCTCAGAGGTTTGCCCAATTCATCATGTCCTCACAGCCTCTCAGCACTGAGAAATGGGTGGAAGCTCTCAAAAGGTCTCTTACTTCTGGTTTCAGGGGAAACTGTAGGTTGGGAGGATGAGTGAGGATCCAACTCAGGAACTTCCAAGGAGGGTAGAGGACACAACGTCTGACTCCAAACCCTTCCAGTCATAGGGGAGAAGGTTCAGCTTCATCTAGCTGTTCACACTAATGGTCTGTTTCTATTCCTCCCTCTTTGGGGTTCATTTCTGTGACCAACCAGTGCTTAGAACATCCTCGCCCTTCAATCACATCACCAAACCACACTCCAGAGGTAAAAGATAAATAAAGCAAAACAAATGAAAAACGCTCAAACCAGTTGCCATCAAATTGATTCTGACTCATGGCAACCCCATGTGTGCAGAGCAGAACTGCTCCACAGGCTTTTCAATGGCTGTGACCTTTTGGAAGCAGGTCTCCAGATCTTTCTTCCAAGGTGCCTCTGGGTAGGTTTGAACCACTAACCTCTTGGTTAGTAGCTGAGCTCTTAACCATTTGCACCACTCACAGACTCCTGCTCCAGGTTCAGGAGCTTCTTCTTTGCTGGTCTCTCCTCTGCCCTGTGACAGAAGTGCTGCTTTGGGGATAAACCTCAGCCCACACTGAGATGGGGTAGGCTGGAAAGAGCAGTGGTCAGGAGGCCTGGCACCCTGGGCTCTTAGTCCTGGCCCTGTCAGTGTTATGCCAGGGACAATGGCAGATCACTAAGCCCTCCATCTGTAAAGTGAGATGGCTAGCCCTCATTACCTCAAAGTCCCTCTTCAGCTTTCTAAAGGATGCCCCTCCAGCCTTGATTTTTACAAGATGGGGTCTGGACCACATTCTCAGGTGTGAACACCTGGAGTCTTTGCAGCTGCCCTCATCCAGCCAGCCCTGGAATCCTGTTGTGTCTAACTCCTGACTCTGGAAGGTTAGCTTGGCCAGTTAGCACTTGGCACTAACAAGACAGGGGTCATGGCTTTGAACCCCAAAGAGGCTAATTAGGTACAATTTGGAAAACACTCTGGTGTACAAGCTATACTCTCATCTGGTGCTGGTACCAGAAAAGAAACAGAGTGGTGCTGGCTTGGTGAGGACAATCTCTGTGGCAGGCAAGCCACCTCAGAGCCCAGGTCAATGCCATCATGCCATCACCCTCATAGTGTTGGAACTTGGTGCATCACTGTTAGGGAGTCTGTGTATAGCTGCTAATGTTTACCAAGCACTCCCCGTGTGCCGGGCACTGGGCTACATGCTTTACACAGATGATCTCATTCAGTCCTCAACAACCCTATGAAGTAGGTACTAGTGTCATCCTTATTTTATGGGTGAGAAAAATTGAGGTACAGAGAAGGTGTCTGCTCAAGGTCTTCCCTGCAAGTTAATAATGGCACTGAAATGCAATTAATCCTCAACTATACAAATTAATGGAGCAAACACAAATGAACCTAGAACAAGCAGAAAATTAACATTCTTGGGAATGTTTTAGATCAAGAATCGACAATTTTCTTATGCAAGGACTGGATACTAAATATTTTTGGTTTTGCTGGCTCTACTGTTTCTATTGAAACTACTCAACTCTATTGCTGTAGCGTGAAAGCAGCCATATATATGTAAACAAGTTGACATGACTGTGTTCCAATAAAACTTTATTTACAAAAATGGATCTCTAGACAGACGTGGCCCATTAGCCATAGCTTGTTGACAGCACCACCCCCATTCCACCACCTTTGATACTTTCATTTTCCTTTTAGGTAATAGGTTTTCCTTATTGATTGTGTTGTCCTGACAATTAGGAGGCAAAAGAACTAATGTACATTTAGCACCTACTTTTTGCCAGACTCTGTGCTGGGTGCTTTGACCTGTTATCTCACTGAATATGAAGGACACCCCTTGCTAGGCAGTCAGTAACAGACTCTTTGGTTAGTGAGAGAGAAACTGAGGTACAAAGATGCTAACTTGCCTAAGATCTCCCTGAGCAGTGTAGCTAGGATTTAACCCCCAAACACTCTCCCTTTCTACCACACTTTGGCTGTTCAAATAAGTCTGTGGTGTCTGTTTTCTTACCACAGATGTGGGGAAGGTGGGAGGCAAAATAAAACCAGTCATAGATTTCAGCACCGCCTCTCCATGGATATTTGAGAACCTACTGCAGTTACAAAGCCCTGATGGTGCAACAGTTAAGTGTGTGACTCTAACCAAAAGGTTGGGAGTTCGAATCTACTGAGTGGCTCTTTGATAGAAAGACTTGGAGATCTGCTTATTAAAGACTACAGCCAAGAAAATCCTATGGGGAAGTTCTACTCTGTCACATGGGGTCAATATGAGTTAGAATTGACTTAACAGCACCCAACAGTAACACTGCACTTACAAGAGGGAGCTCATTGGTTCCTCAGATTCACTGGAACTTACAGCACGATCAAGTCCTGTTCCTCAAACACACCAATAACTAACTTAAGCCCCAGCATTGCCTTTCCTCTTCATCTAAAGAAGATCCTATAACATCTAAAAGCACAATCAGGCAGTGACTGACACAACCAGCAACCACTCCCACACAAGTGAGCAGAGTTCAAAGACCAATCAGAGTAGAGTTCTCAGCCTAGAGCTCCATTTGGCGATTCACTCCACCAACATAATGCAGTCCTACCTTTCATTGATTGGTCACTTCTCATCAAAGATGAGAAAAGGAACACAGGATGGAAGCCAGGAAGGACTCCTGGTTCCAGAGCAGAAACCCAACCACAGTCAGCTTATTCTGCAGTGAAAATGCCAGGCTCTCATAGACTAAACACTCATGAGATGGATAGTGGGCCAGTTTCATAAGCTCTAGGTTGTTGTCAGGCCAAGAGCAAGTCTATAATACAATATTTCTTTGTTTCTAGGTGGCAAGAAGTATGGAAACCCCTTCTCTGCATGTGCCCACTGTGCCACTGAGGTCTGCAGCTTGAAGAAGGTAAGCCCAGGACAAAGGAACATAAAATCCTGAAAAGTGAAGGTGAAAGAAATATCCCAGCTTCCCACTTAAACTGTCTCAAGCCACTCAATAGCTAGGGATTCCATGGAGACCCAGTGAATTGAGTGACGTCTTCTGAGTATCACCTGTCTTCCCCAAAGGAGAGTCAAGCTGTCACGAGGATCCCTCACCAACTGGGGGCTGCTCGCAAATGGATCCTGGCCCTGGGGAGGGGGTGGGGGATGCCTACCTGAGGAGACAGGCCGTTGCTGACGGGATTCATGTGGTTGGAAGGTGCGGCTGGGTTCATGAAGCTGTCAGAGTAGCTGGAGAAGCTGTGGCGGGCTCCATAGGCCGAGCTGGTGTCAGCAGCGGCAGCAGCTGCAGCCAGCCCTCCCTGGTGCATGGTGGATGGCGGGAGGGGCTGGGGCCGGTGCACGGTGCTGCCCCCATCTGTGAAAGGACCCAAGACTCTGAGGTCAAGGGAAGAATCGCCTGTGCGGAAGGCAAACCAAGAGCCTCCTTCTCCCACCCTGCACCCTTGGGGGAAAGGGATCACCTTTCCATGCTACTTGGGATGGGACAAACTGGCTTGCTAGTCTGGTTCCTGGACACAGTATTACTGGTGGTTGACCAAGTTTTGACTGACAGACAACCAACAATCCAGACAGCCTCTAGCCAACTGCTCACCTTCCCTGCTGCTCGTGCTTGGCACATGTAAGTGCTCAATACATGTTAGCTGGACTGAACGTCAGACCTCGCTGGAACTCTGATCAACCATCCAGGACTGACCTAACAACATTTGTGAGCACTGACCATTTGCCAGGTTTACAAATGCTGTCTGAAGGTCTGAAGCAAGAATATGATCCCTTTTTCTAGGTGAATAAACTGAGGCTCATTAGGGTTGGAGTACTTGTGCAAGGTGGCAAGGCTAGTGAGTGGTGGGGACAGGGTTTGTGCTAACTCTGGAGCCATTTCAGTTCCTAGCTGCTGGGTTGCTATTCCGCTCCCCCAGTGGGGAGCTTCCAGTGGCTGGCCCTATCATCCTTGGCACTGTTTCATTTTCTCATGAAGAGTCACTGGAGGGGGACCCTGCCTTTGTCCTTGGCCTCTGGAATCCCAGCTGCCAGCCCTCTGAGAAGATGCCCAGTGCTTCATGAGGCAAACAGATGATTCCTGGTATATGCTGGGAAAGGGGAGGGCAGAAGAGAGAGCAGGAGCCAGGGAGGGAGGGGAAGGGGCCTTCCTCCCCCTATAAGGCTCGTCCTCCACTCTGGGGCCCAGCCTTCCTCTCCTTTGCTCACAGAAGCCGCTCTGATTTCCTTGTTCTCCCACTCACTCACCTCCCCCTCTCTGCTCACCACTTTCCACACCAGGATAGACTCTTTTACTTCTAGCCACCAAGTAACCTAGACCCAAATTGTACCTCCTTCTCAGATGGGCCTCAGCCTGGGAGACCTGACCCTTCAGCCCTAAGTTGGGGGAACTCTTAGGGGATGCTGCCTTGGGGGCTCAGAGGAGGGCTTTGACCTTCACTCCACCCTTATGCTGGAAATTTCAAGTGGGAGGGGCAAGAAAATGAGGTCTCAGAAAATTATTGAAGCCTTTCTATAAATTTTTATTTACAGAATCTAAAGAATTACCTGAAAAAAAATTATCTACCAAGTTTACCCCAATATCTCCTCAATATACATACACACTCATGCTTCTCCCTCCTTAAATCATCATTGGCTAAGGCTCTGAATGGTCCCAAAGGCCTTGGAGAACGTTTTTATCCTTTCCCTGCAAAGGGCGGTCTGCTCAATGCCCTATATCAGGATGCTCTAAATCCTAATTACTCTAAGTATTAACCGTGGACCAGCAACATCTACATCACCAGGGAGCTTGTGAGAAATGTGGAGTCCCAAGCCCCACCCTAGACTGGCATTTTAACAACCTCCTCAGGAGACTGGTATGCAGGTTAAAGTCTGAGAGGAGCTGTTCTAAACATGTGCATGGAGGCCACCTGTTGTTCCCCACCTGGATGCTCTGTGGCCAATGGCAAAACCAAGAATTTGAGGGGCAGAGTCCATCATTTCTATGTTAATATTTTGCCCATGTGAAAGCAGACAGACAATCATGGAAAAATAATGGTTGTGAGTGGAAGGGAGAGAGGGAGGGAGGGATGGGCAAGGGGAAAGGAAGGATCAGGCAGCGCTGAGATGCTGAGTAGGTGGACTAACCTTGGGAGATAGTGGTGGTAGGGTAGGTGGAGTCCGGCAGCTGGTAGGGGGGCAGCGCAGGCATGCCAGTGGGTGGGAAGCCTCCTGGCAGAAGATGGTTGAATGCTGCCAGCTGGTTGGCTCCTGCCTGCTTCCGCCAACGGGCGCGGCGATTGCTGAACCAGACCTGAGGGGAAGAGGACAGAGCATGGGTTTCCACAGTCATGATCAAACTCCTACCAGGATCCTCATATGAGGGAGGAAATTCTCACCTAGTGCAGCACATGACAGTTTGCAAAGCACTTTCACAGACAATCCCACCCTGTCCTCATGACCATCCAGTATGGGGGGTGGGGGTGGGGGTGGGGAGGGCTTGATTATCCTCCTACTATGGATGAGATAACTGAGGCCCAGAGACAGTGGGTGGCTTGCCCACGTGACAGGGTGAATGATTTGATTCAGGGCTCTTTCCATGGCAGCTGCCTGTGCCTTGAGGGATGCCCAGTGCCCTGCATGACTGACCTGATTTCAAAATATGCTTACTTCCCACCTTTTCCAGGAAGCCCTTACGGAGGAACCTGCACAGGAACCCACTAGAATGAGACTTCTCTCCAGACTCAAATGTGAGGGTTTCTTTGTCTGAAAATTGAGGCCCTACTTGGCTTACATAGCACAGTCCTCCTTGAAATAGGAAAACTCCCATCTCTCACATCCAGGAATTTAGTAAACACTAATGGGAGAAAACAAACCAAACCAAAAACACCACCTTTGAGTCAATTCTGACTCATAGTGACCCCCTTTGGGTTTCTGAAGCAGTCAATCTTTACAGAAGTAGATTGCCCAGTCTTCCTTCCACTGAGTGGCTGGTGGGTTTGAACTGTCAAACTTCTGGTTAGCAATCAAATGCCTTAGGCACTACACCACCAGAGTGCCTATATTTCTGCCAAGTTCTGTCCTAGTGCTCCCCATATCTGAGTAGCACTAACAGTTTGTGCTCCACTATTAACCTAAAGGTTGGTGGTTCAAATCCACTCACGTAGCAATACTGTAGAAGAAAGGCAGGACAGCCTGCTTCTGTAAAGACTAGCCAAAAAGCTGTACGGAGAAGTTCTGCTCTGTAACACATAAGGTTGTCATGAGTCAGAATCAACTCAATGGCGACAGGTTGGGATTTTTTGTTTATTTATTTGTTTGTTTGTTTTTGAGACAGATTCTCCCATTCCCATTTCACAGGGGTAAGGCTCACAGAGGTTAAATAACTTGCCCAACGGCATGGAGCTAATCTGTAGCTGATCCAAGATCCAAACTTCAATCAACCTGACCTTCATGTGTCCCTTATCTTGATCTGACAGGTCCCTGGGATGGTCCAGAGAAAGGGAAGAATGAGTGTGCAAAACAAGGGGTCTGCAAGGGGCTCTTTCCACCTTAGGGTTTTGCACATGCTGTTCCTTCTCACTGGAACACTCTTCCTGCAGCTGATTCCTACGGTTAGGGCTCAGCTGAAATGCTCCCTCCTTCTCCAGACTCAAATGTGAGAGTTTCTCCACTTCCCCAGCCACTGTTTCTAAGGTAAGTTCCCCTTTCTTCACAAAGAAGCCATCCTTCTATTTACTTATTTCTTGGCTGTGCTTTTCTGTCTCCCTCTCTAGGCTCTAATGCCCCTGGGATACAGTGAATGTTGAATGAATGAATGAACAAGGAGAGGCAAGGATGGCTCTAGTGTTCTTTGCTTCAGTTGGGGCCACCAGGCTCAGTCGAGGGTCTCTACCTGTGGGGTGAAGACCTGAACCTTCCCTGGCACTGGATCCCCCAAACCTCTGGACCATGTCTGCCAACATGGGGGAGGTCTCAGCTGAGTGGAGGGGCATTTACGTGCTCCAGTGTTGTTTGCTTTTTCCAGGTCTTTCCTGAGGAGAGAAACAGTGGGTAGCTTTCCAGCCTGGGTAAACAGAGCAGCTGGGACCCACCTATTCTCCCCAGTGAAGGGAGTAGAGACAGACAAACCAGAGCCCCAAAGAAAATGAGACAAAGTCTGGGCTCCTCCTCAGCCCCTTTTGGGTTTCAAAGGGGATGAGTCAGACCAGGACTGAATCCATCAAGGAACGGGCAGCATTTTCTAGCTCCCTGGTTCTTGGGCAGGGAAGGTGGCAGACATCTTTGTCTTGATTCAGTGTTTCCCAAAGGATGGGCTTTCTCCTCTGACTCCTTGTTGAAGGGACATCCCAGATAGTTAGTGACACAGGCACTAAATAAGCTGAACTGAGTAGTGAGAAAGTTACTCCACTTCACTTCTCTCCCAGGCTTTTGAACATGCGGAAGAGAGAGTCTTGGCTCGGTGATAATCTGTCCTGAGTGCCTTCCTAACATGTACTGTTGTTAGGTTCTGCTGAGCTGGTTTCAACTCATAGCGACCCTGTGTTCAACAGAACAAAATAGTGCCCAGTTCCATGCCACCCCCTAGTCCTTACTATGCTTGAGCCTATTGTTGCAGCCACTGTGTCAGTCCACCACCATGGAGGGTCTTCTTTTTCACTGACCCACTCTTTTACCAAACATGATATCGTTCTCCAGGAACTGGTTGGTCCCTCCTGACAACATGACCAAAGTCTGAGAGACAAAATCTGGCCATTCTCTCTTCTAAGGAGAATTCCAGCTGTACAGATTTGTTTGTTCTTCTGGCAGTCCATGATACATTCAATACTCCTCACAAACACCACAATTCAAATGCATCAACTCTTCTTCCATCTTCTTTATTCATTGTCCAGCTTTCACATGCATATGAAGAGACTGAAAACACCATCCGCCTGGGTTAGGTGCACCTTAGTCTTCAAAGAGACATCTTTGCTCTTTAACACTTTAAAGAGGTCTTTTGCAGCAGATTTGCCCAGTGCACTGTGTCTTTTGATTTCTTGACCGTGCCACCAGGGCTCCCTTAATACTTGCTAATCTTCCTTTTTAACACAGAAAGAAGAGCCCCTGCAGGTGCCACTTTCAATCATAGTGTTTTGTTTTCCCTTGTGTGTGTTTTTACAACCCATCACCTTCCCTTTATGGGAGTTACTGACATTTTTATTTTAAAATACGCTATTTCATTTAAAAATGAATAACAATACAGGTAATAGATGAATGTGTCTGGAAGATGGTCAGAGAATGGCTTACGTTTGGGCCATGCTGCTGAATAAAATTTGAAGCATCCTTTCCCTTCCTTTTCTCTTCCCTCCTTTTCTCTCCCCTCCCTCCTTCCCCCTTTCTTTCCCTTCCTTCCCCCTCCTCTTCCCTTCCCTCCCTTTCTTTCCCCTTTTCTCCTTCCTTGCTTCCCTCCTTCTCATGTCCAAACTTTTACTGGGATTCTACTCTGAGCCAAGCCTGATGCTGAGCACAGAGAGACAAACAGGACACAGCCCTAGCCCTCAAGCTGCCCTCTGCCTGGGCTCACAGCAGACAGGTAACAGAAGAACTGCTTGTCAATGCAGTGAGCTCACACAGGTGCCATGGACAGTGATATAAGGAGCTCTGAGGAAGGGCTTCTAACTTCATCTCAGAAAACAAGGGGACTTCCTAGAGGAGGAGGCATATATGCTTTGCTGCCAATTCTCTCACCTCTTCTTTGGTTGTGCTATTTCCCCAAGGCCACCTCCATTCCAGCAGGTACCGCCCTGCTCACAAAGTGTAACTAATGGTTAAGAGCAGGGTCTCAAAGCCTGGTCACCCACGTTTAACTCCTGGCTCTAGCCCCTTGGGTAGTACGAATAGTTAAGCACCAGCTACTGACTGAAGATCGGCAGTTTGAATCCATCATAGGTGCCTTAGAAGAAAGGCCTGGCAATCTATCTTTAAAAGATCACAGCCCTTGGAACCCTATGGAGTACAGTTCTACTGACAGACATGGAGTTGCCATGAATTGAGATCAACTGAACAGCAACGGGTTTGGTCTGGGGGTTTTGCCTAGTCCCTTGCTAAAATGGGCAAACTCTGTCATCCTTCTATTCCTCAGTTTCTTCATGGAAAAGGGTCGCTATTAGGACCTACCTCGTAGGCAATTCTGCTCCTCAATGGAGTTAACACATGAAAATTGCTTAGAACATTATCTGCCACATACAATTATTATTCCACAAGAAATCCTCCAATTTGCCCATTTCCTCTAGTGCAAGCTGGCCATCTCAGACAGAGAAACGGAGGTGCTGAGAGGGACAGGGCAGCCCCAGCCCCCACCCAGGATCCCTGATCAGCACTGAGTACTTTGAAAAGAGTGGTTTTTAAATTCATCTTTGATCCGTCCCTCAACACCTAGCACTGGCGCAGCATGCAGTCGGGGGTCATATTGCATCTGGCCTTTCTCTGAATATAGTGCAGAGGAAAAGACTAGGAGCCTGCACAGCAGACAGCCATGGTTTTCAGTCCCACACAGTCACTTATTAACTGCACCCTTAGGAAGTTACTTCGCTTCATTAAATCTCAGCTTTCGGCCCCATAAAATGGAGAGAACCCCTTCCTGGGACTACAGTGAGGACTGCCATAAAGAGAATCTATGTAGAGTGTTTAGCACTGTGCCTGGGATGCAAAACCCACCCCACCCACTGCCCTTCCCTTTCGAGTCCATCCTGACTCATAACAACCCCCACTGGGTTTCCAAGGCTGTACATCTTTACAGAAGTAGATTGCCTCACTGTACTCTTGTGGAGCAACTGGTGAGTATGAACCATCAACCTTCTGGTTAGCAGCCAAATGCCTTACCCACTACACTACCAAAGCTCCTTTGGCACATGAAAAATGCCCTATGAACACTATCTGGTGTTATTAAAAGATTCAAAGTTGCTAATTAGCAAATAAATAAATAAACCAAACTCACTGCTGTCGGGTCAATTCAACTCATAGCGACCCCTCCTTGGGTTTCCGAGGTGGTATCACTATGGAAGTAGATTGCCCAACCTTCCTTCCGAGGAGTGGCTGGTGGGTTTGAACTGCCAGCCTTATGGTGAGCAGTCAAATGCTTTAGGCACTACGCCACCAGAGCAGCAAGGCTTTCCAAAAACAGATGCCGACTCATGGCAACTCCATGTGTGTTAGAGCGGAACTGCTCATAAGGTGTTCAAGGCTGTGACCTTTCAGAAACAGATTGCCAGAACTTTCTTCTGAGGAGTCTCTGCATTCGAACCTCCAACCTTTCGGCTGTTGAATGTCTAACCATTCACAACACCCAGGGATTCCTCACAGAGTAGGTGGAACCCCACCATCTTGTTTTATTTTATTTTAGTCTTCACAGCAACCCTGAGAAGTAGATTCTGTGCAGCAAACTGGAAGCAAATCACAGAGCTTTGAACTGGGGCCAGAACATGAAGCCTGCACATAGCCTGGCTTCTGTGCAGATCACTGGAAGATAGGGATGCTTTCACAGGCAGGAGATGGGGATGCCAGAGTGAGCTGGGGACCTATCAGCCCTATAGCCTCCATTTCCAGGAAAAACACAGAACTGTGGCCACTGGGGACACAAATGGATTTATTTGCCCCTCAGGAAGGTGCATGCCAGGTTGTGACTGGGTTACCAGCCTTAGAAAAATAAACCATCCTCCAGAGAAAGAAGTCATTGGTCCCCTGGTGTGCAGGCTCCTGCCTGACACTCCCCTTTCCTGCCCTCCTTGGTGCCTCATGCTTTCTGCCCGCAACTCTGCCAGATATCAGAGGGGATATGTGATGCCAGCAGGCTTCAAAGGGAGGCTCTGACCCCTCTGCTGGGGAGCAGGGTGGGGTGGGGGATGGGGTCACAGGCCACACTTCAGTTACCAGAGCCCCTGATTACCTGATGTAATGTTTGCTTATTTATTAGAACATCAGCTTCTAGACCACAGGGAATTTTGTCTGCCTAGATCAGTGTCTGGCACACAGTAGGTGTTCAATAAATGACTTGGATGAATGCACCTGGAGCTGCAAGAGTAGCCAGAATTGGAAGAGACAAGAACAAATTAACAAACCAAACCACACCCACTGCCATCGAGTCGGATCCAACTTATAGAGACCCCTCCTTGGGTTTCTGAGGTAGTAAATCTTTACGGAAGTAGATTGCCCAGTCTTCCCTCCAAGGAGTGGCTGGAGGGTTTGAACCACTAGCCTTCTGGTTAGCAGTCAAATGCCTTAGGCACTACTACACCAGAGCTCCCCAGTCAAGAACAGGTGGCATTTAATAATGTTGCCACTGAGTCAATTCTGACTCATAGTGACCCCATATCGCAGAACAGAACTGCCCCATAGGGTTTTCCAGGCTGTAATCCTTATGGAAGCAGATTGCTACCTCTTTCTCCTGCAAAATGGCTGGTGAGTTCAAAGTGCTGATCTTTCAGTTAGCAGCTGAGTGCCTAACCACTGCATCACTCCAAAAACTCACTGCCATTGAGTCAGTCCCCACTCATAGTGACCCCCATTGGGTTTCTAAAGCTGTAAATCTTTACGGAAGCAGACCACCTCATCTTTCTTCTGTGGAGCAGCTGGTAGGCTCAAACCACCAACCTTTTGGTTAGCAGCCAAGTATCTTAACCACTACACCACAAGAGCTCCTTACTGTATCACCCAAAACTCAAAACACCAAACTCACTGCTATCAAGTCGAATCTGACTCATAGTGACCCCCATTGGGTTCCCGAGGCTGTAAATCTTTATGGAAGTAGATCGCCGCATCTTCCTTCCATGGAGCGGCTGGTGGGTTTGAACCACTTACCTTCTAGGTAGCAGCCAAATTCTAGGTAGCAGTCCACATTTATGGTGCTTCTATGTGCCAGCCACTTCCTTTTTTTAACATCTAATTATCTAACCCTACAATGGTACCACAAGGTAGACCCTGCAATTAACATCTCCATTTTACAGATGAGGAAAATGAGAGCACAGGAGTAAGTGATGAAGCTAGAATTCAAACCTAGAGCCATCTGGCTCTGGGTCCCCACTCTTAATCGCTCTACTACCTTACCCATCTGCCAGGGCCACTGAAATGAGATGTCATGGAAATGCAGAATCCCAGGACTACAGACTCCTACAATCAGAGACCAAAACTTCAAAGTGTAGAGTCACAACATCTAAGGAGTGCTTGGGGGTCTTCGAGATTCCTGCCCCACTGACCGCAGCAGTAATCCTGTCGCCAATGCCTCGGATAGACTGGATACTGTTTTTGCTTGAATATTTCCATCAAAGAGGATCTCATCACTTCACAAAACAGCCCTGATTGCCAATAAGTTAGGATCTTAAAATTTTGAGGGGACATAGGGATCATTTAGTTCATACCCCTTACTTAGAAATGAGGAAACTAACTTGTTGAAGGCGACACAATTAACCTGAGGCTGGCACTGATGGAACCCCAGTTGTGTGGACTCCCAGTCCTATGTGCTCTTACATGAAGACCTTTATAATGGACTTAGGACTTTCTCTTATTGGGGCTGGTTCTGCCCTCGGGGGCCTCTCAGACCTGCAGCAGCTGTGTTCTCCAAGTCTGCTCTCCAAATGGTCTATGATTTCTGTCTTGACCTTTTTGCTCAGCCTTTGTTCACTCTTTAAAAACTCAACATTTATTGCTCCATCTTCTGCCTGGAGAGCTCTCAGGCTGAGAGAGAAAACTTAGCCCCTGCCCTATGATAGCTCCAGCCTGAGGGGGAGATCTACTCCATGCCCTGGGGAGCTCACAGTCTGAGGAGGGAGACACAGCTCGTGTTCAGGGAAGCCCAAAGTACGATAGGAGCATCAGTGTGGTGAAGGGGTTCTGCCTTGGCCATCGTCCTATAGACTTGCCTGAGCTCTGACTGCTCCCCTGTTCCCAGCCCCCCTCCCGCCTTAGACCTTGAGTGACACCTGTTTCTGTGTCCCTTGGGCCAATAAAAGTACTGCCCTGACAGCCAGGAAATTTTACAAGGAATGAGCAGCTTCAAGGTGGTGGGAAGCAGCCGTGGCTGCCAGACATGGGAATGAGAAAGCACCCAGGAATGTGCCCAGGACAACAGCTGCAGGAGGATCAGAGTGGGAGGGGGCCGGGGCAGGCTCAGATGTCGCCCTCAGAGGGAAGGGAGGAAATGAGATGAGCTGGCTGTGCTGCCTGCCTTCGGCCTCCTGAGTCTCCCTCAAAGGCAGCTAAAGGCCCCCATTCCAGGTGGGGGTGCAGAGGGCCAAGGGACATACACCGGTTCCTCAGAAAAACCAAGCTCACTGCTGTCGAGTCAGATCCAACTCACAGCAACCCCTTCTTGGATTTCTGAGGCAATATCACTACGGAAGTAGATTGCCCAACCTTCCTTCCAAGGAGTGGCTGGTGGGTTTGAACCGCCGGCCTTCTGGTTAGGAGTCAAATGCCTTAGGCACCGCACCACCAGAGTTCCTACACTGGTTCCTACAGTCCTTGAAAGCCACAGTTTCCTTCTAAGAGTCTCCCTTGTTTGTGTTAGCTGTCATACAGTCGGTCCCTGATTCACAGCTGGCCCGCCAAATCACAACGAGCCAACACACAATGGAACAAAACGCTGACCAGCTGTGCCATCCCTGTGATCAGCTGCTGACCAGACCCTTGTGATCCATAAGTTTTTTCCACTGGGTGATTTTTGGAAGTAGATCTCCAGGCCTTTCTTCCTAGTCCATCTTAATCTGGAAGCTCTGCTGAAACCAGTTCAGCACAGACAAGCCTCCATCGACAGACAGGTGGTGGCTGGGCATGAGGTGCCTTACTAGCCCAGGAATCGAAGCAGGTTTCCTGCCTGCAGGTGAAATGTCTACCACTGAACCACCACCACCCCTTGCTCTGCCTTCTGCTTTCAAATCCTAGGTTCCTAGTCAACTTCTTCCTCCTCAGAATGGCAGGTCGATTTTCAGGCCCAGCTCAGCCACTATGGTGCTCTGTGCACCAGGGCAGGTAGTTTCTCTGAGCCTCAGTTTCTGCCTCTGCAGCTTGGGGATGACCATACTGACTTGATAAGGTGATCTGAGGGTCCCACAAGGTCATATGTGAAAAGCACCCAGCAGCGTGTCTGGTAACAAGTGGGTATCTGCTGGTGCCACTGGATGGAATGGCCCCTCCAGCAAGTAGTCTTGGTAGCCCTCCTGCAGCCCCACCTCCCCATCCATGGAGTAGACAGCCTAGGAATGGGCTCCCTCAAGGCTATTCATCATGAGTTCACCAGGCCATCCTTCTCCACCTCCACCCTCCAGCTTTAGTCCATCCCTATCGGAAATCCAGAGACATCTCCCCCCCCCACTACCAGTGCACACTGTGCACTGGGTATCTGAGCACTCAGCCTGGGCAGGAGTCAATTTTTTCCCTTTCCCCCTGGACGCAGGCCACACAGCAGGAGCGGGCAGTCCCTGCATCCTCAGCAGGTCCTGGATCTTTCCTCACTGTCCCTGCCCCCAGCCCCTCTGATGAGGAACCACACACTTAAGGACAAGAGGATGGTACTCAAGGTCTCTGGGTCCACCCACCCTCTCTATGATACCAGGAACATGCTTGCTTGCTCTGTTTGCATGCATCCTATAACAGAAAAATCATTGCTCATGTTAGAAAACCGATTCAGGAATTTTCCTCTTGCTCACTTCCGCTCCTCTTCAGAGATTTGGAGGAGATTTTTGTATCCCCTGAGCTCTGTCTTCTGGCCAACCTAATGCCCTTTCTCGCTTCTTCCCTCCCTTCCTTCCTAGCTTTCCTGTCCTTTCTTTCTTCCTTCTCTCCCTCCTTCTTTCTGTTCTCTTCTCCCCTCACTCTCCCTCCTGCTCCTCTTCTTCCTTTCTCTCCCTTCCCCTCATCTCCCCTTCCTTTTCCCTCCCCCTTTCTTCATGCTCTCCCTCCCTACATCCTCTTCCTCCCTCCCTCCCATTTCTTCCCTCCCTCCCCTTCCTTTCTCCCTCCCTCCTTGTCTTCCTGTTTTTCCCTTCCTCCCTCTTCTTCCTAAAGTACTTGTTGGCTGGAGGGATGAATGCAATCCAAGCAGACATGCTGCACACCCCTGCCTACCCTGGAGGTGCCCACCATTCAGACAGACAGTTAAACATTTGCTTATTCCGCACCAAGTGGACAGTGATGTTTTCTGTCTACGTGGTCTGTGGGTCACCTGCTGCAGAATCCCTAGGGAAACCATTAAACACGCAGACCCTGGCCACCCTGAGTAAGCTTCTCCATCGCAGGCTCTGGAATATGGGGCAGTGTGAACACCTAGGTGCCTCCTCACCTGCACACGTGCCTCTGTCAGCTTAGTCCTCTGCGCCAGCTCCTCGCGGGTGTAGATGTCTGGGTAGTGAGTCCTCTCAAAGGCTTTCTCCAGCTCCTCCAGCTGCTCAGCTGTGAAAGTGGTCCGACTGCGCCGCTGCTTGCGCTTCAGTGGGAGGTCAGGCTCTGACTCCACATCCGAGCCCTCATCCAGCCGGTTCCCTACAGGGAGAGAAGGAGAGGGTGGAGGCTTAGTGGACAGGGAGCTAGAGTCTGCTAGGAGGGCACAAAGGCACAACTGTGCCACCTTCAGACTGATCACTTCACTGAGGATCACATCCCTTCTGAGCACAAAGAAGGAAGTCAAAGGATATTCCCCCATAGCATTGTTTACTCTAGAGAAGGATGGGAAGCAACCTCCATGTCCAACCTTAGGGGACTGACTTCAATAAAAGTGAATGCATGTGCCATATTTAACCAATCCCCTAAGGTTGGACATTGAGATTACTTCTGCTGACATGGATGGATGTTCATAACATAGGGCTCAGTGGTGGTTTCATGATTAAATACATCTGTTAAAAGTCATGGAGCTATGGCCCCAGCACTGTACACCTCAACGAACCTGGCTTTAAGGAGAAGGCAAGGTGCAAACCAGTGTGCATAGATCAGTCCCACTTTTGGAAAAAATACATCACACATTATGGAATGCTACATTCAAAGTGTCAACACATGTTAACTTTCAAGGTAATAGGGCTTTTGATTTCTTCTTTACACTTGTTTATATTTCAGTATTTTTTAAAAATGATGAGCATTTAAGTAATGGTGCTATTGCATTTTGGGAATATGTTGCAGAAACAAAGGAAAAAAAGGAGAGAGGGAATGAGGGAGAGAGGGAGGGAGGGAGGAGGAAAAGGAGAGAGGGAAGCTATGTGTGTGCCCAGGGCTGGCGGGCAGAAAGCTTCGATTCCAGCTTGGTTTGCCCCTAACCACCTGTGTGACCCTAGAAAGGGCACCTCTCCTCTTCAGGCCTCAGTTTCCCCATTTGTAACATGAGGGGTTTGTATTATGTGACCTTTACACAAACCCTTCCTGGGATGTTCCAGGATCTTTGAGTGACTTTTGGACTGGAGGAGGAGAGCTCACCTGGGTAACCTTGGCCATGGTCCCCACTCCATCACCCCCACAATTTCCACCATGGGGCCTGGAGTGTGTAAAAGCCTCTGTTTCCTAGTGCATGAGAGTCCAGGAGACTGGAATCAGCTCTCTTCCAACCCTGGACAGGGCTATTAGGACAGGAAACTGTTTCCGCCCCATCCAGGCTCAGGGAGGCTTCAGAAAAGTCTTGAGTGAGCTCTGAGCTATCAAGGCTGAGAATACCCGGGGGACTGATCTGCATCTCCACCCCCATCCTGAAGACTGGGGGCCAGTAGGGAGCTCCCCAGTTCCCCTGAGCAGTTTCCCTGGGAGCAGTGGGGAGCATGGAGGAAGGGGGTCAGTGAGAATCACAAAGGAATGGGGAAGAGAAAAGGGAAGGCAGACTGTTAGTGTCTTCCTCTGGCCTCCTCCTTTTTCTCTCCCCTGCCCTTTCCTTCTCTAGCTGAGGGACTTCCATTTTGGGTCATTCATTCATTCCCCAAAGCATTTCTTAAGCACCTGCTCTGTGCCATGCGCCAGGCTAGGTACAGAGTGACAAAGTAGGCTTAGACCCTGTGCTCGCAGAGCACTGTCTGAGTCAGAGCTGAAGAGCCTCAGAGATCATGTACTCATGCTGTAGATTGGGAAAGCGAATCACAGAGAGACACTTCCCAAAGTCGTTCCCTAAGTGAATACATGGCTTTAATTCTGCTCTCCTGTCCTCCTACCCGAGTTTCACCAACACAGTCTCATCCCACCTCAATTGCTTCAGGCATTGGTAACATAAATAAACCTAGGCCCCTCCCTTGCAAACAAAATAATCTAATGTTGTTGTTGTTGTTAGGTGCCATTGAGTCGTTTCCGACTCATAGCGACCCCATGCACAGCAGAACAAAACACTGCCCGATCCCACGCCAGCCCCACAATCCCTGCTATACTTGAGCCCATCATCACAGCCACCATGTCAATCCATCTCGTTGAAGGCCTCCCCCTC
>NW_006921618.1:2863217-2911682 GCF_000298275.1 Orycteropus afer afer | reverse complement strand
ATAGTAGATCACATGGTTGTCTGATTCAAAATGGCCAAAACCAGTCCATTTCAGCTCACTAATGCCGAGGATATCAATCTTTATGCGTTCCATTTCATTTTTGACAACTTCCAATTTTCCTAGATTCATACTTCGTACATTCCATGTTCTGATGATTAATGGATATCTACAGCTGTTTCTCTTCAATTTGAGTGGTGCCACACCAGCAAATGGAGGTCTCAAAAGCTTTACCTTATCCATAGGAGTAAGGCTGGGTTTACTCTGATGATGCAGCTCTTTCACAGTCCTATTTTGAGAGACTTTTAGCCTAAACGGACTATTACTAAAGGTGCGTGGTAATGTACCAAACAGTGTTTCTTTGCTATTCATAAGGTTTTCCCTGGCCAATTATTTGAGAAGTGGATGGCCTCCTCCTCCTTTCTAGTCTGTCTCAGTCTGTAAGCTAGGCTGATACCTGTGTACCATATGCATCCCGCTGGGTTAGAAACACCAGTGGCTCAGCCTCAAAACTCACATCAACACGTCACCACGGTAGGACTAACCAGCAGACAAGTTTGCCTCCCTGTTGGAAATCTCTCCTACCACCCTTACCTGGGTCCCTGAGGCTGACTCTTCCTCTGTCCAGAGTCCTAGGCCTTTTAATCCCCTTTCTTCCGCTCTCCCACCCTGCTGCTTTGGGTGTGCCTGAGTTCCTCTCCTGAACTGGATCCCTGCGGCTGCCTGCTTCTCTGTCTGAGTTCCTGCCTTTTTTATCCTCTTTCTCCAACTCTCCCACCCTGCTGCTTTGGGCGTGCCTGAGTTCCCTCTCCTCACCTGGATCCCTGTGGCTGACTGCTATGATATCCCTTGATTAAATAATCTAATATAGCCTTTTAAATGTCAACTGGTAGTGAAAGGAATGGCATTCCCAGGAGGAAGAGCATATGCAAAAGTCTACAATGTCAGGGCATCATGGGTCATTTCCGTCATGGGGCTGCATCGATAGCCAGAGCCAGGAGGGTGGGCTAGGAGTTCTGTCTACTGTCCCTTCCTGCAGATCAGATAATCCAGTCGTGGGCAACACCCCTGTGTCTCACGTTCCCCCTTCTTCCATCCTGCCATCTTTGTCACTAGGGAGTCATCCTGCATTATTACTGACCACTGCCAGGCTGTCTCTGATTGTGACACCACAAAGCAAGTGAACCAGTAGCAAGGAAAACCTCCCCTCATTGCTGCCTGCCTCGTCCCTAAGGGCAGAGACTAAGGTGTAGATCTTATCTCTCTCTTCTTCCCCTCCTTGACCAGGCTGCCAACCACTTAGTACCATCATTGAAAGGAGGCCAATGCTGGGCATAGCTGGTCCCATCAAGACCCCTCCCCAGCACATCTGGGGCTCAGAGCCAAATACAATTAATCACAAGAATTCATTCCCTAGGTCTCAGGGAATGATAACTTCAATTTTCTGATGGAGACAAGGAGAATCCTTGAGATCTCAGTGGAAGGAAGTATGGACTAACAGGAAGGAAGGAGGACCAATCCATTGATGGAGGATGGAGTATCAGGTCTTCCCCTTTCAGTGAGGACCCTTTAGCTTAAACAAGAGCTGATGAGGATAGACTCAGGGCTGTTGGGAGGGTAATCTATGGCCAGAGATCATACTCAGAGCTGTGAGGTCAGAGAGGGGAGGAGACTAAGCCCCAGTCCTAGGAGAGCCCCTTAGTCTGACGGAAGAGGCATCAACCTAGTACCAGGGAAACCCCCAATCTGACTAAGTTTCAGTTTAATTCCAGAGCAACACTGTCCAACAGCACTTTCTGTGACAATAGAAATGTTCCAGAGCTGTCCTGTTCATTATGGTAGCCACTAGCCACATGTGTTACTAAGCACCTGAAATGTTCCTAGTGCATCTGGGGAACTGAGTTTTTAATTTTGATTCAAAAGTATATTGCTACATGTGGCTAGGGGCCATCTTACAGAGCAGAGTCTCAGACAGTCTTTAACACTTATAACAACAACAACAACAACATTCTGTCTTTTTAGGAGCTCTGGTGGGGCTGTGGTTAAAGCATCATGCTGCTAACCAAAAGGTCAAGGGTGTGAACACACCAGCTGCTCTGCTGGAGGAAGATGGGGCAGCCTGCTTCGTAAAGATTTACAGCCTTGGAAACCTTATGAGACAGTTCTACTCTGTCCTATAAATGCTTTCATATAAAGGAAAACATTAAGGAAATAACATGACTGGGTAAAGGGCTGTAAAAAAAATCATGAATGTGGTTAGCAAATGAGTGACATTTGATTTACTATAGCTGTGAGATAAAATTCTTGATGCTTCTGACACAGGACCCTGCCAAACCCTCGGCCTTAGTGCCCACTCATGTCCTTCATGCATCTGATACCCCTGCCCTCCAAACTGTTTGTACCTCAGCGTAGAGTTCTGGGCCCACTTCCTCCCCCTCTCCCTGTTGCTTCTACCCACTACTCAGCAGTAATCTGGGGACTCTGTGAGCCCAGAGAAATGCCCAGACCAAAGTTCAGCCTGGGGAAGGCAAAGCAGAGTCCAAGGGGTTAGGTCTGTGTGTGAAAGGATCTGGGATGTTGGTGTTGCCATAACAACCCTCTGAACGAGGAGAGCAAGGCTGGGTCCTATTGCCTGGGGAGATCCAGAGAGATTCTCCAGGGGCCAGGCCTGCAGTCCATTTGTGGGTTCAGCCCTCTGGAAAAGAGTGCCCACCTCCTCCCTGGGACTGGCCCAGGAGAAGAGACCCCCACTGTAGGGACCTTCTCTGTAATAGCTTCATGACAGGTCTGTGGAGCTGGGACTACTGGCCCTTTTTAAAATAGAAAACGAGGCTCAGAGAGGTTCAGTCACTTGATGGAAGTCACACAGCTGTAAGCCCATGCTCTGTTCCTGGAGAGGAGTGAAAAGGAATTGGCATTGGGAGAGAATTATAGAATCCCTCTGGGGCAACCCTGGTCTAGTTAAGAGTCCTGGTCTGGGAGGCCTGAGACTTATATTCCTGGCTGTCTCTCCCTTGCTGTGTGGCCTTGGACAAGTTGCTTCCCCTTTCTGAACCTTGAGTTTTCTCAGCTGTGGAAAGGAGGATAATAATATGTGCCTGCATACCTCATTGGATTGGTTTGTGAATGGAATAAAATAAAGATGATGGAAGTAATTTGTAGCCTGTAAAAGGCTTACAAAGGACTATCATTAGCAATGATAATAATGACAGGAAATGCTGTGAAGAAGTGGGAAGTGATGGACCAAAGAACCATGAGAAGGAACACAAAGAATTCTGGTGCTGCCACACTATTCATGCCTCGGTTTCCCCAATGGCATCCTTCCTCCCAACCCCTGGGAACCTCAGAGTGAAATTAATCAACAGGATTAGGTGGAACCGGCCACTGGGCAGCCCTGTTGGGTAGGGTCAGTCTTCCAGGCATGGAGAGCTGGTTGCTTCTTGGTGCACCTGGACAGCCAGCACATATGGGGAACTGACGCAGGAGTGCATCTAGTATAAGGAGACTGTATTTGGAATGGCAGCAGGGGCGTGGGGGGTGGGGGAGCATGTACCTGCAGTCTGTCTGCTGTCCCCTGGCTGCATCCTGGCCAACTGCAGCTCCAGCCTTCCTGCCCTCAAGCAGCAATGGAATGGAAAGGTCACAAGGTGGGTGGGACATAGTCAGGTGTTGGTGTGGAGGCAGCCCAAAGGGAGGGGGAGATGGTGAGGGACCCTCCCTCTGGAGTCATACACGTTCTCTCTGCTTAGGAGCATGGGGAGTTGATACAGAGCAAGAAGACATAAAGCCCCTAACTTGGGGAGCTTCCAGTCCGAGGAAGGAAGCCTCGTATCATGCCCTTGGGAGCTCCCAATCTGATGGGGGACTTAAGAAACAGTCTCTGTCTCAGGAAGCTCCCAATCTGATGGGGGAGGTATCACCCCTGTTCTGGAGAGTGCCCAGTCCAATGGAGGAAATGTTGCTTCCAGACAAATCAGCATCCAGGACAGGCATAAAACAGGAAGATAGCTACTTAATCCACAAAAGCCACAGAGTAGCCCAGTGATATGGAGGGAGGGAGGGATGGCAGGGAAAGTTTGGTTTGTCGAGGTTTGAGGGTAGGCAGCTTTAAGGTCCAGTGCAGGCCAGGATGAGGGTGGTGGATGGAAAATCACTAGAGAATAGCTCTCATCCTCTCCACCCTTATTGCCCTCAAAACTTGCCAGCTTTTGCAGACACTGACTCTGGGAAGCCATCCCTGACTACTGGGTTGAGCCAGAAAGCCTCAGCAAGACCAGTGAGCATCCCCTCAGACAGCACTGCCCACATTCCAGACTCACCCCACCACTCTACATGCTCCTCTGTCCAGCCACGTGGACCTGCTCGCACCTTCCCTAAGTGACTGAACCAGGCTGCTTCATGCCTCTCTCAACATGAGGTTCTCCTGCTCCGGATGTCTTTTCCCCTTTTATCAAGCATCCTGCTACCATTCCTGCAAAGCTCAGCTCATGGATGGGGAGGTGGCCTCCTCCCACAAGCCTTCCTGGGCCATCCAAGAGGATGTCAGTGCTCATCCCAGGCTCTCAAAGCTCATCAGAAGATGCCAAACTTGCCTGTGCGTGGGTCTATTGGTCCCACTTGGCCAGGAGATCATTGAGTATGGCAGGATCTGTGCCTGGCATGTAGCAGGCGCTCAGTAAAGGCTTCTTAAGTGAAGGGGTACAGCAGAATGATCAAGAAGCTCCTCACCAGCTCTGGCACATTGCAATAGTCATCCCCCTGCCCTTGTGCCCAACTCTCTACGGGTTACATGCCCTTTCACTGTCCCAACAGTCTCACAATAACCTTGGAGGGTCAAGCCAGCAATATTAGCCCATTCTACAGATGTCCAGTGGAGTCCCAGGACCCACTGAAAGCAGTGAAGCTGAGAACAAAGCCCAGGACTTTGTGTTGTCCATGAAGGCCGATGTTGTACCAGCACAACTCTGCTAGAGCCATGCTCCTTCAAATGGGGAATTCCATTTCTGATGATGAAAGCCAAGTCGGCTCCTTTGCACCCCTTCTCTAACCTTCCCCTGCTCCCTCTTTTGCCAGAGGAAAAGCCTTGGCATGAGGTCATCACAACGTCTAGATCTAATCCCCTTTCAGAAGGCAAGAGGGTGGTGACACACCTCCAAATCTGTCACCCTAGATCAATGGAAGCCAGCAGTTCTCCTGAGGTTTGGGGTCCTTCTCTTAGCCCCCTCCTCAGAACGCACCCCACTTTGCTCTCACCACCACCCCCTCCTCTTCCCAACCCAGCCTTTATTACAGTTTAACATACGCCTGGTGTGGAGCTGTGGTGAGAAACGAATCACATAATAGTTGATAAGCGTTTTAATCAAGTAATTCGGGCAGAGCTGAGAGCTAGCGAGTGTGGGCCTGGTGTCCCTGAATACCAAACAGGCCAGGGCGCAGGTCTCGGAAAATGGAAAAGTCATTTACAGCTCAGCTGGGGGCCGGTGAGCAGGACCATGGCAGGAGCCCTCCCGCCCCTCTGCTCCAATTGCTCAGCCGGAACAGCCCAGCACGCAGGATGAGGAGTAGCCTGGGAATGTGCAGGGGGCCAAGCACAAGGGCAGGCCCACAGGGGACTGGACTGAGAAGCAGGCTAGTTCTCCAAGGGAAAGTCCCCCAGGGCTGAGCAGGAGAATGAACCACCTCCCCACTTGTGCCCCATCTGCCCAAACTTCTCTTGGGTGCCCATGTCAGTGCTGGCACCCAAGTATTCAGGTCAGAGACCTAGAACTCATCCTGAATACCTCTTCTCACCACTCCAGCTCCAGTCCCTGTTAGCTTGGAGTCCACCTGCATGCCACCCTACCCCTGGTCTTGCTCCAGAGTGGTCCCCTTTATCTCTTCCTAGACTTCCCAGCACCTGCAGGCCTTTGCTAAGGTATATCCTTCCCCAGAGCCCCTTCCTCAGCTCCTCTTAGCCAGGGCAAGGAGAAAAGGGTGGTGAAGACACAGACTCCACCTGTCAAATGTGGATGATGATGGAGATGACTAGCCCCTTCCCTATAGGGTCACCATGGGTCAGAATAGACTCACAGCAGCAAGTTTTGTTTTGTTGTTTTTTAAGCCCCACGTCCTTGCTTTGTATTTTCTACAGCAGCTATCACAATTGCTTATGCTAGCTACTCTGTGCATTGTCCATCCTACACCACCCCATCCTGGCCATCAGTAGAGGGCAAGGAGAGTGGGGGTTTTGTTTTTATCCTTTTTGTTCACTCTTGAATCTCTTATTCTTTGTCCAAAGTGGACACTCTTAATATTTGTTGCATGAAAGAATGAATGATTAAATGAATGAGCATATTAAGGCACATAAACAGTTGCCAGGAACAAGTAAGTGCTCGGTACACAAGACTTCCTATAAAACTCTCCTTTCCAACTCAACTGAGAAAGGACAGCTGATGTCTGAAGGATGCTTGAACACATAACCAGAAACCTTGCCTGGTCCCTTTTTGCTTCCCCAAAAAGCCTCCCTGGTGGATGGGAGCATTGGCAAGGTGGGATCCAAATTGGGTCTGTCTGACTCCAAACCCTAAGGTATTTCTCAGCCACTAAGATAAGTCAGGAGCCCAATTTCACTCTCTCAGTTCAAGGAGAAGAGAGAGGGAAACCCGGGGCTGGAATTTTCAGTCTCCTTATCTATACTTGACCAAACTTTTCCTTCTCCAGAAAATCATATTCTCATTCCATCAGGCTGACTTTTTTTACTCTGAACCAGAGGTAAATAATTTGCATTACAAAATCCAGGGCCCACCTGGGGTGTTCTCTGACCAAGGCATTTTGGCTTTAACAGCATAGTACTGCTGTTAGGCACTAGAGGGCACTCTTTATTCATTCCTGCAGGAAGGGGTGTATCTAGGAAGAAGGAAGTAGTACTGCTTGAAATGGCACTGTGTAGTTGCATTGACAAAGAAGGCCCAGTGGCCAAGTGGTTAAGAGCTCAACTGCTAACTGAAAGTTCGGTGGTTCAAATCCACTAGCCATTGTGCTGCTATAAAGATTACAGCCTTGAAAACCCCTATGGAGCAGTTCTACTCTGCCTTACAGGGTCACTATGAGTCAGAATTGACAGCAACGGGTTTGGTTGTACTGCCAAGGAGCCCTGATGGTTAAGTGTTGC
This sequence comes from Orycteropus afer afer, assembly GCF_000298275.1. Lineage (NCBI taxonomy): Eukaryota > Metazoa > Chordata > Mammalia > Tubulidentata > Orycteropodidae > Orycteropus > Orycteropus afer. Next base: position 2,904,535 of record NW_006921618.1, on the reverse strand, counting down.
TAGGTTGGCAGTTCAAACCCACCCACAGGCACCTCAGAAGAGAGGCCTGGCATCTGCTTCCAAAAGGTCATCTCTTGAAGACCCAATGAAGCACAATTCTACTCTGACACACATAGGGTCTCCATGAACTGGAATCAACTTGATGGCAGTTGTGTGGATCCAGAGCTCTTTCTTCTCAACCCAGTTGTGAACCAAGCACAACTCACATATGGGAGAGCACAGAGGGGAGGTAGAGGGTTGGAACCATTTGAACCAAGGTAGCCTTGTTAGGGAAGACTCCTGGGTGGGAAGAGTTCAAAATTAAGGTTTGCTTGCCTTAAGGAAAGAGCTTGAAGCTAAAGATGTTGTGACAGCTCTACCAACTTAGACTCTCTAAGATGTTCAAGTCTCTGCAGTAAATATGGGGTTTTGGAGGAGGGTGCAGCTGTGGATTAGAGAAGGGAGAAGGTGGGACATTTCAAAAAGACATCTTAAATCTCACTACAACCCTAAGAGGACGATCATTAACCCTATTTCATAGATGAGGAAACTGAGGTTCAAAGGACTTAACTAACTTGCCCAGCTCACATAACAGTAAATGTCAGTCACAATTAAACCCAAATAGTATGGGCCCAGATGCTACCCTCTTAACTATCCAAGGAGAACTTGTGAGCTTAACAGCAACAAGCCCATTATAAGGGTAGTTCAGCTCACAACTCCTTTTTACACCCTTCCTGTGATTTTAAGACAGTCTTGAAAATAATCACCAGTTTTCATTCACTTCTTCATTTGGTTATCTTCATCTTTTATTCACCTAAATCATCTAACAAGGAGGAAGAGTAATGGCTGGTGCTGAGTGTACAGCGGGGCTCACTATGTCAGCTTCTTAAAGGGAGCTTGCCCATTAGTGTCCTGCCTTACAGAACGTGGCCAGGGCAGCCAAGAGCAGACACGGGTAGGTGGCAAGAACAGAAGCTGTGGGGTCAGACAGACCTGGGTATGAATTCTGGATTCGCCTATAAACTTTAGATGTTGAGTATGCTATTCTCCTATGAATTCTGGTTCTCCTATGAACTTTGGGTGTTGGGCATGTTATTTAACCTTTGAGCCTCATTTCCTTCATTTCTTAAATGAGGATAGTGATGGGAGTTGGAAGGGAGCAAGAGAAGAGAAGGAAAGTGTGTCTTACGGCTAAGCTCTGAGATCTGTGAGTGATGGGGAACCCTGGGCTGACCAACTAACTGCATCTCCCAAACCCCAAATGAAGAGGGTTCTTGTTCAGAACAGAAGCCGGGTAGGTAGGGGGCTGGCACTCAGGGCTCAGGCACTGACCTGCTGTGGGACTTTGAGCATGTCATTTGTCCTCTTAGAATTTCTGTTTTCCCATATGTCACTGGGAATAAGAACTATCACTCTTTCTACCCCTCAGTGTTTTGGTGGGCTCTGTGGATGGGAACCTTGAGAAATACAAAATGGTTCCATTGGTATACTTATCATAGCCTACTCCCAGTACTAACTTAGGAAAGTTCCTTTATTCCTCTGAGCCTTGGTTTCCTCATCTGTAAAAGGAGAAAAACAATAGTGCCAACTTCATAGGATTGTCCTGCACAAAGAAAGATTAAATGAATTACTGCAAGACAAGGGTTTAGAACAGTATCTGGCACAGAGTGAATGCTCAATAGAATGAACAAATCTGTCATCTGTCTTGGAAGAAGCACAGCCAGAAGGCTCCTTAGAAGCAAAGAGGGTAAGACTTCATCTCATATACTTTGGACATGTTGTCAGGAGGGACCAGTCTCTGGAGAAGGACATCATGCTTGGAAAAGCAGAGGGTCTGTGAAAAAGAGGAAGATCCCCAACTAGATGGACGGGCACAGTGGCTGGAATAACAGGCTCAAACATAGCAATGATTATGAGGATGGCACAGGACCAGGCAGCATCTCATTCTGTTATACGCAGGGTCACTATGAGCTGGAACCAACTCAATGGCACCTAACAACAACAACTATTATTATTGCTAATAATAGTATAAGGAGCTCTGGTAGCATAGTGCCTAAGGCACTTGACTGCTAACCAGAAGGCTAGCAGTTCAAACCCACCAGCCACTCCTCGGAAGAAAGATGGGGCAATCTACTTCCATAGTGATACTGCCTCAGAAACCCAAGGAGGAGTCGCTATGAATTGGGGTCGACCCGATGGCACATAACAGCAACAACAATAATAGTATAGTGTCTGTATACAATGAGGATGTATTCAATTCAGTATCCCCTTAAGGCAAACACATTTGTCTGGCACAAACAAAGCACAAAGGCAATGAATGAATGAATGAACAAATTAATGAATGAATAGCCTTTTGTCATACATTTCTTATGCTCCTATGCTGAAGGCTTTGGATGAACCCAACCACAGCCACAGACCCCATGTCTTATCCCACTCCCAGTGTAAGCTGTCTGGTATCCAAAAGGTGTCCACAGAGAGGAGAAGGTGGGGAGGGCAGTCTCAGGTAAGCAACAGAGGCTTCAGTAGCAGCAGAGGGGAAATAGCGGGAGCTGGGCCCAGTGGCCAGATGAAGCTGCCCTAGTGAGGAAAAGGCACCCGGGCCACCCATCCATGCCCCACAAAGCAATTGTGAAAGGACTACAGGCCTAAGAAGTCAAGCTTGCAGGGCCCCTCCTCCTCCCCTTCCTCACTCTATGCAAGAGCCCTACCTCTCCTCAATGCAAGAGCCCTGGGAAGCAGCAAGACTGCTGTCAGTCAGAAAGTTGGCAGAGAGGCAGATAGAAAATGGCTTTCAGATCTCTGGCCCCAGCCTTCCTCTGTCCATCTGACACACCACCTCTAGCCTTAGCTATGAGGAAAGGCTGACCTCAAGCTTAAACCTGGAGCTCACTCTCCCCAGAGAGAGACAGGGCTTTGTGATCACATGCAGCCTGGGGGGCTCTCATACCATTTGTCTAAACCCTTGCCCCCAAATCCTTCAAATCTAGACCCCAATTCTACTAGGTCCATGAAACTTTCTGTGACTGCCATAGCCACAGAGAACCTTCCTGAATCCCTGTAGGAAATTTATCTGAGCTTCTTGAGCACAGGAGCTGTATCTTCTCCTGTCAAACTGGGGACAACCCAACCCAAGTACAGATTTGCTTCCACAATAAGACTAAGAATTTCTTGAGTATAGGAACTATGTTTCTTCCATTATACCAGACATTGCCCCAAGGCAGGGTGACTGGGAACAGCTCTATGGATTCTGGAATGTTCTCAATATCAACCCGTAATGGGAACTGTAGTCATCAGCTGAGTAAAGAAATCATAGACCTTAGTCATCACAGGCAGACAAGGATAACTTAAGCTCCCTCAAAATCATGTATTCTCTTCCAGGACTCTGCTGATTTCTTTTTCCTCAGGAGTCATTTCTGACCACCTAAGTTCTCACATATCCCTGCTTCCATTTTTCTTTAGATAGTCCCCCAGAAAACTCTGAAACCTAACGGTATGTTGCATGTCAAGGCACATGGAGAAACATATGCCCCAACAGGTAAAATGAAGCATCGCAGAGCTACACTGGTCAAAACTACAGTGATTCATATCTACTGTAACAGAAAGAGCAGATGTCTTGGAATCCTGCTACTGTTACATGAGAACAACCCTCTTAGAGGTGGGCAGCACCTTGGGCTGATCTGGATGTGAAAGTCAACTGGAATCATTAGAAATGAAAGCCAGACATTCACCATCACTGGAGGCCACACACACCCCTTAGAAGCAAAAAGTTTTACCTGGAAAGCCCACCTAACAGCACAGACTTGACCTTCTATAGACACCAATATCAAAGTCACGAACCTGAGTTATTTCTCCACCTATTGCTACCTCCAGAAACTCCAGATTGAAACACAGATAGTCACTGCAGAAGTGTCCTTCCATAGCCAGTGGCAGGCATGCAGCACCCTGGCTACAGGAGAGGATTACCACCTTGTCCAGAGAAGGGTCCTCAGACAGAAAGACTAGATTGGATCTGAACCCTGAAGTTTGCCCTTGGCTTTGCCTCCAACTTGCTAAGTACCTTTGGCAAGTCTAATTCCCTCTCTGAGTCCCATATTCCTCATCCTAAAAACAAGGTATCCTCCAGGATCTCTACAAACAACCCTGAGAAGGGGGCCTGGGCTGTATCTGTCTTATTCACCAATTGACCCTCCAGAACCCAGTATGGTGCCCGGCACACAGTAAGATTTCAGTAAAAACCTGTGGTTGGATGAAAGAATGATTGATGGGGGTAGTGAGGAGTTCCAGAAGAGACTGGGATTCTAAGTTGGGCGTGCAGTTTGGGGTACAGGACACTCCAACAGCATCATATTCTTATGGGAGAAGGGAAGAACTGATTTTATCATAATTCTGCCAGGAGTGAGCCCTAATTCCCAGTAGGCCCCAGGCCCCTTCTTCATCTCTTAGGAGAAAGGGATGGGGAGCCCTTTATATCCCATCCCCATTCTTCCCCTCCCATTCTACAGCCAGGCATGGGCCCCTTGTGTCTTCACTGGTCGCTGGGCAGCGAGAGGCCTTTCTTGGTGCATTCTCCCGTTGCCCCCTCCCCGCCCTCTCTCCCCGGCAACCCCATCCTGTCGTGCCCCCATCAATCTAAGGCAACCCAGCCCTCTCCAGCTGGCCTGGCTGGGCCGTTCCCAGGCCGAGCAGGTCCACAGTGGAAGGTGGTGGAAAAATGTGGACAAATTTCTGATTTGCAACACTCTGGGAAAGAGTTTATTGCCATTGTTTGAGGACGAATGTATAAATAAAGCAAGGCGAAGATTGCAGGGGGAGGCTGATGAAAAGCAGAAAACGAGAAATTTTATGGCCATAAGGAGCGTACTCTAATGGTGATTTCTGAGGCACTGGACCATGGTAGTTACTTAGCCAAATGATTGCTGTGAAGCTGGGCAAGGCGGCTTATTTCTTAATTACTGTTACGTATTATGTCAGGCGGACGCCCCAGCCCTGGAAAACTTGGTCCTGAGCAGTCACCGGCTTGGAGCCAGGAGCTGGCACTGGGATGCCAGGGGTGAGGGGAGGGCTAAATGAGGGGCAACACATGCACCCATCAAGGGCAGGGGGACCCCTGAGCCTGTTGCTCTTGCCCCTCTGCTCAGGCTCTTGTCTCTAGAAAAACCACTATGAGGAGAAGCCCAAGAAAGACTCTCACTTAGAGCCACAACATTTAAGATATTAATTCATCCACACCATATGTAGATGTTGACGACCTGTTATAGGGAAGGTACTGAGTAAGATCTGGGGGATACAGTAGAAAAGAAAACTGACTTGGCCTCTGGCTTTAAAAGGTATTTGCAAAAACAGCTAGGGGCTCATCTGAAGCTCCGGGGCTGGGAGTCTCTGTAAAATAGCTTAATGAGCAGGACAGACACAAGGTGAGAGGAGTCAGGCTGCACGTCAGTCATGGGAATGGGGGAAGAAAAAGGGGCTGCTCTGGCAAGCTGTGTCGCCTGGGCCAGGTATGCAGCATCTGAGCCCGTTTCTTAACCTGTAAAGCAAAGAGGTGGAACTAACAAGTCCTTATTTGGGCTCTAGTATCTTACAAGTGGGAGCTCTGGTAGCATAGTGCCTAAGCACTTGACTGCTAACCAGAAGGATGGCGGTTCAAACCCACCAGCCACTCCTCGGAAGGAAGATGGGACAATCTACTTCCGTAGTGATACTGCCTCGGAAACCCAAGGAGGAGTCACTATGAGTCGGGTCCGACTCAACGGCACACAACAACAACATCTTACAAGTCTCTGATTTTAATAGGCTGTGATTCTGCAAGTCTTGGAGTTTTTCAAAGGTGATGAGCACTTGCCCTCTTGAATGCTTTCATCTCCTGTTGCTGGTTCACTTCTGCCATGTAATGGAGGAATGGAGGAAAGAAGAGGTATGATAGTTTATGGAGCCAAAACCAAACTCACTGCCATCAAGTCAACTCCAACTCATACAGACCCCCATTGGTGGTAAATCTTTATGGAAGTAGATTGCCCCATCTTCCTTCTGCAAAGCAGGTGGTGGGTTTGAACCACTGACCTTCTGATTAGCAGCCAAATGCCTTATCCACCATACCACCAGAGCTCCTTTTATAGTTTATGGATAAACCAAAACCATACTCACTGCCTTCAAGTTGATGCAGACTCATAACAACCCCCTTTGGGTTTCCAAGGTGATAAATCTTTATGTAAGTAGATTGTCCAGTCTTCCTTCTGTGGAGTGGCTGGTGGGTTTGAACGGCCAACTTTCTGGTTAGCAGTCAAATGCCTTAGGCACTATGCCTCTGGAGGGCTTACTAAATACAACCAGAATTCTCCTCAGAGACGAGAATGGCAAGACACGTCATCAGCAAAGACCAGTTACTACAGAAGGGCAGTATGGTTGGTAGAGTAGGGGGCCAATGGAAATAAGAGAAACCATCAATGAGATGGATTGACAAAATGGCTTCAACAGTGGACTCAAACATGCCAATGATCATGAAATTGGCATAGGACTGGGCAATGTTTTATTCTGTTATACACAGGATCACCATGAGTCAGAGCCAGTGTATGGAAGCTTAGAGCTATGTGCCAGAAACTCAGCTGGCATTATGCCCTTTCAAAGAATCCACACAGTCATCTCATGAGGTCAGTGTTCTTTGGCAAAGGCTCAGAGAGGTGTAGAGATTTTCTCAGACTCACACAGATGCTAAGTGGCAAAGCCTTGACTGAAACCCAGGTGGGTCTGAGATCAAGCTGCCTCCCCAACATTTTCTAGACCAGAGGTCCCTAAGCTTTAGCAGCAGAAGCAGCACCTGGGTGGGATAGGGAGGCTGGGGCTTGTTGAAACACTGACTGCTGAGCCACACCCAGGATTTTCTGATTCAGTGGCTGGAGCTTAAGAAGCTGCATTTCCAACAAGTCCCCAGGAGATGCTGGTAGGGACCACACTTTGAGAACTGCTGTTTTATAGAAATTCAGAGAAAATAGCAACCGCAAACAAACAAAAACCATCCTGCTCTATGGCAGGGAAACAAGAGCCCAGGGGAAAAAAGATACACACAACTCCACTTACTGTTACCAGAATGGAAAGAGAAGGACACAAAGGAAGGGACAAGCTCTCAGCCCCCTGTGGCTCCAAAATCCTGGAGCTTTGTCACATGGTGGGGGGTGAAAAGATGCTCAGCCAAGGTGGCCCCAGCCAGTGGAACAAGCTTGGCAGGTGAACTGTCGTGTCTGTGGACCCTGCTCCTGCAATTAACCACTGCTGCTTGGTCATCAGATTAGTCATCAGACCACAGACTGGGAGGTCTTGAGCCCTAACCAGAGGCCCAGGCTGACCCCCTCCCCTCAGCCTCTGGGCCTACCTTTCACCCCCTTTTCTGTACTTCAGTTCCTTACCTAAGTCCTCTTATTCTGATAGCACACCATCTTTCCCTTTTCCAGCAGCAGTCAAATGCATCATCAGTATTTGTAAGGGGAAAGAGCTGTCACAGGATCAGGAGAGTGACCTTTAAAAGGCCGAAGTCCGGAAACACACCTGACACCTGCCTCCTGCTTGAACAATTCAGAGAAGCAATGTTTCTGCTCCATGAAGACAAGGATTTTTATCTGCTTTGTTCATTGCTTGATCCCCAGAGCCCATGGTTAAGTGCTCAACACCTATCTGTAGAATGAATGAATGGATTGCCTCCTTCTATAAGCCCAGAAGGAGCTCTGGTAGCATAGTGGCTAAGGCACTTGACTGCTAACCAGAAGGCTGGCAGTTCAAACCCACCAGCCACTCTTTGGAAGGAAGATGGGGCAATCTACTTCCGTAGTGATACTGCCTTGGAAACCCAAGGAGGGGTCGCTATGAGTTGGGTCTGACTCAATGGCACATAACAACAACAACAACATGCCCAGAATGGAGCCCTGGTGGGACAGTGGTTAAAACACTGAGCTGCTAATCAAAAGGTCGATGGTTTGAACCCACCAGCCACTCTGTGGGAAAAAGATATGGCAGTCTTATGTTTCTGTAAAGATTACAACCTTGGAAACCTTATGGGGCAGTTCTACTCTGTCCTATAGGATCACCATGGGTTGGAACTGACTTGATGGCAACGGGTATTTATTTACCCAGTTCTATGCAATAACATGCTATGTTCCAACAGACACTTACAACAGTTTGCTCTTCAAGCCAACATGATTGTTGAAGAATATGTTAGGATAATCTTGCACAATAAGCTCATTAAAGATGTATTTATGCAATGCCAGGCACCTGGCCCCACACTGAAAGGCCCGGCTAGCCAGCTGAACCATTCCAAGAGGTCCAGACCATCAACATTCTGTAAACCAACATGCTGGTCCTCCAATGAATTCCCCCATCTGCATCCAGATGTTTGAGCCACTTAGAGGCAGCCCAAATGCAAATGAGACATCTTAATGATGGCTGCCAAACAAGCCTCCACTGCCAGTGGAAGCCCCACCCACCCTGCACTGTGAGCAACCCACCCCATAGAGTTGGATACCTTTGGAAATGGGTCGCTGGAGGGAGCTGCTTTGTAAAGGAGTTAAAATCCAATTTGATCCTGCTGCTTACGCCTTTTCTAGTTTGATGTGTTTTTGATAAAAAAAAATTTTTTTTGATCAATAAAAATAAAATCTGTTACTTGCACCCTGGGGCAATTATTGAGCTGAACCGTTTGCTGAATCTTGATAGAATAAATAATGTTATTTTCCCCAAATGTGGCCAGCCATAGGTTAGTTACATTAAAATAGCAGGGGGCGGGTAGAATCTGAAGGCATGCTGGGTCTTTGAAGGCAAAATCATGCTTCTGGATACTTGGAGATGGACAACACTCTCTCATTTAAGAAGCTGAGGGCAGTGGGGATTGGGACCCAGAACAAGGAGTCTTCTCCTGGGAGATGAGACCATGAGAACAAGCATTTATGAGGCTCTTACCTTGTACCCTTGAAACTCCATGGAGCACAGTTCTACTCTGACATGTATACATGGGGTCGCCATGAGTCAGAGTCGAGTGGACAGCAACTGGTTACTGGGTACAAGCACTGTGCTTTGTGACTATCATTAGCATCATTCCTACAACACTGAGAGCTCATAAACCAAAAGCAAACTCACTGCCGTGGAGTCGTTTTCTGACTCATAGAGACCCCTTCTTGGGTTTCCAAGGTGTTATCACTACAGAAATAGATTACCCAACCTTCCTTCTGAGGAGTAGCTGGTGGGTTTGAACCTCCAGCCTTCTGGTTAGCAATCAAATGCCTTAGGCACTGCACCACCAGAGCTCCCCTGAGAGCTCATAGGCACTGCTTACTCAAGTTCACACAACTACATGAAGCAACACCAGGATTTAAACCCAGACCCATCAGGAGTCCAAACCTAGGCTATAGATCCTTTGCCACACCATCTCTCCTAAGCAAGGGCAGCAAAAGGGCCTTGGAAATAGAACACCCACACATCAGTACTTCTATGCTCCCTTACTTCTTTCCCTTCTCCGCCAGTGCCATACTTGCTCCAAATAGCCCTGAGCTGAGCTGCTTCCAGACCAGCACTCTCTGCCCTGGGGCTGCATTTGAAAGGAGGGGAAGCAGCATTCATCCCGGATAAGCATGGCCATCCAGGGAATGTGCTGGGCACTGTGCTTTATGAAATAGACGTGGAAGGACACACGTCAACGGTTGCTATGTATGTTTGTGTATGTGTGTGCATGTTTATAATTCTGGAAACTTTTACTTTTCCATTATAAGTTTCTGAACAAATAAGTAGATTTTACATTACAAGAATCTCATGTATCCTGAGGGGCAGTGGTGGCTTAGTGGTAGAACTCTCGCCTTCCATCCAGGAAAGCTGGGTTTGATTCCCAGCCAGTGTACCCCATGCTTAGCCACCACCTGTCTGTCAGTGGAGGCTTACATGTTGCTGTGATGCTGAACAGGTTTTGTGGTGCTTCCACTGCAAAGGGGCTAGGAAGAAAGGCCTGGCAATCGACTTCAGAAAATCAGTCAATGAACATCCTGTATCACAACAGTCTGATCCAAAACCAGGTAGGGGGATGGCACAGGACCAGGCAGCATTTTGTTCCATGAGTTGGAGGTGGACTCAACGGCAGCTCACAATAACAGGAACATGTCACCAGAAGCAGGAGGGTGGCTTGGCAACCTCAGAGGCTGTAACACCAAAGGGCTAGAGGCCCTGGCTGCTATATTCGGGAGGGCAGTGGTGGAAGAGATGGAAGATGCTGAGGAGACATTCCAAAAGTGAAGGGAATTGTTGGGGTGTGGGGATGAGGAAGGTATTAGTGTTGGTGGTGAGAAGGCTGTGAACTGCCGTGGAGAAAGGATAGAAACAAACATTGCCTGAGTACCAGGTATGTGTCGGACTCTGCTTATAATTCCCCTCTTTTATCCTCACAACTATGCCAGCAAGGAATTTTATTAGTCCCATTTTTAGGTGAAGAAATTAAGGCTCAGGTGAAGTCACCCACCCAAAAACATAAGGCAGAGCCAAGGTTCAAGATTCAAATGCAGCCCAGCTGACCCCTTCTTGATGCTGGGAGGCAAAATATCTCTCTAGCATTGTGGTCCAAGGCCCAACTTGCGCCCTCACAGCTCTCCTCCCACCCAGCCCCAACCTCCGGCTTTCATCCCTTCCCAAAGCCAAGCTGGGCCGCCTGCCCTCTAATTAGATTCCCCTGGAAATAAGAGTGCATTGTATGGTTCTGCTAAAGGCAAACTGATTTTACAATTCCTTTTCTTTCCTCCTCTTTAATAACTCACAATGTCTCAAGGAGGTTTTACTTACAGCCTGCATGCTGGAAAATTATTCTGTCTCTTATACATTCATTTTTCTCTTGAGGAAAATTGAAAACTGGATTTTGCTGCCATCACTGGCCCCCTCTCTTTGCCTACCTTGTGCCCAGAATACTCTAGTCCTTTCCCAAATCGCCTCCTTGGCCCTCCTCTATCTTGAAAGCAAGGCCCCCTGCTTTCTTGCCCCACAGCTTGGAAAGACTGGCAGGGCCTAATGGAGCTTGGGAACAGTGAGGGGTCTTTTAAAAATTTACAGGAGGGAGGACGTCCTGGGACGGGGGAAGGAGAGTGGTTTGCGCCACTTTGAGATGCATTTGCCTCAAGAGAACTGGACAGGCTCCAGCACTTTTGAGGTTGAAGTTGGGTGAGTTTGGGGCCTTTATTGGTCCCATCAGGTTCCCGTTAAGTGTCAGGGAGTAAATTATAAACAAATGGGCCCCATTTCCATTTCTGAAGGCATCTCCAGCCCGGCCTTGGCCCTCCACGTTTAGGGGTACATCCGCTTAAGTGGTGCCTGATGGGATGAGGAGCCAGGTGGGTGCAATCTGATGTCACCCAGGCCTAGTTTGTTGTCTGCAGCAGCCCTCCAGGCTCTGGACACAGGCCAGCTGAGGTTTCCGGGTGACAGATGGACAGACGGACAGATGCCCCAGGGAGCTGCAGATCTGGGCCCTGAATAGACAGGTTTCATGAATTAGGGTTTGAGACTCTGGCCCCAGGGGAAGCAAGAAAGTAGAGGGGTGCTGGAGAACAAGGCCAGGGTTGAGGGCTGGGCTGAGGGCACAGCTCGCTTGGTCATGACCCTGGGCTGAGAGGATGGGGGATACAGGGATACTCAGTTGGGGTGTAACTGGGGGAAAACTCAACTACATCTATGCAAATAACTGGAACCATTTGCCAGGCACCAAGCTACAGGAGGCACTTACCATCTCATTTAATCCTCACAACAGCTCCCTAAGGTAGGTACTATTATTCCGTTTTACAGATAGGACTCTGAGATGCCAAACCAGTCACCAGACAAGTTGTCACGGAATCAATTCCAAATGATGGACACCCCACGTGTCTCAGAATAGAGCTGCGCTCTGTCAGGTTTTCAGTGACTGATTTTTCACAAGTAGATTGCCAGGTCTTTCTCCTGCACCCTGGGTGGATTCCAACAGTTAACCTTGTGGTTAGCAGCCAAGGGAGTTAATTGTTTGCACCACCCAGGAACTCCCTCTGAAATCAGAGGAATCATTACCATCAGTAATAACAACAGCTGCCACGAAGCACTTCCTCTGTACCAGGCACTGTACTGGGCTTTCTGTGCATTAACTTGTGGAACAATATTGCGAGTATAATTATCACATTGACAGATAAAGAAACCAAGTAAGACTCAGAGAGGCCAAGCTCCACAGCCATCCTCCCAAAGCTTCGAAGTGGCAGAGTATAGGGTTGAACTCAAGTCTAGCATGGCATTAGCCTCCCTATTGGGGTCAGCATCCCCATATGGACTTGATTTCAAATGTCTGAGACCTCCCTTCTGTATCAAGAGTCTCAGTCAGCTCAAGCTGGCAGCAACCTGAGAGATCATTTGTTCCCACCTCATTGTCTTACTGATGAGAAAACTGAGCCAAGAGAGCAACTGAGACTGGTCAGAGGTCACACAATACACATGGGAGAGCTGGAACTGGTCCAAGAGACCCCACAGACACTCTTGGGATGTGTAAGCTAGGCATGGAGGGTGGCTGACAACTGGCTTCCCTGGAGAGGGACCCATTTAGGGGCCTGCCAGTTGGGCACTGTTTTAGGGGAAGTCCTATGGACATTCACTCAGATGCCAACTCTGGAACTCAGGAAAGATGCCCTGGCTTTATTGCTGAGGCAGAGGCAAGCAGCTAAGATCTTGCTCTTTTGATTTGCAGCAGGAAGTAATGAAGTCAGACCAAAAGAAGAACTTCCTGGCCCTCTCCTGCATGCCTAGAAGTGCCACTGGTGCCAGAACCTAATCTGAGGGTGGTACACAGCCAGAAGGGGTTCTAGAAGCATCATTCCTCTGTCCTTGAATGGGACCAAAGACTGTCAGGGAGATAGGGCTTTGGAGACAGAGAACTGGGGATCTGGATGCTGGGTGACCTGAGGTGGTTGCTTAGCCTCTCTGAGCCCCAGCATCCAGGAGGCAGATGGGGCCTCAGCCAAGCAAATGTCTGAGGAAGGGGAGGGAAATTATAGCAACCCTTCCCAAGGGCCCCTAAGGAAAATTGACACAGGCGCTTGCCACATCCTCGTGGGCCCTGACATGCTGCAGGAAGAAACTTGAGGAAGAGGGCCTGGCCTAGGAAGGGACGCGTTGCCAGCCAAGGAGGCTGAGTCACTGTTTGCTGAAGGTTACCTTAGATGCGCCCAAACAAGAACCAGCCGGGGTCCTCCTTCAGGGCCTCCAGACACTCCCAGCTGCCCCAAAACCAGAACAAAGGCAACCCTCTTTCCGGGGAAAGATGTGCCCATCAAAGGGGTTACCCTGTCCAGAGAAAAGCTTACAGATGTATGTAAAACACCTGATACCTAGTAGGAGCTCCATAAATGGAAGCCCTTATTATTTTAACAAGCATTTGTGAGCCCCTGCTAAGTGCCAGGCACTCTCCCACATGTTCTCCCTTCTAATCTGTCTGACAGCTCAGTGAGATGGTCCCTGTGTTTTTGCAGGTGAGGATATTGGAGCCTGGCAGGCGTGGACCCAGAATCCATGTGTCTGGAACATGCACAGTCTGTCTCTGGACCAGAACTTGGCAATGGTTGCTCATGGGCATCACCTGGAGAGCTTTAAAAAATACTGCCCCGCCTTGAGATTCTGATTTCATTGGTCTGAGGTGCAACTTGGCCACTGGGGCTTTTTAAAGCTCTCCGCATGATGCTCGGGGCCAGATTCAGAAGCACTGCTCTAGGCTCTTGGGTTTTGCTCAGAAGTTTTCCATCTCCCATTCAGCCCTAGAAGCAGTGTGGTTAGGAGACTGAGGAGAAGGGCATGATGGACATTTCAGAGGGAAGGGAAGGGCTGGGGTATGGAAAGAGGGCATGTGCCCCATTGGCTGACTAGGGAGGAGAGGAGCAAGAAGACTGGACCCTCCCTCCCCAACCGCCAGCCAAGGCTGGCAGGTGGCAGGTGCTCCAGAGGCTGAGCTGACAAGGTCATTTACACTGTCCCCATGCCTCTACAGCATGCTCAGAGTTCTCTGTCCGGAAGTCACCCCAAGAGTAAATCCTCACCCCTCCCAAGATCTCATGGCTTATTGAGGGAGCACTCCTATGTCTAATCTCAGTCCTTCTAACTGCCCCCTCCAGAATCTATCCTCTGGGATCTGTCTTCCTCATGCTATTCCATTGTCATAGGAGGATGTGGCTTCTTAGGGAACCCAAAACCAAACCAAACTCACTGCCATCGAGTAGATTACGACTCATAGCAACCCCCAATGGGTTTCCAAAGTGGTGAATCTTTACAGAAATAGATTGCCCAGTCTTCCTTCTGTGGAATGACTGGTGGGTTTGAAACGCCAACCTTCTGGTTAGCAGTCAAATGCCTTAGGCACTGCACCACCAGAGTTCCTTTTCTTAGGGAAAAGACCCTTTGTGATGCTGCTGCAAAGTCAAGGGTGTCTGCAGGCTGAAGGACCCTTCTTGCCTTCTGAAGGATGGAGGTGACCCAAGTGCAGGCATAGAAGAAACTTCTCGCATCCATTCCCTTGCCCTAGACTTTTAGTTGGCCAAGGAACTTGGAGGCAGGTATTATTATTTCCCCCCATTTTACAGATACAGACAGAGAGAGGTAAAGTAGCTTTCCCAATGTCACACAGTCAGCCGTGGAAGGATCAAGACTCAAACTCTGCTACAAAACTCTGCTGCTGAGGTGAGGGCAAGCAGCTGAGGTCCTGTTGTTTTTTGATCTGTATCAAGAGTGAGTGAAGTCTGACCAAAGGAAGAACTTCCCAACTTTGGTAGACTTCAAGCCCTAGAATCAGCTCCTATGATGAAACTGTAGAATGTCTCAGGGGCCTTTTCTCACTGACCTCAAAAGACCCCCACTCTCTAAGCTGACATCAGGATCCAAGCTCCCAGATGCCCCAACAGCCAAGCAGTCTGAATTTTTCCCCAGGTGAGTCGGACAGGAAATTCAATCTTGTTTCCTTTTCTCTGAACCTGCCAAAAGCTTGTTTGCTCTGAGAATGTGGAGAGGCCTGTGAGGCCTTGGCTTCCTCAGTTTCAAATAATTGACTTTCAAAGCCTGCTTCGAGTGGAACACTGCCACATACCACCTGGGTGAAGGGTTGAACCCTGAGGACTATGCCAAGGAATAGGGAGGTGTCCAGGCTCTGGGATTGGCCAGCCGCCTTCCACAGTCGCTCTCCAAGCCCCACCAACCCCCTTCCCCACCCCAAGCCTTTCCCACAGTCACTGGGATGGCACCATGTTTACTCAGATTGGGGGTGGGGCTGGGGGAGGCTACAGGCCCCTGTTTCCTTGAGGATCCTGCTGGGCGGCTATTCGAGAGAATACAGAATTTGCGGGTATCCTTATCTGTGCACTAGCCCTTCTGGGGCTTGAGGCAGAGAGGATGCTCACCCCTCCCTCAACTTCTCTGGAGAGCCGGAGAGCACGCAGGGGCTCCCTCTCCTAGGCAGCAACCAGACCACTGTGTGTGTTGGGCGGGGGAGTGGGAGATATTTTGGGGTTTTTCCTCCAAATTGAACTATTATTTTGAAACAAGATGAGTTGAATTGACAGAGTCTATGGGGAAAGGAGGTGCAAATAAACCACTTCCTGGCTTTCGTTTTTCTATAGGAACACAGTGCCATTTCTGCAGCTGGCCACCACCTGAGCCTGCTCAGACGCACGTTTCTAGCTCTGGCACAAGCCCCCTCCTTCCTCAGTCTTCCTCGTGCTGGCAGAGACTGGGGAAGGACACATGCCAGGGGGTGCTGTCAGGGCCACCCAAGGGTGAGAGCTGAGATACTCCCATTCCACCCTGATGATAAAAATGATACACTTATTGGGCACTTACTGGGTACCAAGCTCTCTGCTAAGCTCGATTATTGCATCTCACCCTCAATATCACCCTATAATAGAACTCCATGTTGCACATAAGGAAACTGAGGCACAGATGATGTAATTTTCTCAAGGACACACAGCAGAGTCAGGACTGGAACTCTGGTCCAGCTGACTCCAGAGTCTGGAGGCTTAAGACTGTCCTGTTTAGGACCTTTGGAACCAAAGCATGGTGTCTCCACCTGGGTCTTGCCGAAAAGAGTCACATTATCCTGTGTATTGGGGGTTCATCCACAATATCTCTAGGGGGAAAGCATGTGCCCAGGGGAGCAGGCTCCAGAATAGAAAGCTCTGAGGTAAGCAGGTGAGGGAACAGGTCTGGAGCATGGCTTTTCCTCCTCAGAGCTTCACCTTCAACATCTGGAAAATGGAGGAATGGAGCTAGATGGTCCCAAAGCCCCCTGCCTGAGTCTGACACTCTATTGCTTACTGTGTGACTCTGCTTCTGACATCACTCTCTGAGCCTCAGTTTCCCCACGTGTAAAGTAGGAGTGACAAGGATAGTTCACAAAGGGTTGTGAGGCTCACACAAGGCCAAGGTCTTGGAGGGGCTTTGTAAAGTGTCAAGTGCTGGCCACAGTGAGGGCCGTGACGTCTTGGTAGCTGGACTCCCAAGCTGGACTTGATAGCCTCACCCTCCTCCCTCCCTCAGCCCAGGCTTCATCTTCCCTTTTCCAGGTCACAGCTCCCCATGTGTTGTGCCTTCTGCCTCCTCTGGGTGTGGAAGGCTCTCAACAGTTGGGAAGGAAAATCCCAGATGTGGCTAAGGCCATGTAGGGGCCAGGAGAAGGGTCATCACTGCCTCAGAGGAATGAGATCATCTTTCCAGCAAGATGGAATCTGGTCTGGCCCTACCGCTAATTAGCTGTGTGACCCTGGGCAAGTCACTTAACCTTTCTGAGGCCTCTGCACCTCCATCTGAGAAAGTGAGAGGGTCAGATGAAATGCTTCCAGGGCTGACATCCAAGGAGGGCCTGATGTAGAAGAAGCTTCTTTTGAGCACCAAATCCCAATCTGGGTACAATTTGGAGGAGTTGTGAGTTTTAAAGATCCTGGATTGGGAAAGTGACCCCGGTCCTGGTTCACACTTTCTTAATGCCTGTGGGCAAGGTGGGGGCTTTCTAGGCCTTCCTTTCTTCTCTGTTCTTTTTCACCAGAAGGGAAGAGGGAAGCCTGTGGCACCAGGCTGCCATCTTGGACAGCTGGTAGCAGCTGGTCTTAACTTCATGCCTGTATTAAAGTCGGGAGCTCGGGGAACATAATGCCTAAGGCACTTGACTGCTAAGCAGAAGGCTGGTGGTTCAAACCCACCAGCCACTTCTCGGAGGAAGATGGGGCAATCTACTTCCGTAGTGATACTGCCTCGGAAACCTAAGGAGGGGTTGCTATGAGTCGGGGCCGACTCATAGCTGTTCCTGCCTGTTGGGGAGAATGGCAGCCACTGCATAGCTCTCACCACAGAGCTGGGCCACACTGTAGCTCTTATCTGGAGTCTGTCCTCTGAACTGTACAGTTGTATTTCAGGATGGGGCCAATTCACCACATACCTCAGAATATTCTGGAGAACTCTGAGTCAGAAAACCCAAACTACAATTCCAACTTGGCTGCTTTCTAGCTGGAGGCGTGAAGTAATCACTCTACATTTCTGGTCCTCAGTCTTATCATCTTTAAGCTAGGGGCAGTGACGGCTCCCTGTGTTAACAGGTGGAAGTGACTAGCACAGGGTCAGGCATATCCATTCTCACCTACCAGACTGTCACTGAGATGTTGAAGAGGAAGCAGCTGACACAGCATAATATTCTTGGCACCTTGTTTACTGGTGCATTTTAGCACCAGCTGTGTTGCACAATCCCACTTCGTCAAAATAAAAAATTGTATGTATAGATGTGTGTACTTCTCTGCAGAGAAATATCTAGATGAATGCTGTTGTTAGTTGCCACCAGGAGGGCTCCTATGCATGGTGACCTTATATATAACAGAGTGAGACCCTGCCAGGCCCTGCGCCATCTTCACGACTGTTGTCAGTATGTTTAAGTCCATTGTTACCTCTGGGAGATCAGACTCCCAAATTATTCCCAACGTTTAACTCCGGGGAGTGAGAAGGACAGGATGACTTGATTATTTCACATGCTACACTCTTGCAGAGTCTCTGGATGGTACAAATGGTTAAAGCACTCAGCTGCTAACCAAAAGGTTAGAGGTTCGAATCCACCTAGGGGCACCTTGGAAGAAAGGGCTGGTGATTAACTTCTGACAGATCAGCCACTGATAACCCTACAGAACATCGTGATACCCTGACACATATGGAGGCGCCATGGGTCAGAATCGACTTTATGGTGGCTGGTTTGCCATCCTCTTTTAGTGTCTGAAAATTTTTCAGAATAAGCATCTAATTCTTTCATCATCAAAAAACTTTTTAAAAAGTGTTTTTTGAATGTTAAAAAACCAGCTTTCTTTAAATCCAAGCAGAAGTCTGACCTTAGCTGCAGCTTCTCTCAGAGGAAAAGAGAGAGACTAACTGAACAAAAATAGGAACAAATGAGCAGCTACAAACTCCAAGACTCCATAAAGGTTGCCTAATGTTACCTCTCAGAAGGCCCTGCTAACCCAAAGTCTGGCGGTTCAAACCCATCCAGCAACACTGGAAGAAAGGCCTGACGATACCCTTCCATAAAGACCAGAGCCAAGAAACCCTACGGAGCAGTCCCACGTGGGTCGCCAGGAGTCAGAATCAACTCGATGGCAGTGGGTTTGAGTTTTCAAAGTGTTATCTTCGTCATTGTGCATCACTTAGCACACAGCCTTCGAGGTGGCTGAGTCAGGGCTCCTTGAGACTCATTTTGAAGACAAGGTCACCAAAGCCAAAAGAGAGCAAGTGATTTGCCAAGGTCCCTGTCCCATGCTTCAGAATGCTTGTCTCAGGCTTTAGGAAACCCAAGCTCCCTACGACGTCCTGCACTGGGTCCTCCCGGCCTGCTGGCAGCTCCCAGAAGATAGGCAGTTTCCTCGGTCCCTGAGCGCCCACTCTTGCCCCTGCCAAGCGCCAGTCCCTATCAGGAGCCCCACATCAGAGCTCCTGAGGACACTCATAGAGGCAGAGACAAGTCTGCTCAATCGAGGGGCAAAAAAATAAAGCCATTCTCCCAGGTCCAAGCGGCTGGCGTCCGCCCCCCTTCCCTGGAAGTGTTCTTTGATTTCAAAACAGGCTGGGGTGTAAAACCAATAAAGCTTCCTGTGTCCATAAACAAACAGGCAGCCACTTAACCGCCCCTCCTCCCGGAGTCCTCCGCCCACCCCCTGCCACTTGAAGGCTCGGGCAGAGGGCAGGGCCGGAGGGCATTATCCTGGGGTAATTAATTGCAGTAACAGGGAACTGCACTAAGCTTCAAAGGCCAGGCCCGGGCCCCAGGAGCCCAAGTCCAGGCTCCTGTGTGCAGCCAGAAAGCCTGCCGCTGGCACCTGCGCACACAATCAGAGGACCTACTGTGTGCTGGACACCAGGTACCAGGCTCCTGGCTTTTTCGACACTGAGAGGTGGGTGTTATTAGCCTTACTTTACAGATGACGAATTTAAGGCTCAGAGTGGTAGTTTCCTGCCTGATTTTGCAGAATTATCCCAAGGAAAAAGGCTGAGTTAGGACTGGACCCCAGCCCAGTGTCAGCTTCCAGTAGATCTGGAGGGAAAACTGGGTGGGCCATTCTCTTCTCCCGGCCTCCATTTTCCCATCAAGAAAATGGAGGAAGATTGAAGTCAAAACCAAGAAGTGTGAACACACCCAAGGCAGATAGTGGATGGGTGGTGGCAGTGAGTGGGAACAGAAATCAGGAAGCTTCTAGCAAGATACACAGGGCATGTGAGTTTAAGAAAAACCAAAACAAATGATGTTTCATCTCACAGCCTCCAAAGCCAGATTTCCTACCCCCAGTGTCCTTCCCCCAGCATGACACCTGTCACACTGAATGGGGGAGGACATCTGCTTGCTTGTCTGTCTCTCCTACCAGACAAGGGGCCCCTGAGGGCAGGGATGTCCCCATGTTGTTCCCTGTTACAGCCCAGTACCTGGAATTCAGTTTGTGCTCAACAAAGAATTTAGTGATGAACTGACATCCAAATACCAGTTACTTAAATCTTCCGTCCCTTTGCCACACTTCCTCTAATTCTGTGCCCCTACTTTATCACATTTCACCCCTTTCCCCTCCAGCACTGTTGAGCCCATATTATGCATTGGGCCTGTGTGAGCTGCCTTCACCCACATAACTTCATTTAATTTTTTTGATTCCATTTTAAAGTTGAGAAAACTGAGGCTCAGAGGGAGGAAATACCCTTCTTATTTGGAGGTCAGCTGCCCCACTTCTTCCCCCCTCACTCTCTCTCCCTTCTGATCATCCTTCAGCACTCTACCCCTCACTCCCCACCCTGTCTCCTTGTCTCCTGCAGCCCCATGCTCACAGGCTAGGACTGGGCCCCACTTTTGAGCTCCCTTCTGTTTTTTCGCTCAGGATTCCTGAGCCCAAGGAGCCAGGCTTGTTTATAGCTCTGCCTGCCCTGCTGCCTTGGTCCCAGCCCAGGTCAACTCTCTGGGGGTACTGGGGGCTTTTGAACGTGCTAAGTACAGGTTACAGGGGTCAGGGGTCACAGCCCTCCCTTGGGGGGTGTTTACTTGAATGATCCATGAAATAGTAATTCTCATCTTGCGGGGGTGGGGGGAAGGAGGGAAGGTGGATTTCTTAAATTATAATGATTCTTCAACAATCTCCTCTTGCCCCCCTGCCTCACCCACCCCTCCCTTTTGGTCTCTCCGAACAGCATTGGCATCTGGATCTCCTTTTATCCTCCTTCCTAATTCTGTCCTGGGAGCTCTGGTGGCGTAATGTCTAAGGCATTTGACTGCTAACCAGAAGGCTGGTGGTTCAAAACCACCAGTGGGAAGGAAGATTGGGCAATCTACTTCTATAGTGATACCGTCTTGGAAACCCAAAGAGAGGTTGCTATGAGTCAGAATCAACTCCATGGCAGTGAGTTTGTTTTTTGGTTTGGAATTCTGTTCTGAAGCTGAAGGTCTAGGGAAAAAGCCAAGCAGAGCTGAAGGGAGAGTATGTGCTGAGTGCCTGCCTTGTTCTGGGCAGAATAGGATTTGAGAGGGAGAATCTCCATTCTCCAAGTGAGTGGTGGCTGAGCCACAGAAGCAGGATTTGAACCTCCCCCCCGCCCCCAAAAAAAAGGCTCACTGCCATCGAGTCAGATCCAACTCATAGCGACCCCTCCTTGGGTTCCTGAGGTGCTAATACTGCAGAAGTAGATTGCCCAACCTTCCTTCCAAGGCATAGCTGGTGGGTTTGAACTGCCAGCCTTCTGGTTAGCAGTCAAACGTCTTAGGCACTACGCCACCAGAGCTTCTAAGTTGGATTTGAACCTAGACTGATATAAATCAAAGGGCCATGCTTCTGCACCAAATTAGAGTCTGGCATCTCCTGGTGTCCCATCCCCTGACAGGCTCCAACATGCACCCAGGCTCAGCCACTGAGCTCCTGCTCTGCCCGCAGGGATGGGCAAACTCCAGCTCTGGGAGTTGCGGGATTCTAGTGTCCAGACTCCTTCTCCCCAACTTGAAGTGCAGACGCCAGGGTGTCTGCTGCAAAGAGTAACGCCTCATCAAAATACCTTGCCATGCTTTTCAAAATCCCTTCCAGGTACTCCTTGTTCTGCTTCCCCACCCCCACCCCCTACAGCCCTCTACAAAGGTAGGATGGGGATGAGATACCCCTTTGACAAGTGGCATACCTGAGCCCTAGGGAACCAGAGAGTAGGTGATCAACTGCCCCAACTTCCCCTGAACTGAAGGGTTTCCTAGGATGTGGGACTTTTGCTACTAAAACCAGGAAAGTTCCAGGCAAACAATAGTTGGTCCTCTACCACCAAGGAAGCCAGGATTCAGGAACTGGGTTCCCAACTCCCAGGCAAGGGCAACTGCTCGTCCTCCTGAGGCCCTGCTCCTTCCCTTTGCTACCCTTTCCCCCAGGAGTAAGAACACCACGCTGGAAAGATGAGCCCAAATACCCACAGCATTTCTAGGGCAGAAGCGGTTTAGACAGTCTGTAGTCCCTGGTCATGAGGCAGCTCCTAGTCAGGCCCCTCACTATCCCCCTCACTGTCCAAGTGAAGACAGAGATGGGGAAGGGATGGGAGGAAGAGCAGGAGAAGGAGAGAACAAAAAGAAGCCTTTAACTTTCAGCAGAGGCTTAGCTGCTCGCTCCCCTCCATTGCTCACATGACTCAAAAAAGTTCTAGATTTGGTGAGCATTTATTGAGCACCAACTCTGCAAAGAGCACTGAATAAAACCCGTTGGTGTGGAGTGGATTCAGACTCATAGTGATCCTATAGGACAGAGTAGAACTGTTTCATAGGGTTTCCAAGGCTGTAAACCTTTACAGAAGCAGATTGTCACATCTTTCTCTTGTGGAGCAGCTGGTGGTTCAAACCGTCAACCTTTTGGTGAACAGCCAAGTGCTTATTAACCCACTATGCTACCAGGGCTCCTTTGGGCACTGAATCGGGGATCAAAACAGAATAAAATACCTACAAAGAAGTATAGTCAGGTGCAGGAGATGGAAGCTCAAGAACTAAACAACTCACCATGTCCGTGACTTTGTAGTACACACACATGCATGCATACGCACATGTGGGCACACATTCACATGCATGCATACACGTCATGCACAGACACAAACGTGTACCCATGTGCACACATTCGCATGCACACACACTTCCACGCACAGACTCAAATGTACACATACACAAAGACATCCATACATGAAGAGAATTTTTTTCTGCTACTCTGGCTTATCCAAATTGCAACATCCCTGCCTTTAGCACCAATAGTAAAGAAAGAATTCTCCCAAAGGCTCTTCGTGTCCCACCACCCCAGTGACACCACATCTTCTCCCACAACCTTGTCCAGCCATGTATCCAGGGTTTCAGGCCTCCTACTGTGGACGGTGCCCATCTCAGGACACATTGATCCTCTCTGAGCTGATCGAGCTAGGGCTGGTCGGCTCACCAGAAGCCCATAATAAAACTGGGATGAAGATCTGCCTTGGGCCTCTCTCCTAAATGCAGCAACTAAAACACAGGGCAAGACCAAGGGGGGTCTGGACTCAAGCATCCTACTGTCTATTCTGTTGTTGTTACTCTCCAAACTCATGGCAAGCTCACATACAACAGAACGAAATGCTGCCCGGTCCCGCGCAGTCTGCGCGACCAGCTGTGGGTTAGGACTGTTGTGACCCACAGGTTTTCACTGGCTGATTTCTGGAGGTCAATCAACAGGTCTTTCTTCCATCTTAGCCTGGAAGCACCACTAAAAGCTGGTCAGCATCACAGCAACACACAAGCCTCTGCTGACAAATGGGTGGTGCCCATACTTGAGGTGCATGGGCCAGGAACTGAACCCTGGTAGCCTAAGGGAAGGCGAGAATTCTACCACTATTATTTGGGGAAAATAATATCTAAAAGCCAGTTGCTGTTAAGTTTATTCCAATTCGTGGCGACCCCACATGTCAGAGGAGCTCTGGTAGTGTAGTGCCTAAGGCACTTGACTGCTAACTAGAAGACTGGAGAGTCAAACCCACCAGCCACTCCTCAGAAGGAAGGTTGAGTAATCTACTTCCCTAGTGATACTGCCTCGGAAACCCAAGGAGAGGTCGCTATGAGTCGGGGCCGACTTGACGGCACACAACAACAACAACCATAACAACCACGTGCCAGAGTAGAACACAGGGTTTCCGGTGACTGATTTTTCAGAAGTAGATCACCAGGCCTTTCTTCCGAGGCACCTCTGGATGACTTCACACCCCCACCTGTGGGGTGTTAACCTTCTGCATCACCCAGGGACTCCCAATAACACCTACCTTGCAAAAGATTACTGGAAGTGAGTGATGATGTACAGAAACTTCCCGCCCTAGTTCCTAGAACATAGTAAATGTTCAAGAACGCTAGCTATGGTTGTGAGAATGGGGGGAGAGGGGCAGAGACTCAAGAACCCCATTCCCCACCTTCCCACTTTCCATTCTTCTCCAGAAATACCCACCCTGGGGTCCCTCAAAAACTCAGGCAGTCTGTGCACAGCAACATATGGCATGAGGACCTCTGGGGGAAGGGAGAAGGACCAGGTGGGAGGGGCAAGTGGGGGCAGGGAAGAGGAGGAAGAGGAAGGGTGTATTTAAGAAAAAAGAAAAACCCACACAAAACCGACAGAATTCCAGCCGATTATTCCTCCCGCTGCAGATGTACATTAATGCAGGAGAAGTGGGGGACGGAGCTTCGGGCTGGAGAAAGAGAAACAGCTCGCAGTTCCTTTTAACAAGCCGTTGTCTGGCTTGTTCTTGTCACTCTAAAGAGGGCCATTGAGAGGTATTCATGCGTCGGCCCTGGGGGGACAAAAGGGCCCAGTATATATACTGACTGCTCAGTTGCCTGCGGGCCTTGGAGCCTTTGTCTAACCTTCCCTTAATAAACTTTTGGGAAGAGTTCATTAATCCGCTTCAATAGCTGATGTTCTCATTTTCAGAGAAAGAAGAAAAATAGCAGAAGGCCAGCTTTTTTTTTTTTTAAGGGGGCATTCTCAATAAGAAGGGAAAGGGGAAAGAGAGAGAGAGGGGGAGTCTGGAGACACCTCACTTTAAAGGGAAAAAGAACACACCACAACTACAGCCACAAATCCTAAAAGAGAGCCCAGACAAAACCGCTATTCATCAGGGCCTTGAAATCTGTCTCCATTTAAGTGTCCCGGGGCAGCCAAGCCGTTGGTTGGCGGAGGCCAGGAAGGCTGCGTTCAGAGCTGCTGCAGGGAGTGGGTCCGGGTGAGAGGAGGAACCGAGAGGAATTTCGTGGAAGAATAGTGTGGCCTGGAAGCAGCATCAGGCAGGCAGCCCTGCACCCTCCCCCCATTTCATTTTTAGATCTGGGGTCCCTTGGTTCCTTTCCAACAGGCAGCTTTTAAAAACTGGAGGGTTTTTTGGTTTTTTTTTTTTTTTTTTTAAATGGGGGGGGGGGCACTTTTCTCTCTTCTAAGCAGCCCTTCATTCTGTAAATGAGGATTCTCCTTCAACCACCACAGGGACCTCCACCCTCAGGCTGGTGTGGGCTTCCAATCCCTAGCCCCTCTTCTAGAGGCCTGTATCCTCCTCAGTTTTGGCTTGGGCTGTAAGAAGCTATTCCCTCTAACCCCTATTCTCCCCACCAATGGAATGTGACAGGGACAGAGGCCCTGGCATTCTGCACTGCTTGGGGAGGGGGGCTGGATAGGGGTACACAAAAAAGAACAGATACTCCTCATATCTGTACAGTGCCAGATGTCACACTAGTTTTGACTCTATGTGTTAACTCACTTCTCACCATGACCTTATTTTTTTGCATACGGTTTTACTTTACTCATTTTACTTGAGGAAACAGGCTCACAGCAGTGTCTCTCCTCCAGGATGCTACAGCGGGAAGCTGAGGTTCAAATTGGAGTTTTTCTCAACCCAAATTTCAAAGTTCTAAACTAGGCATGGCATAGTGCTCAGGCATTTGACTACTAACCAGAAGGCTGGCGGTTCAAACCCATCAGCCACTTCTTGGAAGGAAGGTTGGGCAATCTACTTCCGTAGTGACACGGCTTCAGAAACCCAAGGAGGGGTCGCTATGATTTGACTAGACAGCCGTGAGTAAACTAGGCATAGTTTGCACTTGACTGCTGACCTAAAGGTTGTTGGTTCAAGACCACCCAATGGTATTGCAGAACAAAAGGCCTGCAGATCTGCTTCCATTAAGATGATAGCCAAGACTCTGAAAGTACTACCCTGAGCTACTCTTTAAATCTTAAACTTCAAACCAAAACTATCCCCTGAAGTCATCTTTAAACCAAACAATAGCCTAGTTTAATTAGTAATGAACGTCTGCCTTGTGCATTGTGCTGTTTTAAAAAAATAATCTAGTTGTGTTCAAAATGACAACAGCAACTCAAAAGGTCAGATGAGAAGCTTAGGGAAGTGTTATCTTAATGGTGGTTGAATCGTTTAGAAAAAGATAGAGAGAATGGCTGCATAACTTGATGAATACAATCATTGTCACTGAATTGTATATATAGACACTGTTGAACTGGCATATGTTTTTCTGTGCATATTTTCACCAAAAATTACATATATATGTATACATAAAAAAAACTCACTGCCATTGAGTCAATCCAACTCATAACAGCCCCCATTGGGTTTCCAAGGCTGTAAATCTTTACGGAAGCAGACTTCCTCATCTTTCTTCCACAGAGCAGCCAGTGGGTTTGAACCACTGACCTTTTGGTTAGCAGCCAAATGCCTTAACCACTACACCACCAGAGATATAGATATGTGGGGGTGGGTGGGGGGGCTGCATGTAAAAAAGATTACAGCCAAGAAAATCCTACGGAGCAGTTCTACTCTGTAACACATGGAATCACCAAGAATCAGAATTCACTTGATGGCAACTAACAAAAAACTTTGAAGGTAATATGCCTCGTGACATTTTAAGTCCTTAATCATCATCATGATCAGGATCATGATGATAATGGCTGCCAATTGGTGCATATTTAAATTTGCCAGGCATTGTTATAAGAGCTTTACAGGCATTATTTTTCTAACAGCCCAATGTAATAGTCCTGTGCTCATCATACCCATATTACAGACAAAACAACTGAGGCACAGGGAAGGATAAGGAACTTGCTGAGTCAGGCAGCCAGGAAGCAAAGACAGATTCTAACCCAAGTCTGACTCTGGAGCCTGCTCCTCAACTCCTATACTGTTCACCTTTGATAAAAGGCATATGCAGGAAGGAAGGAAGTCAATGAACAAACAAATGTGACTTCTCCTGCCCCTGCCAAACCTCAGAGATGGGTCTCCCAGGGCCTGGTTCAGCTCTGGAGTGCACGCTCCCAGACATACACACACATTCACACACACACATACTCTCCAAGCCTCCCCAGTGGCTCTAGTTCAATGTTTTACTGGCCTAATGAGTGTTGACAAGTTTAATGAGTTTGTTTTAAAGAGGGGAGGGGGATCCTGGTCAAGTTGAGATTTCCGAGTCAAATGAATTAGTGGAGGCCGCCAGACTTTAGCTGACAGGCCTGGAAACCCTCCCGCCGACTGTGGCCTTAAGCCATGGACCCCAGCTCCCCTCAATGGAAGCTGGGCCCCATGCCAGACACTGGGGACTCCAAGGGCCTCTGCTGGGCCCTCGGGTGCCTGGGTCCCAGCCGATACCCGTCTCTTCATCTTACAGACCCCCTCCCTACCAGCCCACTCTGGTGAGCCCCACTTCTGCTAGATTGTCCTCCCCCACTGGGTCCCCAATGAGAAATTTGATTCAAACCCAGGTTGGCACTTGTTTGCATATTGATTGCGTGGTAATTAAGTGGCTTCATCTGTGGAGGGGACATGCCACCTGCATTTCTAAGCTCCCTCAGTCCTCTGCTGGGACTGGCCATGCAGCCCTTTTTTCTGACAGTAGAAACTGGAATCCAGGGAGACCGGCTTCTGGCTGCTAGAAGGGAGTTATGTCATCTTCATTTAAAATATTCTTCTTTATTTTTTGAAGTGGTGAGATGAATTGGGAAGGGACTTGTGCAAACCTGACCAGCTCCAGACAAAATAGCAGTTAAAATTAAATAATAATTATGCCAAAAAGAAAGGAATAAATGTGTGGTTCTGGCCTAGGAGCTAAAACCACAGTGGGATTGTAGGCATGTGCAAAGCAAGGTTAGCTTCCCCTTTGACCAGCCCTTCCTGAACTGCCCAGGGCTGGGGTGGGGGTAAGAGTCTCAGACCTAAAGCCAGAGAAGCAGAGGTTCAAATCCCTCCTCTGCTTCTTCCTCTAGGCCTGTGACCTTGCTAAAGTGGCTTTACTTCTATCAACCTCAGTTCTCTCATCTATAAAATGGGGCCAGTTAAACCTACACTGTTCACAGGGTTGTGAGGCTTAAGGAGGCCGTGTTCAGCATTGTGACGAGCACATGTTTGCTTTCCAGAACTGCATCCTAGCTGGAATTGAGCACGATCCGTTCATATCGAGTTAGTGCGTCGTTGCTGGGTACTGTCAAGCTGATCCTGACTCACACTGACCCTATATGACAGAGTAGAATTCCCCATAGGGCTCCCTAGACTATAATCTTTACAGGGAGCACATCACCAGGTTTTTTCTCCCATGGAGGTCCCTGGTGGGTTCAAACTGCTGACCTTTTGGTTAGCAGCTTCACTTAACCACTGTGCCACCTTCAAATTAATGTAGGCTTGCAAATTAGTATGAACTACCTTCCAGCCCACCCAATGTTCTTCTTTTTCCTCCCCTTGCCTAAGTAGCAGCCCACCAAGTTGTCAGGTGGCATCTGCCCTCCTTGCCCCACCCCAGGAGGAAGTGGTGAGTGGAGATTTAGGAAGGAGAATGGCATTCTGTCCATGTGCGATGGCTTTGCTTTATTCTGTCCTGTTTCTTATCCATTAAGGGGAACAGAGGTGGAGTTGACACAGCTCAGGCTGGGTCACAGCGTCCAGCTGGGATTCCAAGCCTCTCTTCTCTCCCTCCCCCCTCCCACAAGCAATTATTTATTAGAGATTTCCCCCTGGGAGGGGGTGCTCCTCCCCTTCCTTAACTTTCCCCTAATCTCTAGTCAACGCGGTGGACTTGTGAGGAGTTTTCTTTCCAGTGAGAATTTCATTAGTGGCTCTGTTTTCACCATCCAGCCAGTTGCCTGGCGCTTGGGGGGGGGGGGTAGGTCACTCTGAGTCAAGCCGGCAGACCCCGTGAACCCACCTCTCTGGACAGGGCCGCTATGCTCCTCTGGCAATTTCTCCACTTCCTAGGTCTCTCCATTGTTCTGGGCTACAGACAGCTGCGGGCGTTAATCTTTGGAGTATTTGCAATCCCAAGAAAGAAAGGACCGCATGGGACACAGGGCTGGGCTGGGGGCCCAGAGAATGGACAGAGGCTGAGACGCCGGAACAAGGAGGGGGACATGCATGTGAGCACACACACGTCCCCCAGGCCCCAGGACTGCGTGCGCTGGCATTTAAACCTTTTGTTGTCCCTTAAACCGTTCCTGGGGTGCAGGGAAAAGGGGCTGGATCTGAGGACAGCTCTGACTTCCCTTCTCGGTTCAGCTACTTACTACTGAGGTGACATCAAGGCAGGCAAATGCCTTGACCTCTCTGAACCTTAGTTTTGTACCTGTAAAATGGGGGCAGATATATTTAGAGTGCCAAGGAACCCAGTGACCTGAACCATACGTAGTAGAACTGACACAGTCACACCAGTGCACACAGCTCTTATTCTCCATGCACACACTCAGCACATCCACTGCACATCACCAACACACACACAAACACACATCTATACAACCACACATCCCCGAACACATTCATACTCAATCCTCACACTCCATGTCTTTATTTCACAAGGAGATACCCCACCATGTTAACAAATGAAGACAAAAAAAAATCCGTTACTGCCGAGTTGATTGAGACTCGTGATAAGCTAATGTGTTATAGAATACAACTGTTTCCTAGAGTTCTCTTGGCTACAATCTATATGGAAGTAGATTGCCAGGCCTTTCTTTCATGGTGCCGCTGGGTGGGTTTAAACCATCAACCTTTCAGCTTGTAGTCCAGCCATTTGTGCCACTCAGGGACCTTCAATTAAAGACACCTCCAACCAAAATCTAACCAGGAACTCACTCTTTCTGACTCCTAAAATATGATCTACCAGCAACTGTGTACAAACACTTGCTATGGTTGCAACAACAAAATAACACATAAGAAGAACTCTTCCAAAACAGGAGATGGCAATACCTGCCTTCCAAACACATTCCCCAGGCTGACTGAGACTGGAGTCCTGATTCCAAATGTAAATCAAGAAAGTGTTTCTAAAGAGAACAAATCAACAAGTCCTCTGGATGGTTCTGCTCTTAAAGACAAGCCTCTCCCTCTAGAAGAGACAGGGGAAGTCACTCCCCAGTGACACAGACCCCTCTGGGAATTAGCAGAGGGTTTTCCTAACCCAGATGCCTGCACAAAAGCCAGTGGGTTGCAGTGGAAAGAGTTTGTGTTATTTGTATTCAAGGACTGTCTCTGCCACTTGCTGGCTGTGTGACTCTAGGCAACTGAGCGAACCTATCTGAGCTCTACTTTTATTGGCAAAATTGGGATAATAGTTGCCTGCATGGCAGGGTTGGGGGTTAAGTGAGATGAGGTGTATAAGGCACTTGGCACAGCGTCTGCAGCAAGAGGTGGGCAGGGTTGAGAGCACAAGCTAATGAGAGGGGCCAGTCATTTGAGGGCTCTGTGGTCAAGGAACCCCGCTTTGCCTCCCTTTCTGTATCTGTAAATGGGTGGTTTCCCAATCCCTCCTTCAAGCAGGGGATGGGAGGATTTGATGAATTCATCTCCGTAAAGCACTTCACTCAGTATTTGGCACCTAGATGTCAATCTTCCATTATCCTAAGTACACAGTAGGTGCTCAATTATTGGCAACTTCTTTCCTGCTATCCAGATCTAAGGTCAAACACTACCTCCTCTAAGCAAACTGCCTTTAATTCACCTAACATCATCCCAGACCCCTTTTCTATTTCATCTTTTGGTTTCTTGCTTTATATTCTTAAACAACCACCTTCTAAAAGTATTCCTTATTTATGGACTTGCTCATTGCCTGTCTCCCCTGAGTCCGAGTTCACGGGTTCCATAAAAGCAGGACCTTTGGTTGTTCATAGCTCTGCTCCTTGCCCCTAGAATGGTGACTTGGCATATAATAGGTGCTCAATACATTTCTGTTGTGGGAATAAAACGGTAGCTTTAACTCTATCTTTCCAAACTAGTCCGGGGGTGGTTTACAAGTAGAGAAGGTCCTTGCCTTCTCCTCACACCCTGCCCTCCCTGCCCATAATCACCCCCACCCCCCACCCCCACCATGTGATTCCCAGTTGCCGGCCCAGCCTTTCCACTGCCCTGGATTCTCTGGCGGCCTCCTGCCAAGGGGCCTATGAACCTTGCTGGTTTTACCTGAGTGTTAATCCCTCAACAATCCCCCCTTGGCCTGACCCTAGAGCCAGCCTCCATTCTTGTCCTGGGTCTAATTAAGTGCCTGAAATGCCACTTCCCCTTTCAAACCGGGCGCTTTTCACTGAGGGCGGAGGCAGGTAAAGCCCAGCCGGCTGCTTTGAAGGGAGGCAGCCCGGAAGCCCAGGCAGGTGCATGAGGGGGGAGGGGAGAACGGAGAGACCTGGGGGAGGAGCTGGGAGGAAGGGCTAGGGAGGAAGGGGTTTCTGCCTGTCCCTCCTTGACAGTCAAACACCTGAAAATTTGTTTTGAGGGCCTTGGGCCTTAGGAGACTGGATAAAAGCTAAGGATCTCTCCCCAGAGAAATGCACACATTCATACATGGATCCAGACTGGGAATTCACTTCTAGAGGCTCCTGATCACACCTTGAAGTCGCTATAGTATCCAGGTTAAGTTCATATGATTTCACCTTCCTTTTAACGTGTGTTTATATCAAGACTGAGACACAGAGAGCTATAGATACAGATGTAGGTATAAAAACCTAGAAGGATATACCCACACTCAACAAGGTTGTCACTGGGGAAGAGTCTCATTCTCTTCTCCACTCTCAAGTTGTATTTTATATTTTTTTGTGGTAAACATATACCATTTCAATATTGTTATATGCTTTTTATGATATGAAAACTTTCAAGCACAATTAGTTATGTAATAAATCTTTCAAAAAGCATATGGAAAAATGCACATGTATATATGTCCTAGGTCCCTAGGTGGCATAGTTTACACTCCTCTACTAATATAAAGATTGGTGGTTCAAACCCACCCAGCCAATCCTTGGAAGAAAGGCCCAACAATCTGTGTCTATAAAGATTTAAATTAAAAAACAAAAACAAAAAAAAACTTGCCATCAAGTCAATTCCGAATCATAGTGACCCCACTGGGGTTTCCAAGGCTGTAAATCTTTATCAAACTAGATTGCCTAGTCTTCCTCCCATGGAGCAGCTGGTGGGTTCAAACAGCCTATCTTTTGGTTGGCGGTCCAATGCCTTAATCAGAGCCAAGAGAACCAGGCGCCTTTTCTGTGTTTTAACTCATTTACTCCTTTTGTTATCATTAGCCCCATTGTTGTTGTTGTTAGGTGCCCTCAAGTCAGTTCTGACTCACAGAGACCCTGTGTACAACAGAATGAAACATTGCCTGGTCCTGCACCATCCTCACAATCCTCACTATGCTTGGGCTCATCGCCACAGCCACTGTGTCTCTCCATGTTGTTGAGGGTCTTCCTCTCTTCTGACCCTTTAGATGGATGAGAAAACCAAGCATCAGAGAGAGATTAAGTGACTGGCTCAGGGGACCCTCAAGGGGGGCTGAGCCTGGACCTCACTGACTCCAAGTCCAGTGCTCTTTCCACAGCACTGCAGCTGCCTTTGGATGTAAAGACCAAGAGCTCAGAGCTGAGATTCGAACAGAGTTCCTGGGAGACCATCCCCACAGCATGGGCAGGGGTTAGAGTCAGCAGGACAGGACAGAGGTCTGACTCAGTCAGCCCCATTGACTCTACTAGCTTGGTGCCCCAGCAGATTAGACCGTCAGTAGATGGAGGTGACAGTGATAAAAGGTGAGGGGCTTTGAAACAATGTTCCACTCATGGTACCTGACTTAACAGTCTGGAGACTAGGTCCCTATCGGGTGACCATCAGAGTAATCCAAGCAGCTTGTCCAAACACCATTGCCCTCAGATGTTCCAAATCAAGAAAGTGCCCAGGTATTTGTGTTTTGAGAAAGCACCTGGGTGATTCTGGGATATACTCCTCTGCCCTCCTGGCTCAAGCCTCTTTCCATCTTCCACACTCTGCACTTAACCCTCCTTTCCAGGACCATCCCCAAATGACACTGTACCACCAGTCCCCCCGCCCCCCAGTGACGCACAGAGACAGCAACTGCCTCTGCTGGTCACACAGCTAGCAAGCGGCAGGGACACAAGAGGCAGCCTCCAATGTTGCAGGCCAGCCCTGCCAGTTCTCCCAAAGCGACCTCACAGCCAGGAGAGAAAGTCCCCTAATCAAGGGAATAGGAGGGGAGGGGAATCATTTGTCTCCAGATAAGCAATATCAGCTTATCTCTAAAGACCAATAACCACAGCCTGGGGCTCTGATCCCAAGAGGATAAACAGAGCTGCTCCCCCATCCTCCCTCCTGCAGAGTCGTCTCGGATGAGAGATGGCCCTTGCTCCTCCCTAGGACAGAGAATGAAGCTGAGTTTTTACTCTTTCCCCCTCTAGTGCTAACCAGAAGGATGGCAGTTCAAACCCACCAGCCACTCCACAGAAGGAAGAAGGGACAATCTCTATAAAGATTTACCACCTCGGAAATCCAACGGGGGTCGCGGTGAGTTGGAATTGAGTCGATGGCAGTGGGTTTGGTTTAGTGCATACAGGCCCAGAGGAAGGATCCTAACCAGCTGCATTACCCCTGAAGTCCTTGCTCAGAACCCCAAGGTTCCATGAACACAGGTTGAACGCCACTAAGCTGATCCTGCCCTGCCATTGTCCAGACAAGGGGACCAAGAAACAGAGAAATGTTTTGTCCAGGGTTACATAGCAGTTAGTGCTGGGGCTGGGGCCTATGCATTGGACACTAAGGTCTAAATTCCAACCCTAGTCTCAATCCTGTGGTCATTTTCCTTCTGGACTTTATTTTTACTTTGCTGCTAAAAGGGCTTGTTTCAGGAAGATGAATAGACCATTTTCTGAGGGTGAAGTCAAGTCTCAAGTACCCAGGTATATGGAAGGGGCAGTGAAACATATGGCTGGAACCACTCTCCCCTGGGCCTGAGGATCTAGGATCTATGAAGAATAAGGAGGGTACTGGGGGCTGCAAGTCCCAAAGAGGCAGAAGTACAGCTGAATGTTTGCCCTTCATGCCTCTCTGGATGAAGACATGGGGGTCCCACCAACTCCATTAAGAGAGAATCAGCCTCCCTCTACTTTCTTGGACGAACCTATTTTCTCGGCCTCAGCTTTCACCTCTGTGAAATGGACCTTATAAGAATGTTTCACATGAAATGCAAACTGCAGGATGACACAGAGTCGTGTTTCCCATAGTTGCCCTCACCTCATGCCTCCCTAATGCAGACTTCTAGCTTATTTTGTTTCCCTCCCAGCAGAAAACTGCCAGCAGACCAGGGAGGTGGGTTACTTTTCCCTCCCATGGTCTCACTCATGTCACTGTGTCTAGACCTCAGCTTTTCTATCTGTGGAATGACCAGATGATCTCTAAGGCCTGTCCATGTCTGATTCCACTTTTGGGAATCTCAGCCTGGAGAGGCATACCAAGGAGGTCCCTTTCATTGATCTAGTAGCCAGTTGCACTCACCACGGTTGGGAGGGCCCTGGGAGTGAGCACATTTCCCTCTCTCCTCCCCATCCCTGGCTGGGGCAACCCTCTCCTGGACCCCTCTCCACTCACTCTCTGCTCACCATCCTCTCTGCTACATAAATTCCACTTCTTCCCCACAGCATTCACCTTCTAGCAGGTCTCCCCACACCTTCCAATACCTTCTGTGCTCAGTCTGCCACACCCCTGCCAAAATCCCCTCCTTGGCTCCCTATTGTCCTTGGAATAATTGCAAATTCCTTAACTCAGCCACAACCTGGACTCTGGGGGTATCAAGACCAATGCAGTCCAAACATATTTGTGCAATTAATGGATGAAAAGTCAAGATGCCTTCAAAGCACTTTCAAGTCATTCTAGGCAAGGTCTACACTTAGTCCCTATTTCAAAGGGATGAGAGGGGATGGGATTGGGGGCCAGTCAAGTGGTGTTGGGAGACTGTCATATACCCTCACTTGGCTCCTTTATACCTGGAGGATGTTCCCACTGTCTCCTTCAATCATCCAGTGGTGCTCACTCCCACTCTCCCTGCCTGCTGGACCCAACCTCCTGGTCCAGCCTCTATTGTGAAAGGACAGAACCCACCCAAGGAGAAAAGTCCCTCCACACATCTAACAGTGTTTGCTGGGCCCTGACAACTGGCTCTGTTTGTTTCTGTCTTCCCCCTTGGCCAAGACCTATCTGTTTGGATGAGGAACTGCTCTCAGAGTCCAGTTATTTCTCTCATCTCAGATTTTAGATAAGGAGGGGACACTTTATTCATTCCTTTACATGGCTGAGCATCTAGCCCTTCTGTCCAAATTTGGTGATCACTTAAGGACCTACAGCCCTGTAGGTTTCAAGGCCTCTGTTATTTGTTAAGTCATAGGGGAGTGGCCTCTAATTGAAAGAGGCCTTGGAGAAGAAGGAGCCAGTGGGGACTGCTGAGTAATATTTTATTCAGCCTCCTAATTTGCCCTGCACTCTATGTAATTATATCTTTTACTCTTCCCAGCACACTTTAAGGTTGTTATCCATGGGTATATTTAACAGAAGAGGGCACTGAGGGTCTCAGAGGACCTCTGCTCAAAGTTACCCAGATCTTTCAGGCTCCAGAATCCCCCTTTATCTCCTTCATCTTCCTGTCCGCCCCCCACGTCAGGCACTTCCTCTAGAGCGTCTCAGTGGACTCCCTTTGCCTGACCTAACATCACTCATCATAAACCCTCAGGCAGCCACAGCTGGGTGACTTTTGGAGACCTCTGAACCCAACTCTATAGAAGCCATGGTGGCACAGTGGTTAAGCGGCTGTTGGAACCCACAAGCCACTCCACGAGAGAAAAAGATTATGAGCCTTGGAAACCGTACGGGGCAGTTCTACCCTGTGCTATAGGGTCACGATGAGTCAGAATTAGAGCCTATGGCAATGGATTTGGTTTCTGGTTTTTGGACCCAACTCCTCCGTTTCACAGAGGAGCAAGCAAAAGTCATGCAGCTCTGCGTACCGGAGCTCCGCAGCCCTTAGCGACAGCCAGGAGTGCTTCAATGGATGTAACTTTTCTCCTCTCCTCTTCCCCCTCCCCAAGAATAAATCGACTCCAGGCAGCGGTGAAGGGGGGGGCAGCCGACCTAGCAGCAGCTCGGCGGACGCAGCCCTTCATCCCCGCCCGACTTCTCCAGGCCGGCCAGGAGCGGGGTTTTTGTTGTGGGGTTTGGGCGTCCTGTTTTGTGGCGTCTCCCCGCCCCTTCCCGGGCGGGCCGGCCCCGGCCCCCTCGGCGCGCCCGCCCCTCCCCCGGCGCCCTGCGTGCCCGCTCTTGACTTCATCCACTAAGTCAATAGCCCGGGCGCGGGCGGACCGCTCCCCCCGCGCCGCCGCCCCTCGCCGCCCCCCGGTTTTCTTCTCGGGATAATGGGGGCTCTTTGAGGCCTAATCAGCCTCCTGAGGGGCCGGGAGGCCGGGAGCGCTTCCCCCGCGGCCGTCGGTGAAAATGAAAGCGGGATTAGGCCGGGGCCTCTGCCCACACCATAGTAAAGCGCCACCAGGCATTCGCCCCTTCAAAGCCCCATTCGGGGGTTTGGTTACTTTATTTCTAAAGTTGTTTGTATTTCTAAAGTGGCCATTGAGGCGCGAGGAGCAAGCGGGGGCTGCCCGAAAGGGCTGCGGGAGAGGCAGGCGAGGGAGGGGCACGCTCCCGGAGCCTCCGGTTCCCCCTCTGCGGACCGAAGACCAAGACCGGGTGCCAAAGAGCCTTCCTGGCCCTGAGTCCTTCTGCCCCAGGAGGCGAAGAGGGGCGCTTAGCCTCACTAATCAGATAGGGAAACTGAGCTTTGGCAACAGTGACCTGACGCCAGGCTCCCAGACAGGAGACCAGCTTCCGAATTCAAACCTAGAGTCCAGTCGGGAGTGAAAAGATGTGTGTGTTTTTGTTTTTGTTTTTTTTAGAGGGAGGTAGGGGTGGCAAAGGGGCCTTTACATCTGTAACTTCCTGGGCGCACCCAGCTGAACCTCGTGCTCCTCGATAAGGGCTACCGCAGGGGAAGCCCTATCCCTAATGAAATTCGACCCCCGAGGGAGGGAGGCTCAGGGCCCATTTATTAAAGAACGGCCCGGAACTTCTTAGGGTTCACCCCGCGCACCTCCCACACAGTCCAGCCAGAGCTCTCAGAAATACCAACTCAATAATTGAGAATCTTCCTCCATCGCCAAAGACCGAGTAGTGGGGATTTTTCAGTTGGGCATTTGCTGGCAGCTGGAGGTAGGGCAATGGAGGAGAGGAAGGGGACCAGGGTGGGGCGGTCACTGAAAACCCACACAGATATCGCAATTTCTTTTTTCCATGGGATTTTTTTTTTTTTCCCAGCCCTCCATAGGATGAATCCAAGTCCAAAATGTCCAAGAGAGAAGGGAAACTGCAGGGATGGCGGGGGAGGGCTTCTCTTGTCAAAGTCCGGAGCTGGCAAGTCCCAGTCGCGTTTATTGGGCTGGACCAGCTCTGTGAGTTGGGTCCGCGGTTTCTAGAGAGCATGGGAGATACCGGCACTTCTGTAGGCTTCCATCGAGGAACAGAGGGTTCTAGAAGATTCCTTAGGACACCTCCCGACTCCAACCAACCTCGAAGCTGTCGCCTTGAAGGCGGAATCTAGTTTGAATGCGGGTTCCTGTCCACGCAGCCCAGCTTAAAGGCAATGCGAACTGTAGGACAAGTTTCCATGGAACGGGACTTGCTTTTGGACCCACAATCTCCGCGCCAAAGCATAGACAACACATCACTCATATACGCATACATCCCACAGAACTTTGCCCTAATGTTGCGTCCGTCCACCTTTCCCAGCCACTAGAGACTGCACGCGGTCCCTCAGAGGAAGCTGTCCCTCTCCACCTGTCTCCCGCGCTGAGGCCTGACACTGTGGCAGGACCTCGCGAAAAGGCGGCCGCCCACTCAGAGAGAACCCCAGAAAAGTTGAGAGTGGAGTTTTCTGAGCCTCTGGCG
Organism: Orycteropus afer afer; assembly: GCF_000298275.1. Lineage (NCBI taxonomy): Eukaryota > Metazoa > Chordata > Mammalia > Tubulidentata > Orycteropodidae > Orycteropus > Orycteropus afer. The sequence goes on along the minus strand of NW_006921618.1, from coordinate 2,866,747 downwards.
CCCACCGCCCCACCCCTTTTTCTGTCCAGGTCCGGGGCCTCTTTGATCTTCTTTCTTTTTTCTGCGTCAGACAAAGAGCGCAGTGAAGGCTAGAGGCTTGGGAGCCCCACCGCGCGGTAGTTCCTCCCTCCGCCTCTATCCTCCGAGCCGGGCGCTGCGAGGCCGGGCCAACGCCGGCGACTCCTGACATAAGGCTGGGGGGCTGCCTGCCAAATCCAATCCCGGCCCCTAACATCCTGCTGTTGTTTTCACACACAGATATACACACACAGACGCACACATAGATCCACACACATACACACATAACATTCACAAACATCCAGACACACTCAAGCACACACAGAGAGCCAGGTAAACACACACACACTAAGACACATCTGTGTATTTGTGGGTTTGTTTATTTTCTGTCTTAACCTGCCTGAACCACCTGGCTGTGGACTGCATAAGGGCTGGGGTGTTTCTTCATCTTTCATGTATTTCCAGGTACTTAACAGAACACATGGCACATAGTAGGTGCCGAATAACTTTTTATAGATTGCATTTTTTTGTGGGGTAGACACAGAAAGACACAACATATAAACACCTCAGAAAGGGCCATTCTAACAACCAAATTGGCCGGGCAGGGTAGGTTCCACTTCTGTTTTGGAAAGAGGAAGAAGTTGCAAGGGCCACCCCTTCTCTCAGACTCCAGCCCATCATCCTGGGCTCCCACTCCTGGAATCAGAGGCACCCTTGAGAATAGTGGAATCAACAGGGAACATGCTGATGTGAAATTCTTAGTGGGGTCCAGCCTCTGGAGGCCAGGGGACCCCTTCCTGCTGCATGCCAAATTCTGCCTGGGTAAACGTGCATGACTGGTCAGTTTCCTAGGTTTTGTCAGATTCTCAAAGGCCACCAGGGTTCTCAAAAAAAGATGAGAACTTTTGTCTGAATCCAGTTTTTGTTTGTTTGTTTGTTTTCATGGGAGGGAACAGGCCCAGAAAGGTTGAGTGAGTGGTCCAAGATTACTCGGCGAGTGAGTCTATCTGGGGCAGGACACTCATTTGAACCCTCACTTCCTGGGCGCAACATAATGCACTTTGCCCCTCTGGATTTCTCCAGTCAAGGTATCTCTCTCTCTCTCTCTCTCTCTCTCTCTCTCTCTCTCTCTCTCTCTCTCACACACACACACACACACACACCTCACATTCAGATGGCGACCCAAAGAACAGGCAGGAGGAGGAGGAGGGATTTGAACCCTCAACCACCAGGGAACTGGTGGGTGCGAATTGGACTCGGAGCAGCACGACCCCTACTGGCACTCTAGTCTACAGCGATGATGCGGAAGAGTGGCGAAGGTGGCCTGCGTGCCCTCCATTCCCCAAGGCCTAGAACTTAGAGGGGACAGTTGCTAAACTGGAAGAGAGCGAGTCTCTCCCTGGAGTGAAGCCCGGGCTAGCCTGTTTATTGCTCGATGTTCTGAATAGATGCTCTGCACCCCTCGCTCCACGTCCTGACCGAGCCACGCTCTCCGGCCTGCCCCTTTCTAGCACCCGGGATGGGAACACGGAGCTCAGGGCCCCGCCCGGGGATCGACCGCCCTCCTGCCCCGCCAGCCTGGCTCGCTGGCTTCTAATTAAGCGGCGGGATCGCAGCGAGCCGCCGGGCCGCGCTGTAATATGATGAACTGCCTTTGTGCCGGTGTCACCGAAAGCGCTTCTGATAAGGGGAAGCCGCGGAGGATCAAAAGGACGGCGGTGGCCCTCCCGCCCTCCGCCTGCCTCCCGCCGCCTCCCGACTTTGCGCGCTCGCCCTCTCCGCCTGCGCTCTCCCGCGGGCTCTGTCTCTAGATCCCGCTGTCTCTCCTGATCTGCCCGTCCCAAGGCAAGCCTTTCAGTGACTTCGTCTCTTTGTCTTCTGGCTACTCAGCGCCTCTTTCGGTCTCTCAGCATTTCTGCGCGTCCTCAAACTCTCTGGGCAGGTCCTCTCAGCCAGCGTTCGCTCTTTTCTCCCTGAGTTCGGTCGCCCTCTCTGCTGAGGCTCTCCTCTTTTCTGACTCTACCTCGTCCCACCTTGGTGGCTCTCTATCTCTGCGGCCTCTGCCCACCCCTCCCTTGATCCGGATCCAAGCTCAGGCCCAGCGCACTCCCAGGTCGGGGGCCACCGAAGCTTGGAAAGGTCCATTAACCCACCCGCAGAACCGGAGAAATGGGGCCAAACCGTCCGCAGCCGCGTGCAGAGCCCTCACAATCCACCCTCATCCAGCTACCAAACGGCCGCGTGGGGACAGCGTGCCGACGACCTCCCGGGCCAGGCACGCGCGCCTGATCATCCTCAGTTGCCCTCGGGCCTCTTCGGAGCTGGGCTTGGGGCTCACACTACTTCCCTTTATCCCTCCCCAGGCAACTGCGACCGCAGACGCTCTTCCTCCCCTTGGGGGTGGAAGTTCCAAGTGTCCCCGTGGGCGTTTCCCTTTGGCATCCCCTTCCTTATGCCCTTTCCTTTGTCCCCCACCTCCCCTTTGCCCTCGACCCCTTCCCTTCCTCCTCCAGGCCCCTCCCCTTCTCTTGCTCTTAGCCCTCCTCCATGCCCCCTTCCCTACTCCCAATCCGCCTCCCCAGCTCGCACCCCCACCTTTGTTTGAAGTTTTGGAGAGATCTATCTACTACTAATGGCGAAGTTTCCCCCTTAGGTCACCGTTCTGCCTTGATTCGATTTGGGAAGTTGAGTTCCCTCCCTCCCCTTGCTCGACCCCAGCCGGGCCAAATCGCTCCATAGCAGGTCAGAAAGCTTTGACCCCATTTCCACCTTTTCCTCTTTCCTTCAGACTTGGGGGAAGGGAGGAAGGAGAGGGAAAGCCGAGGACAGCAAAAGGGAGGCCTCCAATCTTCCAATCCCCCTTATCCTCATCTTCAACTGGATTTCCCAATTATCCCTTTGCTCTGGAGTGGGAAAGGGGAGATGGGGAGCTATTTCTCTGGAATTCCCGGTATGTGCTCCCCCCCCCACACACACACACACTTAGTTTTGGCCTTCAAGGCCCCAGAGCCTCCAGGGGGCCTTCCCTGACTGCAACAGCCCTTAATAGCACTAACATTTCCCCTTACCAGGTAGCATTTCTCTGGTGTATGAGTTTTGTCTGGCTTTAGACCATGAGTTTTCAGGGCCAGGGCCAGGGCCCGGCCCGGGCCCTTGTATATTGCATGTTTATATCCTTAGGGGCCCAATACAGAGCCTGGTACAGAATGAAGCCTCATCAACTTTGTTGATGGTGGTAGAACGACGGTAAATAGGAACTCCAAAAAGATAGTCTGGAAGGAAATTTCATTTTCTCAGTCCGCTCTCCCTTTGTAAAGACATACATGTTTTTATATAATATTTTTACATATAGTGTAGTGTGTGACAGCTATCATTTTCAGAAAGACATTCTTTAAACACACACACACACACACACACAAATAATCACCTTACTGCTTTAAGGCTACTGTTATATGTGCTTTTAAATCCTTCCATGTAAATTCCACTGAAAATTTGGAAAGCTGTGAAAGGGG
>NW_006921618.1:2804222-2863117 GCF_000298275.1 Orycteropus afer afer | reverse complement strand
TTAGGACCAGGGTTAGCCTGATTGCCTTATCTCTCCCCAACATTTGAGACGCCCATATTTCACCCAGCCAAATAGCTCCGAGAGCAGCGCAGATGGCTGCCGTGGTCGCGCCTCAGGAAAATGTGTTATTAATATCTAAATAACTTCCCAATACTGTCTGGTAAATCTCCCCTCCACCATTCCAAATGATGAATTCGTTTGAAGTCTTCCCCAACCTCATCTTTTCAATGTCTCTCTCTCTTCTCTCTTCTTCTTAGCCAGGCTTATTTTAAACTCGTAAAAATCTAATTCCTTTCACCACTGCGCCGCGCACACGCGTCTTTTAGGTACAAACGTCTGGAAACAGCCGATGTGTGACGGTGCGTGCCCCGGAGGTGAACACAGAACCCGAAAGCCCTCGCAGCGGGGGACCCCACCCGTTTGAAATCGCCTACATTTGGAAGACTCGGGGCTGCGCGGAAACCTCACTCTGGGATCCGTGCCCCTTTCCGTGCGCGCCCGGGGAACCCTCTGCCAGTTCCCCGTGGAGGCCCAAAGGCGTCCCCAAACCCTCGGCTCCTCCGTTGCTCCCACTCCCCCAAAGCCCTGAACGGCTTCCCCCGCTCTCCGGGGCGGATAATTACCCTCCGCTCGCCTGTTCTCCCTTGTTTAAAGTTTGTTTTCTAAATGTCTTCTATTAGATTATGTTCGTTCATTCCCCCTCCAACCTTATCTCCCTCTGTCTCTTCTCTCCTTGCCCGTCACACTCGATTTAGGCACGAGTTTATCTGGCAAACAGTTTGCCGACTTTGTTTATTTACCGCGGGTTCTGGGGCTGCGAGCGCGCGAGCGCCAGTGTTTGCCTTTGTAATAGTTATCTCCTTATTGTTGTTCCTCGTTAGGCTCCGCTCCCGCCTCCCCCTCTCTCTTCGTCGGTTGGGGGGATGGAGGGAAGAAAGACGGAGCCTTGTCAGCCCAGTGTGGGCTCGCCCCCTCGCCGGGAGCCCCCCTCCGCCAGGACAGTTCCCCTCCGCACCCTCTCGGCTCACCCCATCCCCCACCACCCGGGCGCGCCGAGCTGCTCCCTTGTCCCCCTCCCTTCTCTCCCTCTGGTCTCTCTGAATCTCCACCACCAAGCGGTGCCTAAAGCCGGGGAATTGCCTGACACCCTCCCATCTTCCTCCGAGCCCCCATTATGCGAAGCTGATCCCACTCTGAACAGCCTCAAATCCCGCCTGGACTCTGTTTGATTAGATTGCCAACCCGGGGTAATCCTTTGATTTGGTGGAGTGTCAATTACCTTTCTCTAAACACACATTTACAGAGGAGGGAACTTGTTGGTTTAAATCAATGCCGATTGTTTCTTTGATAAATGGACGATCTGCCTCCCCTTTTTCGCCCCCTCTTCCAAGTCCCCTCTCTCTGTCCTCCTCCTCCCGAGTCCGTTCCGTTCTCGCCTATCCCGTAAACAATTCCCTTCCAGGTGTGAAGCCGAAAAAAACGGTGTGGGCTGAGGGCAGCGGCGCCCCCCTTCCTCTGTTCATTCACTCCCCCGGAGCCTAATTAAATTTGGCAGGTCCTTGTACACACAATCAAAACAGCTTCCTCCAGTGTAGCAAACGACCGAAAACCGCATTAGCAGCTATCGCCGCTGCCAAATTAAATTGTTTCCCACCTCCTTTTACAAGTGTCTAAAACCTACACTTCGGGCTCTCCCCTTCTTCCCCACCCTTCCCTGCCATCTCCCACTCCACACCTGTACTTTCTCGCGGCCTTACAAGTAAATTCAGGAGAGCGCAAAGCAAAACAAACCCTGCCTCCCCTCCTGTGCGCCACAGCCCCCACCTTCCTCGGTCTTTCAGACCCAGGAGGACTGGGAATTCTTCCGCTGGACTCTGAGGCCGGCTGTTTTCTGCTTTTCCAGAGGAAAACTCTGATTTTTTGTTTTTAATCTTGGGATGGCATTCCCCCCCCCGCTTTATTTTACATTCATTGTGACCCCCAGAGGGCAATGGGGAGCCCAGCAACTTTGTTCAGTTTCCCTCAATCCGATCAGTTTCCACTTCAACTTGTGTACTGTCAAATGTCAAAGCTTTGGTGTTCTTATTCAATCTTACTGTTATTATTACTGCTTCACACTCACTCTCTCAGCTCCCACAGAGGATGGTTTGACCCTTGCAAACCTCTCTCAAATTCCCTTAAGAGTCACCTCTGGACTCAGATTCTGGAAAATTTTCTTCCTTTTCCAGTCTCCTCTGACATCCTCTCCTGGTCAGGTGCCTGGCCTGTCTCCTCCAGGGTCCTCGGAGAAGGGGGTGAGAAGGAAGTGTGTGGAGGCAGAGCTGTCCACATCCCTCTCCAGGTGAGCAGAGCATGGCCGGAGCTCCTACCGGCAGTGGTCTGAGAATTCTCACAACCAACAATCCTAATAACTCAGTCTTAACAAGGATAAGAGGGGGAAAAAATACGAACAGCCTCATGAATATCAGCCCAAGGGGAGCAGGAGTGAGCTGTTCAGAGATGAAAGTGCACAGAAATAAAAGCTCAATTTAATCTGCTTTAAAACCCTTCAACTTAACGTTTGTGCTTCAAACTCTGAGAGTGAGGACTGATTGCGGATAAATAGTTTCTTACCATGCCTGGAAGCTATTACACCCCTCTCCAACACAGTTTCCTATTCAGCAGTCCCAGTTTTCATTACCAGCTCTAATAAGTCTTAACATTATTAAATGCCAAGCGGACGATAGGAAGAAACGGACTCAGGGAGGGATCTCTCTTTAGTGCTTAAAGAAGAGAGCTCTTAAACCCCTTCTTTGGCGGCTCCCCGCCATGAGAGGGGCAACCCCTGGAGAAAGCATTAGTCAAGAGCAAGAAGGCAAAACAAAGTTGCAGGGGTGCACCCCTCCCCCTGCCTGCCCTTTTGCCCAAGCAGCATCTCAGCTTTTGGCGACCTGGTCCACTTGCAGGTTAGGAGGTCTTTTTGCCTTTAGTAGGAGTGAAACTGACATCTGATGCCTGGGAGAGAAATGAGGGGTTCCAGCTGGGCAGTTCACTGGGGTGCCTGCCCTGGCCCAGGTACTCACATCAGGAACTGATACAATTTGTCCAGAGACAGACCACCCTCTCTCATCCACACAGCTATGCTGCCCATCCAAATCCATCTACCATGATACTACACACCCGTTCAGAATCCCACTTGCACAGACACACAACTCTTAACACTCAGCTCCAAAGGTCCATGGGCAAACCGTCCTGGAGAGACATGAGCCTACTTACAACAATCACAGCGCCCAACGTGAGCACCATCATTCAAACACGGTGGGGCTCTGTGGACACCAGGCCACTGTTTTCATTGAGACCATTACATTTCTGCAACTCCTCCCAAGACCCAGCACTTGTGTTCTCAGCCTCCCCCTCTGAAGCCAAGAGGCTCCTGATTAAAAACCCTCTGAGACTTGGAGTTTCCTGGTTCCACTGCGGGGAACACCTCTATCCAGCGAAGCGTGTACATTAGCGGGTTTTGCAATCTCAGACTAGCGCTGGGAGCCCCTGAACTCCCTGGAGTCAGAGGCACCACAAAACCATACACCCTGTCCTTTCCTTTCCTCTCATTCCTTCCCAGAGGAAATATATCTATGTGTGTATCCTCACAGACCAAATTGGAGTCCCTTCCCCACACACACCTAAAGTCTCTCTCCAAATAAAATAACAAACCTCCTTTGGCTTCTGGGAGTGGGGGTACCCTTTCAGAAGAGGTGCCTGCTGTGCACAATCTTGGCAGGGCACCTTATTCAAGTTCAATGACTGCCAACCCACAGAAAGACCCAACTCTCCTCTTTTCAATACAAATTGATAAAGAAATGGGTCACCAAATACGGTCTCAGGGCTGTAGGGCTGCCCGACCCAAGCCCAGAACTGCTTGGCATCACAGGCTGCCTTCTCAAAGCAGCCCAGAGGCCCCTCGGCAGACCCATCACAGCGGGGTGCCACGTACAGCTCCGCTAGCTTTCTTCCCTTGCCTCTTTGTCCAGGGAGGGACTGCGGCCCCACTCTGGGCCCTGAATGTCAATAACCTCCCCCTTCCCCAGGTCCCCAGTGGCTAATACCACTGGCTGCAGGCCCCCCCCCCATCTCTCTGGGAGCTGTCTTTGGGAACGGACAGGCTGTGAAGTTCATCTTCAAGGTTGGGAGAAGACTACTGAGAACCTGAAGAGAGACTTGGGCTAGGAGCATGGAGGTGAGAGTGGGGGCAGAAACCTCAGGAAGGAAATTTGAGCACAACACGCCCTTCCGAGTTTCTGATTCCAGTGAACTTCCCCCACCTTTTCCAAAGCCACTGTTTTGCAGGTTCGAATGGTCAATGTCTTTCCAATTCTCCCCGCCCTCCTCTCGTGTGTTTGGGGCTTGTTTCTGGTTCCTGGTCAGGCTTTGTGAGTCTGAGTCTTCCATTTCTATCTCTCCTTAGGTCCTCACCCAGTGCACACTTCCCCAAGTCACAAACACAACTGTGGGGGGCGGGGAAGGGGAACGCTCCCTTTCTGCACCCGCAGCAGATTTCTTCGCCCCGTTAAAAAACAAAAGCACAATTCCCTTCCCCGGCCGGGCGTGCAGGCGCTTGAAAGATACATGCTTTCCCCAGCAGATCACCAAAAAAGCAGGGCGCGAGCCTCAGACTCCTGCCTGCTTGGAAGTGGGCAGGGTTAGTGGGTCTGAATCTCTCTGACCAACTGGGATTCTCAGACCCTGTGTCCCGAGGAACTTGCCCTGGACTGCCGGCCTCGTCCAGCACGCTGAAGAGGTCAGAGCCCTAATGGGGCACCCTTCTGCCCCCACCTGCCAGTCTCAGTCCTGGCCCTAACGCGAGACTGAGAGTCAGGCGGCGGCCCACGCGGCCCTCGCTAATTTTTATTGATTGCAGCGGTCAGTCAACTGTCAGGAGGGGTTTCAAGGGACCATTTAGAAAGCGTGTGCGGGCCTGGTTAACAAATTCATTTAGGGAGCCGCAGGCCGACTCCTCCTTCCTTTCCCCCCTCCTAGTCCAAGTTTCCTATAAATAATTGATCAAGACCGGGACTAGCAGCCAAAACGGCAGTCCAGGAAATACGCGCGCCCGAGTCCTCGCTTAGACAAGGCGTGCGCGGAGTTGCAATCAGCGGTGCACAGTGTATTAATCCGCAGCCGAGCTCTATGCATAGGCGGATGCCGGTGGCGCCCGGGCTCCGCCCAAGCCAAAGAGGTGCAGGCCCTGCTCGCTGCCCTGGCCCCGGGGGTGTACCGATGGGGAGTTGTCGGCAAACCCTAGGAGGCTCCGGGCTGCCCCTGGGCCTGCGAATTATCTGCTAAAGTTCAGTCCTCCATTCTCAGGTGGTGGAAGCGAACGACAGGCCTGCACGCTCGCGCGGGAGGGAAACGCAAGCCGGGCACCGCAAACCCTGGGCGGGTCCCTACCTTTGTCGCCCAAGATGCCATCGATGCTGTGTTTGGCCTTCTTTTCGCCATCGTCTTCTTTCTTATCGGCTTCGTCTTCCTCCTCTTTCTTCCCGAACTTGATTCTGAGCACGCGGCTAATCGAACTCACTAAACCTCAGAAATTTAAAGGCAAAAGTGCGCGTATAAGCTGCAGGGGAGCCAGATGGGGCCCCACCTCTGGGAGAAAGTCAGGAAACTTCTCCCTCCTTACACATCCGCGAAGGAATGCACACCTAGCCACACCACATACACCTAAGCGTTTACACCTACCCAGAGGCACAAGGACAGCCACCCACGTATGGAAGACTGACTCACACCTGGGGCACTCGGGTGGTGGTGAGACTGTAGCAGAGGCACCTGCTTAGTTGCATTCCTGTACATCTCCTTGTCCTTGTCCTTGTGCCTTACACTACCTCATACCCTAGAGGTCAGGCCCTCCAGCCCCTGCTGCAACATCCCCGCACTCAGGTGTGCCTGTTTCCCCCCTTCCTGCATGACTGAATGCACGTGCATGCACGTGCCCGCGCTGCCCGCGCGTGCCCACACACCCACACACCCACACACTCACACTCACACACACACAAGGCAAAAGTGTCCTCTCCTGCACAGTATAGTCTAGGGGCTCCACATTTGGGACCCAAAACAAATGACTTGGAGAAGAAGGGTGTCCAAGGAAGGCCCTGGAAATCAACTGTCCTGGGACAGACCCATTTCTCCAGGCCACGTCTGCAAGAAAGCTGTAAAGGGGGCTTTCTCTTACTAAACTTCTAGATTAACTTTTTGCTCCTTCCTCTCTCTTCCTTCCTTCCCTCTTTCCCCCTCCCTTTCTCCGTTCTTTCCTTCTTCTCTCCTTTCATCTTCCTCCCAGATTTCATTCCCTCCAATGCCCTCTTTCTGCCCTCTTGTTCCCTTTTCCTCTGAACTTTTCTCCAAGTTCCTCTTCTCTCACTCTCTCCTCTCCTCCTTCCCTTGCCTCCAGCCTGTGGCTAGCTGCACTGGTTCAGCTGCCTTCTCACCTGAGGGCACGGTGCTGCGGTCGCAGTGCCCATCTTTCAGCAGCCGGTCCCGGATCTCCCAGCTGAACATGCCTGGGTTTTCCCTCTTGTACTCCTCAATCTTTTTCTCCACATCCGGAGTCGCCACCTGCTTCAGAGGTGGAGGTGGGAGAGTAGGAGTGGGAAGATGGGGTGGGGGGAGGGAGATACTTTTAATATCAACCTCCCAAGAGCCTCAGGCCAGGTTGGTGGCACTGGTCTCCATGCCTCCCTCCTGTGATTTGCTTTACCCTTTCAAGAAACCTGTTCCTGGCTCTGGGACAGGTAGCTGGGGGTGGAGGAGTAGTGACTGGTGAGAAAAAGGAAACCTAATTAGGACCCCCAAGGTCTCCCCTCACTATTTCAGGCAAGACCAAGGGAGAGGGGACCTGAAGGATGGAAGATTTCCTCTGGTCTTGGGGGGTGGCATGGGTCAGGGCACAAATAGGGACAGCTCGGATCTGTTTCATTGGCCTCAACATCTTGAGCCACCTAGACCTCACTTATGCCCATCCCTGAGAAATTTAAATAATGAGAAAATAATGGGGGATACTCTCCAATGTTAGCTTACATAGGGAACATGTAGACAACCTCATGCTACTGGATGATATAGGGCAACGAGAGGGCCTCAGCCAGGACCCCTGATCATGGGAGGCTGGCTGCCAGCCTCCCTGGCAAAGACACTCACTCTGGGCTTGCTGCCGCCGATGGCCCCAGGCCGGATGGACCCGGTCTCCTGGTAGCGGCAGAGAATCTTGGAGACACAGCCGTGGGAGACGCGCAGCTGGCGGGAGATGACACAGGGCCGGATACCGTGGTGGGCCATCTCCACAATCTTGTGGCGGATGTGGTTGGGCAGGGGTCGCCCGTTGATGAAGACCCCACCCAGCTGGTTTACCCGACCTTGTCCGAGTGGGGTGGACACTGGATAAGAGAGAGGAGATGAAGGAGGAGAGAGGCACAGGATGAGGATGGGGAGGGGACACTGTGTGTATCCCTGACTCCAGTTTTGTTTAAGCACAGTGGGTCTCTGAGTTTCTCACTTCTGGAGCTGTGGCAGCTCAGAGGCCGGAAACTACTGCCTTAAAGTCATGGGAGAGGGTTATGCAGGGATGGAGAGAGGGGTCACGGCTGTAAGAATCCCTCCCTCAGGTGCTGGGTGCCCCCAGGGCTGCCACACTACAGGGAATAAGAACACAACTGGGGGATCTGAATGGCCCCTGAGAAGGAAAGCAAGAAATATCAAAGTGAGAGAGTTGAGAAACCCTGCCACCAAACAGACCTAGAGAGCTCTGTCCCCCAGGCAGCAGCTTGGGCCACAGATCTGCCTTCCTCTGAAAAAGGCCAATAACCTGTGGTCCGTTCCATGCTCCAAGTGGTCAAGAGGGATCATTTTATTGGGGGGAGAGGGGCTGGATGACTGGGCTTTGGCAGCAAAGCAGTCCCAGCTTTGGTTGAACAGCTGAGGCACAGCCTAGGGACTGGTGACACAATGCTGTTGATCATTGCCTCTGGGGACACCTGGCTGTCCCATAGTGGATTCCCCTTGCCGTCAATCCCTCTCAGAATTCTAATTTCGTTTGGGGATGAGCTTGGGACACTTCTGTCAGCAAGCTCCAAAATCATATATTCTGCCTGGCCTCAGAAACCGTGAACTGTCCCTCCAGGCTCTGCCAGGCTAATAGGTAGATGGGCCTGAGTCCTATGGTGTGGATGACTTTGGGAATCAGGAAGACAGGCACCCCCTGATGCTTGCTGGGGAGGGGAGAACACCCGTGGACGCCTTAATGCAAAGTCTACACTATTTCCTCACAGAAGGTTAGGGGACACCCGGTGCACTAATCCGGTCTCGATCCCCCCAATTTGGGGACTCGGCGGCTGCGGAGATCTGGCAGATTAGAACGATTTCACAGGCGCCCAAGTGGAGGGAGCTGACAGTATAATTGGAAGGGAGGAGGCGAGAAGAGGCTCCGGCTGCTGAGCTGTTCCTACCGCCCCCTCCCTTGTTCTCCTGGTCCCCCCACCTCTCTTTGTAAAAGTAGGTGTCTGAAGCTACCCTCGGATTTAATCAGAAATCGTGCGTCGCCAAGTCAGAGTCACTCGGTCTCCGTGGTGGGATATGCCATTATCTCTCGAGCGCCCAACTTTATATTCAAGAGCCTCTTTAGCGACCGGCACTCGGCTCTCCTCAGTATTCTCCGTCATGTTGGGCAAATATTGTCCTAATCCGCCGCGCGTCCTCGGCCGCCTGTTTTACTTTCATTCGCTACAGAAGAGTGCTACGGCAAATCCCTGGGCTTGTGCGCTCTCCCGCCTGCGTGGCTGCTCGCGCGCACTTGATCACGGAGCCGCTCTCTTCGCCTCTGTCTAATTCAGGAACCCGGTGCAGCCTTGCTGCCGAGGGACCCTCCTCCCCAGATCACAGGCTGCCCGCCCACCCCCTCCCTGCCTTCTCCCCTTCCTCATACACAAGTGGCTTATACAATTACAAGAAGAGTAATTAAAAAATAAAAGTCACAGATATCTCTAACCATTTCTTTATGACACCCTTGGCTACCTACCCCTAGAAGCAGAATGACTCCCTCAGCGGCAGGTTGAAGGACTCTGTTAGTTTAAAAAGAGAAAACAAAAACGCAGGAAGGAATCTCGGCCGTTCGCTCCCAGCTGTCTCCAGCCCGGAACCCGCTCGCCGCGGGCCTCTCTGCTCTTTCCCCGCAAAGGGCACGTTACAAAATGAATACTTTCCCCCGGTCCGGACACTGTCGTGCCCTCTCGCCGTCCCGAGGTTCTGTCCCCGGAGAGTTCCAGAGTTTGAAAGCCCAAGTGAAAAGTTTTTTGGGAAAAATCATTACTATATATTATTTCAATTCGTTTGTTTCCAGGCCGAAAAGCAAGAGTTTGGGGCTGCTGTTTTGGAGGAAGCGGATATGCCTTCATAGTTTAGACATATAAAGTATCACGCTTTCTTTGGCATCTGTTGATATTTCGAAATAAAGGGGATCGGACAACCATCCCGGGAGTGAAAAGTACAATTCAAGAGTAGAAAGCCCCGCAGCCAGGGAGCTCAGAGAAAAAAGTAGCTGGGAAAAAGAAGCTGACATGTACTAGGATATGAAATGTACTAGGAGCCGAAATCTCCTAGCAGTTGAACCCTGCAGCGGAAGGGCAACAGCCGGCGACCTGTGAAGCCCAGGCAGTAGGTCCCTGAAACCCCTGCAGAAACTGACAAGTGTCGGTCCCAGAAACTTCCTGCGTCCTGTGCCCGGACGTGGACCCGGGAGAGACGAGGACCCCACAGCCGCCGCCGCCGCCACCACCATCCCCTAGTGATCGCCACCTCTCCAAGGACCTCGCGTTCCGGCGGAGGCATCAAGGCAAGGCAAGGTCGGCGCTCTTACCTTCCAGAGGAAATCCGGTGCGGGGATAGTTTTGTCCCGGAGCCGGCCGCATCATCCTCGGTACTGTGCCGGGAAGGGCCGCCATTCTCGCGCACGTCGGGGACGAATCCAGAGTCGGCAAAAATCTCTTCCCGTCCGCTCCCTTTACCCCTGCTGCGATCTCTTTCTTTCCCGTTTTTTTTTTTCCTCCTCTTCCCCCTCCCCTCCACACACACTCCCTACCCCCACCCCCCACCCCCGGCTGCAGTCCAACGCGTCCAGAAGCTGGGGAAGGGGGGTGAGGTGGGGGCGGAGGTTGGGGGGGAAGGAAGGTGGCGACAAGGAAGTTCAAACAAACAAACACACCAACCCCAAGTCCGCCTCTGCCGGCTCGGCTCGGTCAGAAGTTGTGGGGGCTGATGCGCCGGGCAGAACTAGGAACAAGGCCGGGCGGCGAGGGGAGCTGAAGGGACGCGGCTGGAAGCAGGGCCCCCAGCCTCTGACCCGCCAGCGATGCTCTCTGGTGCTCGGGGCCAAAGTTTCTGAGCAGAGAGGCCGCGGAGTGGATTTCTTTTTCGTATTTATTTTTATATTTATTCTCTCTCTGTCTCCCTCTCCCTCCCTCCCTCTTCCTCTCCTCACTTGTCTCCACGCCTTCTCTCCCCGGACTACACTCGCTAACCCCCTTACTAGCAGGCTTTCACACCCGCTCGCCCCAGAAGACTTGAGGAGGGGAGAAGGTGCCTCCTCGGGTTTCGAGGGTGGAGGGGTGGCGACGAGGGATGACGGGGTTTGGGAAGAGAAGAGCAAAAGCGAGGGGGGCGAGTGATCAGCTGGCTAAGTTGTGCAAAGTACCGACTGGAGTACGAGGAGGAGGAGGAGGAGGAGGAGGAGGAGGCAGCGAACGAGATCTGATAGGTTCGGACTTTTCTTTTATTCATGAGGAGAGAAGGGGGCCAAGGTGGAAGGGAGCAGAGGACCAATAACGAAAAGAAATAGTCAACGATTTTTTTTTTTTCTTCTTCTTCTCTCTTATAATCCCCATCTCGACCTCGTTTTGGGGGGAATTTGAACTGTCCGTTGATACTGAGGGAGCACAGGCCGGGGAGTTGGGGGAGGGGGCCAACTTTGTCCAAGTGTCTTCCTTTGATGAATGGGCCGGATCCACTGAATCCCCAGCCCCCTGGTCGCCCACGGCCGTTCTCTGCCGTCCTCGCTCCATGGGAATGTTGGCCTCCGGCTGGTCCCTCCCTGACTTCTCCTCTTCTCTCTGGCCTCTCCCAGAGGCAGAGTCCGCTGTATTTCACGTCTTCTCCCTCATCTCACTTACACACTGAAATTTCCGCGAGTGGGCCCACCGGGGAAGAGCTGGGAATGACTTCAAGGGAGGGATTTATGACTTTCTCTGTGCTCAATGTCTGAGCCTCGGTGTCCAGGTCTTGCCAGCTTCCTGCCGCTCTGAGAAGTCCCGAGTGATGGTATCCGGAGTGAGGGTCTGCCGCTTGGGAAACTGGATCTGCCAAGTGTTAGGGACGCGTCTCTTCCTCCCTCCCCGCCCCCACCGCTCGCCCTCCTGCAGCCCCGGTGTAAACGCCGAGCGCCTCTCAGGCCCTCAGGTCTCGAGCCAGACCCTTCTCCAGCAGGTAGTCCCGTGTCCCGAGGCTCCTCAGCTAGTCAGGACCGAGGCCCAAAGGAGTGCGAAGGGTGAAGGAACGAGCGATTCTGGACTCGGTACCGCAGTCGCTCAACTCTGAGCCCTTCGGCTCACGAGTTCGAAGCCCCCGGGATGCCCCAATTCATCTGTCCGGAGTAGAGGTGGGGTGGTCAGAAGTCCCACAATTTTGCACTTTCCACAGCCTGAGTGACCAGACGCCCCCGCCTCAGGACACGGAGTCCTGGGGGGCGAAACGCCCTCCCAGCGGGGCGGGACGCCACGACTGCAGGCCTTTTGTCTCCCCCGGGAAAGATCGTCTCTCCGGCCCTGCGCTGAAGGCAAAATACAAAAAAATAAACCCAGCCCTCAAACTCACCCCTCAGCCCCCCAGCCCGCCCTAGGCCCGCCCTCTCCCGGCGCTGGGGTCAGCCTTGGCTTGGCCTGGGGTGGGGGCGCTCTCTGCAAACCCGCCCCAGCGCTCCCCTCCCCCCTTCACCTGTGACCTTTGGTCCTCTCAGTATGTAACAGACTCCCCCTCCTTCTCTCCCTGCATTTGGGACTTCGAAGTCTCTTGGGAGGAACCCTCTGGGAATGGGGACTAACTGGAAAACTTGTTAAACCCACACCTTCAGCGGCCCCAGAATTGAGGCGGCCAGGCAGCTTTAGAATGGGAAAAGGGGATACCAGACGGCCTGGCTCCCACTACGACTACAGGCTGCCCGCGTTGTAGGGACCCTGGGAGATTTTCTGGGTTTCCTTGCTCCTTGGAAGCACCACTGCAATTGTACCCACTGCCCCCATGGAAGACTTGGAGACAAGCCTTAAGCTAGAATGTTTCTGGGGAAGAGGGGTTACTCTTTTTTCGGATTTTTCCAAACCCCCTTTACATCTCCAGTTTTGCTGGAGTGCCCGGATGCCTTGACCCCCAAAGGCGGGTATATGTAATATGTGTTATTTTTATATCTATAATATGTATATAGCACATTCAGTTATTCACCTTTAATTTCTCTCATTGCTTAGAAGGATTTAAGGCTCCTCTTCAAGTTGTATTTGTGGGTGCATCCAGGCAGGGTGTTTGTGTATAAAACCCACTGCCTGTCTCGTTGATTCCAACTCATAGCGACCTTACAGTATAGCTGTGGGTTTATGCTGATCTGTATGTTCCTAGGTTAAGGTAGGCTTGTCTGTGGTCTATCATAGGCTTGTGGGCTAGGTTGAGCAAGCGTGTTTCTGAGGGAAAGTCTGAGTCTGTGACTGTGTTTTGGGGCCTCATAGCTCTTGCCTTAACTTAGCTGCCATCACGAAGGTGTGAGTGTGTGCTTGGGGCAAATCCCAAGGGAGAACTAAGACCTCCTGGCGCAGAGGCTGGAAGGTTCTGCCTGTCCTTGCAGACTTAACAGCTGGTGCGTCTCCAGGGGCGAGTGGGGCGAGCGCAATGCTGAACTTCTGTTAGGGACCCACTGCCCTCTTAGCCGACGTCTGGGACGCTCAGAACCCCAGGAATCCTACGCCCTCGGCCTGGTTCCTGGCCTCCCCCCTGCGCCGGCCCGGCGTCCCCGCCGCGAGAAGGTTCAGCGGGCGGGTCCAGTCGCGATAGAGGCCCCAGCAGGCTCTCCCAGCGCCGGTGCTGGCCGCGCTAACCCCGCGTTTGCTCAGCTCCGGGAGTCCGTGGGTCCCGGCGGGGTTAGCACAGGGCGACGAAGGGGAGGATGTCCATCGGAATGAGCGTGGCCGTTTTCGCCTGTTGGAGACCAATTTCACAAATGATTTTTGCAACAATTAAGAAGTGTGGCGGGGTGAAATGGCGATTTCACATCCAGCAGGGGAAAGGGGGGTTCACCTGGGAACTGGGGCGGCTGCAGCTGAGGGAAGAGGGAAAATTTCTTCGTCCGCTCGTGGACGGTTGGTAACTCCCTGAGCCGATTCACGCCCCCCGCCCCCCATACTGACATTCATCAACTCCTGAGACCCCCAGTCACTGCTGTAAGGCTCTGAGGGGCTCCTGTCAGGGTTGTGTGTGTTGGGCTGGACTTATCCTAGAAAGTTCTCCCCTTCAGCCCCTTCTTCCCCCTTTCAGTCTCTGTGTGTGTCTTTCTCTGTCTCTCTGTGTGTCTTTCTGTCACACTTTTCTTTCTCTCTGTCTCTGTATGTATCTCTCTCTGTCACACAAACTTTCTATCTCTTTGGCTCTCTTTCTGCATCTCTGTCTTTGTCTCTGTGCATGTCTCTGCCTCTCGGTCTGCCTTTCTCTCTCTCTTTCACACACACACACACACACACACACACACACTTCTCCTGTCTCTCTCTGTCCCCCTCCATCTTTTAATCTGTCTTCTGGTCTCCACCATCTTTTTGTTTGTCTGTCTTTCTCTTTTCCTCCTTGTCTCTCTGACTTCTCCCCCGCAGTTTTCTGGTTTTTCTTTCTTCCTGTTGCTCCTGTCCACCCCCATCCCCCATCTCCATGGTTTCCTAAGGTATGTGTGGGCCTCCATTGCTTCCCGGCTGAACTGGCGACCTGAATCTCTGGGAGGACATTTGGTCTAGAGGGGGGTTGAGCAAAGACCTGCAGGAAGGATCTTCTTCAGCTTAGGTCTCCTGCTTCCATGATCAGCATCTCTAAAGGTGCCTTTCTGTGGCCCAGCCCAGGAATTACTCCCATCCCACTGCTCTCTGGTTCGCACAATGGTCCCCCACCTCCACCTCTCCCATCGAGTCTGACGTGTCTCCCTCTCTCTCTAAGGTAACAACAATACTAATGAGAATTATCCTCTCAAGTTCCCAAATTGAACTCCCTGAATCCAATGAAAACAAGAGAGGAAGAAATAGGCTGGGGGTAAAGGAGCAAGACTCCAGGTTGTTTCAGCTGGGAAAACAGCCTTTCTTGGGCTGCTCTCTGTCCACACTGTGAATGGAGGGGAAATGTGAGACCCACTCATGGCCCTGGCTGGGGTTCCCTTCCCCTGCCCCCAAGTGGCCAGTGGCCCCTCCCCCCAGTCTAAGGGAGAGGACACTCTTTATTTCAGACCTCTGTGCAGTGAACACTTTTTGAAGGCGATTACCCAATAAATCTTCCTTTAAAGGGTGATAAATCCACCTTGAAAACCGGGGGTTTGATTTCACAGGGCCTTTTGCATTTTCAGAGGCTCTGCTGCAAGGGGCCAAAGACATCGACAAATGGAATTATTCAGTCTTCAAATGTTTGATAATGAGAGAGGAGGAGGTGAGGGTGGGGAGGGAGGACTGGAGGGTGGGGTGAGAAATGGAATACCCAGGAACAAAGGACTCTCTGGAGGCTCAATCCCGGTTCCGGAGGCCGGAATTCCTCAGTGCCACATTGGAAGAGGCATCCTTGAAAAAGAACACCCTTCCCCCACTGCCCTGCCCCCTTATTATTATTTTGTATAAGAAGTAGCATTCTTCTAAGAGTGCCCTTGAAATATCTGCCCAAACCTGATCAGGAAGGAAAGGGTAACTGAGTTATTTTCTCACTTACTTCCCTAGAAACATGATACTATGTGTTGGCACTCAGGGTAAATAACAACAATAATAATAATAGCCAGGCTTGTCCCAGGCCAGCTGCTAAGTAGTATCCCAGGTGAGCCTTCTTCTCTCTTTCCTCCTCCCCCTGTTTTTCATTTTCCTGGGCTCCCTTTTCCTCCTTCTCTTCCTCCTCTTTCTCCTCCTCCTTCTCTTCTCCCTCCTTTTTGCCCTCCTGCTCCTCCTCCACCTTCTCCCATTTCTTTTCATTCTCTAATTGGTTCTTCTTCCGCCTCCCATTTTCCTTCCTCTTCCTCATTGTCTTCCTTGTTTTCCTCTTCTTCTCTGCCTCTTCTCTTCCTTCTTCCTCCGTCCTCATTCTCCTTGTCTCCCCTTCCTCCTCCTTTTCCTCCCTTCTGACCCTCTTTTCCTCCTCTTCTTCCTCGTCCTTAGTTTGTTCCTCTGGACTTCTCTTTCCTGCTGACTGCTTTTCTACTGGCTTTCAGAAAGAGATGCAGTCAGGCCATCTTGACAGGGTGTTCCTCAATACGTATAAAAGCCTTTCCACTATGACCATGCCTTGTAGTCCCCTTTTCCTTTCCATTTCTGGTATGGAAAAAGGGGCTCCCAGGAATAGGAGAATGTCCTCCCATCTGATCTCAGGGGGCTAAAGGGAATGGAGTGGGATGGAGGTGGCTCTGTGTATGTGTGTGTTGAAATGTTCATGTAAGAATACGTGAGTTCAAGAGCATGTGTATTTGCATGAGTATTCGAGAGTGCATGTGAGTGTGCCTGCATGTACACATGTGCATGTATATATGTGTATGTGTGTACAGAAGTGGGGCTCTGCATGTACAGATAGGAGGAGGTGAGTGTGTGTGTGTGTGTGTGTGTGTAATGGGATTTCTGTTTTCTGGAACCATCTGAGAGCCTGGGAGGGAAGCTACCTCCCCAGCTTCCAGCTCCCAGTTGCCTGAACAAAAGACCAAGTGTCAGATCACACTGGGCTGTCTTCTCTAGCCCCTTTAGATCACTTCTCCAAGTTCAATTTGCACCGAGTCCAGCGTTAATGGGTTGTAGACTGCCCTTGGACAATTACCTTATCACAGCCAAGCATCTATGGAATTGGCAAAGCATTTTCATTAAACAAATCAAAGAGGGTGGTGGTGCCTAGCGCCAGCTGGCCTGGAGCTCAGCTGAGGCTGTGCAAGAGTTCCAAGGAAGTCCACAAGCCCAGACTGATTTTCCTTCCAGGCCCCCAGGCTTGGAGAGTTGGGGTGGGATGGGAACAAGGATGGAAAGATAAAACACTGCCTGTTCCCCACCTTAGATCTGCTGCTGCTAAGGGGCAGCTCCTGATACCTGGGGCCAAGTGCTTCTGCTTCCTCCTGTCCTTGAGAAGCCCCCTACCTGTCATGGCCCACTTAGAGTCATGACAGATCATGGACCACAGAGAGGTCTTCTTTCCTGGATACAGGAGCCAAAGAATTGGTGGAAGCTTGTGGAAGCTTCCCAAGGACAAGGGTACTTTTCTGTGTATTCATTGCTGTGTCCTAAATGGCTAACATAGTAGATGCTCAATAAATATTCACTGAATGAATGATTCTGGCACAAGCTAGAATCTCTGAAGCAAGATATCTGGATTTAGGAAAATGCTAGGAGACTTGAGCATGAACTTGTGATGCCAGCAGTTTGCTATGTTATATTGAATCTTTGGCATGCTCACTGTGTGCTAGGGTTTCTTGATAGGTTAACTGGAGACTTGTCAATTCTTGGAGTATCAGGAAGTTGAGTGATCATATGTGCATGGTGAAGGGTGCTCAAACAGAACTCAAAACGTGGCCAGTTTAGACACGTTATAGACTGTCTTAAGTAGGAGTGATGAGAGTTGGGTAAAACATCTGGCCTAGTGCTTGGTCTACAGTATGTACTCAGTATGTGCTGGACCCCTTGCTTCTGTCTTCCTCTATGGTGGGTCATAGGGACCTTTTTGTATTCAACTGCAATTCTAGGGCTGAGCTCATTGTCTAGAAGAATGTAGAAGGTGCTGTCAAGTCTGTTCTGAATCATGGTGACTTAATATGTGTCAGACTAGAACCGTGCTTCATAGGATTCTCAATGGCTGACTTTTTGGAGGTAGATCACCACGTCTTTCTTACAAAGTGTCTCTGGATGGACTTGAACCTCCACCTTTTTGATTAGCAGTCCACCGCATCAACCTTGGGACTTCACTCAATAATGGGCTACGTTGAATGATCATGTTACTGTTAGACCTTGGGCACCAATATTAATGACTAGCATTTTTGAATATTTACTCTGGGTCAGGCATTGAACATCAAACCTGTTTCATCTCACAGTCAATCTATGCCGTAGATATCAAGGTCTCTGTTTTACAGAGCGGGCAACTAAGACTCAGTGATGCTCAGACACTGGTTCAAGGTCAAAGAGCCATCAGGCGGTGGGGAAGACATTTTAACTGAAGCCTTTCTCTTTCTCCTGATTCTTCTTTTGTGGCCTCCATTTCTCTATTTTGGAAACTAGGTGATGGCCAGCACCAAGCACAGAGAATGCCACATGGCAGGTACTCAGACAGCATTTATGAATGAATAAAGGCATTGTGAACGAATAAAGCTGGAACATTCTAATGACGTAGGATGTTATATCTTGCCATGGAAGTGGGGGCAGGGGGGAGACTGCTGAACTAGAGAATGGTAGCCCTGGGAGAGAGCCTTTGAGATGACCTTGTCCAAGGAGTCCAAGGAGTTTGTAGCTTCAGGAGCCCACCTGCTTCCTGGGGGCTCTGCAGAATTGGCAGAAGAGCTTTTCCCTGGTCAGAAGGTGCCCAGTCCCAGAAGGAGGTGGCCAGTCTGGGGGTCCTCAGGAGCCCTGGGCAGGTGCCAGGTCTTCATTGAAATGTATAGGTGGAAGGGAGAGTGCACTGCATATTTGTCTAGGTGAATTAAAAGCACAATCCCCATTTCCCAGAGGGAGCAGTTGGTTCATATTTATACATTTAGTCTTACAGGTGTAAAATAGGTTTCCTTTATGCTTATATAATAATTTTTCATTTGAATTTCAAGGCTTTATTCCCTTCTTTGGATTCAAGTCTTCCACCTGAACCTGATTCTCTCCATAACCATTAATTCCTTCATCATAAAAATGAATTCTATCTAATTCTCTATAGTGGCAGTTAGAGCAGATCAAAAAGTGCCTTTGCACAGAGCCCCCTCCCCTTCTATCATTGTAGTGTTCAGCTCACCCAGGTGCCCTGCCCCCTACCAATGCTGAATTTCAGAAACCAGGGCTTGGAGCAGAAAAACTTATTTTTCTCGCTCAGGAAAGGTGGTGTGTGTTTGTGTATAAAAAATGTTCTTCACTTTCAGAAAGGCAACAATAGTGACTCAGTATTACAATGAGCAGGGTACTCTGCTGGTACTTTACATACATTATATTGTTTAATCCTCATACAAATCTATGCAGTAGATACCAAGTCAGTAGCCATCTACTTGATTCCGACTCATGGTGATCCTGTGTGTGTCAGACTATGATCCACAGAATTTTCTTTTTCTTTTCTGTATATAATTTTAATATATTTTGTTGTTGTTCTTGAGAATATGTTGTTGTTACTATGTGCCATCGAGTCGGACCATATTCATAGCGACCCCTCCTTGGGCTTCTGAGGCAGTATCACTATGGAAGTAGATTGTCCAACCTTCCTTCCGAGTAGTGGCTGGTGGGTTGGAACCACCACCCTTCTGGTTAGCAGTCCAGTGCCTTAGGCACTATGCTACCAGAGCTCCCTCTTGAGAATATATGCAGCAAAATATACACCAAGTCAACACTTTCCTCATGCACCATTTAGTGACCTTGATTACATTCTTCGGGTTGTACAACCGTTCTCACCCTCCTTTTCAGAGTTGTTCCTCCCCATCAACATAAACTCACTGCCCCCCTAAGGTTCGTATCTAATCTTTTCAGTTGCTATTGTCAATTTGATCCCATGTAGATAGTTCTTAAAAGAGCACTGTGCTCAAGGCAGACCTTCTTTACTAGTTAAGCTACTGTTTGGTTTTAAGAAGGCTTCAGGGGATATTTTTGGTTTAAGGTTTAAAGATTATCTCAGGGCAATAGATCCAGGGGTTCATTAGATCCAGGGGTTCATTCGACAGGCCCTAGGATGTCTGGAGTGCATGAGAATTTGAAATTCTGTTCTGTATTTCCCCCCTTTTGACCAGGGTTCTTTTATGGAATCTTTGATCAAAATATTCAGTAATGGTAGCCAGGCACCATTCAGTTCTGGTCTCACAGCAAAGGAGGCAATTGTTCACAGAGGCAATGAGCTACACATTTCATATTCTCTTTCAATTCTTTATTCTCTTTTTTCCTGCATTGTTCCAGACTAATAGAGACCAATTGCTGTGCCTTGGATGACTTCTTGCAAGCTTTCAAGACCGCAGACACTACACATTGAACTAGGAGGTAGAACAGAAACACTAAACATGTTATTAGACCAATTAACTGGGATGTCCCATGAAACCATGACTCTAAACCTCAAAACTAAGAAACTAAATCCCATGAGGTTTTGGTTATAAGCAGCCTCAGCAGCTATTCTTTTTTTGGGTCATTGTTATAAATATATCTATCACACAACTTTTGCCAGTTCAACTTTTTATAGGTGTACAACTTATTGACAGCAATTACAACAATCAGCTATGCAACCCTATCTTTAATCCACATAGTAGTCCCATCACTGTTAACCCCTTTTCTGCCCTCCCTCTTGCCTCTGCTAACCACAAATAAACTTTGCTGTCTATACATTTGACCTTTCTTATCTTTTTATATGAGTGAGGTCATACAAAATTTATCTTTTTGCGATTGACTTTCCCACTTAGCATTGTTGTTGTTGTTATGTGCTGTCAAGTCAGCTCCGACTCATAGTGACCCCTCCTTGGGTTTCTGAGGTAGTATCACTACAGAGGTAGGATTGCCCAAACTTCCTTCTGAGGAATGGCTGGTGGGTTTGAACCGCCAGCCTTCTGGTTAGCAGTCAAGTGCCTTAGGCACCACTTAGCATAGCTCCATCC
Organism: Orycteropus afer afer; assembly: GCF_000298275.1. Taxonomy (NCBI): domain Eukaryota; kingdom Metazoa; phylum Chordata; class Mammalia; order Tubulidentata; family Orycteropodidae; genus Orycteropus; species Orycteropus afer. Next base: position 2,843,043 of record NW_006921618.1, on the reverse strand, counting down.
ATATTGTAGCATGTATCAAGACTTCATTTCTCCTACTGGCTGAGTAGTATTCCATTGCATGTATGCACCACATTTTGTTTATCCATTCATCTGTTGGTTATTGTAAATAGTGCTGCAATTAGCATTGATGTACAAGGCTCTGTTTGAGTCTCTCCTTTCAAGTCTTTTGGGTATATACCCAAGAGTGGAACTTCTGGGTCATGTGGTAGTTCTATTTTTAGCTTTTTGAGGAACCACCACATTGTTTTCTAGAATAGCTGTACCATTTTGCATTGCCACCAGTAATGGAGAAGAGTTCCAATTCCCCACCCCATCCACACCAACATTTGTTATTTCCTGATGTTTTTCATTTAATTTTTTTTTTCTTTAAATCTTAGCCATCCTAGTGGAAGTGAAATGAAACTTCACTGTGGTTTTGATTTGTATCTCTCTGATGGCTAATGATGCTGACCATCTTTTCATGTGTTTGGTTGCCATTTAAATATTCTCTGGGGTGTAATGACTATTCAAGTCCTTTGACCATTTTATGGTTGGGTTGTCTTTTTGTTGTTAAGGTTTCATGGGATTTTCTTTCTTTTTTAAAAAATTAATTAATTTCATTGTGATTTGGGTGAACGTTTACAAAGCAAATTGGTTTTCCTTTCAACAAGTCACACAAATTTTGTTTTGTGATGTTCATTGCAATTCCACAATGTAACAGTTCTCTTTCCACTTCCTCCCTGTGTTTACTATTTCCCTGGGTCCTTCTTGCCTGGCTCTTCCTGCCTTCTAGCTTTATCCCTGGGCAAATGCTACCTTTTTGATGTCTCATGGTTGATTGTGCTTACCTCCTTGGTGTTATGGTTCACTTCATAGGCCTGTGTGCTGTTTTGTTGAAAGAGGGGTCAGGAGTGGGGTTCATTTCCCAGCTTGAGGGGTATCTAAGGGTCATAGTCTCGGGAGTTCCAACAGTTTCTGTCAGGACAGTAAGCCTTTTTTTTTTTTTTTTTTTAATGGTTTTAAATTTTGTTCCACATTTTTCTACCGCTCTATCTGGGACCTCCTATTGTGATACCTTGCAGAGTGGTCAGCAGTGATAACTGGGCACCATCTAGTTCTGGTCTCAAAGTCATGAAAGCTGGGGTTCGCGTGGTCCATTAGTCCTTTGGACTAATTGTTTCCTTGCATCCTTGAGTTTTGTCACTCTTCTTTGCTCTAGATGGAGAGAGACCAATAGTTGCACCTTAGATGGCCACTCACAAGCTTTTAAGACCCCAGTCACTACTCACTATAGTAGAATGTAGAATATTGTCTCTGTGGACATTGCTATGCCAATTGACCTTAATGTCCTTCAAAACTAGGTCCTGAGCCCTCATGGTCAGCAACTTATTCCCTCAAGGTGTTTGGTTATGACTAAGAAGTTTCCATAACTTCACCCCCTCTATGTTCTACTGAGTGAGTGTTTCTGTGCCAAAGGATTCTCAATGGTTGAGTTTCTAGAAGCAGAGTGCCAGGCCTTTCTTCTGAGGTGCCTCTGGGCAGATTCAATCTGCCATTCTTTCATTTAGTAGTGGAGTGCTTACCAATTTGCTGTTCAGGGACTCCAGTACCCTTATATTACAGATGAGGAGATGAAGGCCCAGAAATGTGACATAAATTGCCCAGGGTCACATGCTAGGAGGCGGCAGTGCTTTAAAATTTTTAAATTAATTATGAAATGTTTCACACATACAAAATGACTTATAATATAATGAGCACTTATAGACATGGGTGACTGTCTTGTGCCCTCCTCCCCTGCACCATTCCCTTCCTACTCTCCCTAGAAATAACCACAGTCATGAATTTGGCATGTGTCATCTCCTCACTGTTGTAGGAGGCTGAACAATGGATGTCAAAGATATCAAGTCTTAATCCTTGGGATCTACAAATGTTACCTTCAAATGAAAAAGGATCTTTGCAGATGTGATTGTTAAGGATCTCCTCTCAAACTCTGGAGAGAGTGGGGCCCTGCTGATAACTTGATTTCGGTCTGGTGATACTGATGTTAAACTTCCGGCCTCTAGAACAGTAAGAAAATAAATTTTTGTGATTTTTAAGCCACCAAGTTTGTGGTCATTTGTTACAGCAGTTATAGGAATCTAATACACAGGCTATTATACTTTTACTACATATTTACATTAAAATATAGGTTATATAAATGGTACACTATAGGTATCATTCTTCAACTTGTTTATCTTGTCTAACATACTGTTGCCAAGATTTATCCTTATTCACACTTGTGTTCTTGTAGGCTACCATCGAGTTGGTCCATGACTCACAGGGACCCTGTGCACAACAGAGTGAAATGGTGCCCAGTCCTGTGCCACCCCCATGACTGACTGTAAATTGGACTGTAGTGATCCGTGGGTTTTCAGCTGCCTGATTTTTGGAAGGAGATTGCCAGGCCTTTCTTCCTAGACCTTAGTCTGGAACCCTGCTGAAACCTGTTTTACATCATCTCAACAAATAAGCCTCCACTGGCTGACAGATGGTGGCTGCACCTGAGGTGCTTTGGCTGGGAATCAAACCCAGGCCTCCAGCCTGGACAGGGAGAATTCTGCCACTGAGCCACCACTGTCCCCATCGTTTAAAGGGGGGAGGAAAGGAGGTCTAATTTACAAGGCAGATACAGTTGGATCCATTACTGTCCTGAATGGCCCAATCCTTATTTCTGCAGAATGCTCTGCTGAGGAGAAGGTGCGATAGCTATGGCTGCCACATTCTGAAAGGGTAAGTTCACATTTGCCCCCCCATGCCCTGCCTTCACCCCCCACCATCCCCCAGATATGAGGCTCAGGTGAACATGGATTTGCCACGTGCCGAAAAGGCTGGGCTCATTGGAGTATGAGAGAAGGTGTGGGGACTTGGTTTACAGTGAGCTTAGGGAACCTATGTCTCTGAGACTTTGGAGAGCCAAGGAAGAGAAAGACATTCAGGAGGGACAGACAAATGGAGATGAGGACGAGTGTGAGTGTGAGTATGTGCTGTGTGCATCATGTGGGCATCAGTGTGAGTTCCTTGAGGGCACAGGTCCAACACCCTGTCTCCCCACCGTGTCTGATATACAGTGAATATTTGGTGAATGAATGAGATTGTGAGGGTAGGGAGGGTAGTGGGTGATCCATCATGTAAATATAAGTCTCTGCTTATATTTAAAAACCAGTGGACATAAGTTGTGCAGAGGAGCCCTGATGGTACAATGGTTAAGTGTTTTGCTGCTCACGTCAGCTGTTTGAACCCATCAGCTGCTCTGCAAGAGAAAGATGTGGCAGTTGCTTCCAGAAAGATTTACAGCCTTGGAAACCCTATGGGACATTTCTACCCTGTTCTACGGGGTTGCTATGAATTGGAATCAACTTGACAGCAGCAAATTTCGTTTTGAGGTTTAGACATAAGTTGTCAGGCTGTAAGTGAATAAATGGCTAACCAACAAACCAGTTGCTATCAAGTTGACCCCAATTCATGGCAACCCCATGCACTGCCAAGTAGAACTGCTCCATAGGATTCAAGGCTGTGACCTTTCAGAAGCAAGTCACCAGGCCTCTTTCCCTCTGGGATGGGTTCAAACTTCCAAACTTTCAGTTAGTAGTCAAGTGCTCAACTATTTGCACCACCCAGGGATTCCTAATAAAGGGCCAAAAACTCCATTGCTGTTGAATTCTGACTCATAGAGACCCTATAGGACAGAATAGAACTGCCCCACAGCATTTCCAAAGCTGTAATCTTTATAGAAGCAACTGCCATATCTTTTTCCCACAGCGCCTTTGGTGGGTTCGAACCACCTAGGTTTTGGTTAGCACTTCAGTGCTTTAACCACTGTGCCACCAGGGCTCCTTAATAAATTGTTATATTCCATGAATTTAAGAGTCTGCACTTTTGTCCAACACTTTATAGTTCATAGAGTTTTTATATTCATATTTATGCTTTTAAAATTTTTCCTCACCTCAGTATCCTGCAGCCTATTGTCAACCAGACAGTGGAAAACTGGGAACAAGGGAGGTGAAGTGGTTTTTCTAGTGTCAAGAGCCAGTGGCAAAGCTGGGGTTAAATGCAAGTAGGTCCAGTGAGTGGGACTCAACAAGATGACACAGGCTTTGGAACCTGATGAGCTAAATATCAATCTTGGTTTTACTTCTCATGAGCTGAGTTTCTTTGGGTAAGTTACTTAACCTCTCTGACTTCTGTTTCTTCATTTGAGAAAGGAGCACAGTAACACTTAGCTTCTGTGGTTGCTGGAGAGCTAAGGCACATACAGTATTTGGCACTTAGCAGGGCTCAGTAAGGGGCAACTCATCACTTTCCCCAATTGAATATTATTTTTCCTTTTGCAATCCTAGGCTATAACCTACATTCCACTAAAAAAATGTCAGGGAAATTTAGAGAAGCAAGCGGCCAAAACCAGTTGTCTGGCATCAACTGTTATCACCAGGGGGCTTGAGTTATCCCTTTTTGGGGGTCAGTGGTGCATGATGACCTGTGACCTGAATCAAGTATTTGTGAAGCAGCCAGCAGGGGTAGGAGCCCAGCGGATTTGGGGTCATCTCGGACTTCTGGAAAGACCTGACAGACCACTTTCCAATCTGAGGTTTTTCATTATGTAGGTGGCAGTAAATCAAAGCGACTGCCCCAGGCTGCAAACTTAAAAGGGCCTGGGGCTGGTGGAGCTGGACAGTTAAGATGCCGATGGGGGAGGAGGCTAGGACTCCTCTGGCTGGTTTCCACATGTATCTGAAGGGAACCAAGTAACCAATAAGGGAATAAAACCACTAGGCAAATGATAAATAGGAGAAAGCCTTTTTTGTTGCAAAGGGTTAATGTCATCGCTACATAAAGAGTTCTTACAAATCAATAACTAAGACATACAACTCTTGAGCAAAGGGCACAGGCAGGCAATTTATTAAAACATACATGAAGGCTGGAAGCCTATGAAAAATTGTCAGTCTTTCCAGATATCTAAAAAAAGGAAACTAAAACGAGGTACCTTGCTCACCCATCAAAGAGGCAATGGTGAGGGGAAAGAGTGGTATTATCCATGTCTCTGGAAGTTAGGACTCTTATATACTATTTGTGCCAGATTAAATTGATGCCAGCTTTCTGACGGGCGACTTGGAAAGTATGTTTCAAAAACTCTGTTGTTGTTATATGCCATTGAGTCAGACCTGACTCATAGTGACCCTTCCTTGGGTTTCTGAGGCGGTATCCCTATGGAAATAGATTGCCCAACCTTCCTTCCGAGGAGTGGCTGGTGGGTTTGAAGTGCCAGCCTTTTGGTTAGCAGTCAAATGCCTTAGGCACTACGCTACCAGAGCTCCAGCGTGGTTTAAAATCATCTTTGGCTTATCACTTTATAGTTCTAAGTATTTATCACACATATATGTACAGATATAATTATGTTAATCACAGTATTTTTTATAATACAGAAAATAGGGAAAAAATCTCCAACAATAAGATACTGGCAAATATATTAGAAACATCCATGTAATGGAATGCTGTAGAACCAGTGCAAGGACACATCATAGGATGTAACATGGGTATAATGTGACTTTCATTACAAATTTGTCACCATCCTAAATGCTTTACATAGGAGCTCTGGTTCAAACCCACCAGCCACTCCTTGGAAGGAAGATTGGGCAATCTACTTCCATAGTGATACTGCCTCGGAAACCCAAGGAGGGGTCACTATGAGTCGGGTCTGACTCGACAGCAGTAAGTTTTTTTTTTTTTTTCAATGTTTTACATAGATTTAATCCTCATGACAACTGTCTCAGTATTGATGTTATCATCTCCATTTTACTGATGAGACATGGAGAGGTTTAGTAATTTGTCCATGGTCCCTTACCTCATAAATGCCCAACACCAGAAGAACTTGGAAGAAGTGCAACCAGAATGCTCCTTGGAAGTGAGAATGGCCAGACTTTGTCTCATTTACTTTGGTCATGTTGTCAGAAGGGACCAATCCCTTTATCATGCTTGGTAAAGTGGAGAGTCAGTGAAAAAGGGGAAGACCCTCAACAAGATGGATTGACACAGTGGCTGCAACGATGGGCTCGGGTATAGCAAGGATTGTGAGGATGGTGCAGGACCACACAGTGTTTTGTTCTGTTGTATGTAGGGTCTCCATGAGTCAGAGCTGACTTGGCGGCACCTAAGAGCAGCAGCAACAACAACAAGAGTTCAGGCAGTCTGGCTCCAGAGTCTGTGGACCCGACTCATAGCGACCCCTCCTTGGGTTTCTAAGATGGTATCACTACAGAAGTAGATTGCCCAACCTTCCTTCCGAGGAGTGGCTGGTGGGTTTGAACAGTTACCCTTCTGGTTAGCAGTCAAGTGCCTTAGGCATTATGCTACCAGAGCTCCCATGTTCATGACATGTTGTTGTTGTTGTTGTTGTTGTTATGTGCCGTCGAGTCAGCCCCGAATCATAGCGACCCCTCTTTGGGTTTCTGAGGCAGTATCACTTATGGAAGTAGGATTGCCCAACCTTCCTTCCGAGGAGTGGCTGGTGGGTTTGAACCGCCAGCTGTCTGGTTAGCAGGCAAGTGTCTTAGCCACTAAAAAAGGTAGCTTCTAAAACACCATGAAAAAACTATACTAGTGTGTAGAAAAATAGCCCCAGAAGAATGTATGCCCAAATGATGAGTGATTACTACCGAATGGTAAGAATATGGGTGCTACTTATTTTCTTCTTTTTGCCTCTAGTCATTTTCTATGAGGCTTATCATTTTTAAAAATAAAAAATAAAAAAAACCCGCGTAAAAGTCATTACAATGACAAGAAACAGATCATGTTCATGGGTCAGCACCCAATTTTCCCCAACCCCATATTAAGACCAAGAAATTACAGACTCGTGGGCCACTCTTTATTTATTTATTGTGGTAAATATATACACAAATCGTCTGTCATTTCACTAGTCTTCATGTGTATAGTTCAGTGACATTCATTACACTTACCATGTTGGTCAGCCATCACTATTACCTATTTCCAATTTTCCCATCACCTTTAACAGAAGTTCATTGCCCCCTAAGCAGTGCATTCCTCCTTTCCCCTCCCTCCCAGCCACCTCTGGTAACCACTAATCAACTTTGGTCTCTACACATGTGCTTATTCTAGGTAGTTCATGTCAGTGGAATCATGCGATGTTTGTTTCATGGCCCACTTTTGATGTTCCTGTAGGTCCTTGCATCATTCCTCTCTTTTTTTTTTTCCCTCTTAGGGAGTACGGGACCACTAATGTGATTTCCCCTACTCAAAAACAAAGACAAAGAAACACACTACTTGTCAGTTCCAGGGCCAGGTCCCAGGGAGCAGCAGGGAATGGGCCAGTTCTTGTGCATTTACGGCAGAGCTCAGGTGCCAACGCACACCTGTTGACTTTGAGTCTCATGTGGGCCACTCCATTATTCTGCGCCCAGGTGAACAAGGTCATTTCTTCACCTTGTTGTCTGAATCATCCAAATTGCTTCAGTGGCATAGAATAGCGGTTCTCAAAGTATGGGCTGTGGACGAGCAGTATCAGTACCACCTGGGACCTTGCTGGAAATGCAACATATCAGGACCTACCCAGACCCACTGAATCAGAAACTCCAGGGGGCGGGGTGGGTGCAGCAATCTATGTTTTAGCAAGCCTTCCAGATGATTCAGATGTGCAACCAAAGTTGAGAATCACTGAACTGGGGAGATCACTGTGCAGGTTTATAGTATTTGAGGGTGTTTGGAGCATTTCTCATTTTCTCAGACGCCCCCAAAGTGGCTGGCTCTGCTAAACTCATTTTTGAAATCTTGAAGACAGGCTCTGGGAAATGAGTTAGTCCTCGCCATTCTCCCCTCCCCTCCCCTCCTTCAGAATGCTGCTGACAGCTGATTAATGGAGAACGACTCTCCAAAGATTTCTTTACATATATTAGGCTAGGAAAGGCTTTGAAAACTTTTTGTGGCAATCCAAAGATTCCCTCCATTGGATCTCCTCAGGGATGGAGAAGTTGTATTTGTCTCCTTACAATTTAGACAACGACCTCTATGCTTGTACTTCTCTGGGCAGTGCTGGACTGGGAGCCAGGGGGCTAGATGCCCACTTGGGCTTGGCACGGACTCTGTATAACCTTGGGCAAGTCACTTCCCCTCTGGTGTGTTTGTTCCTCAGTTTACTTATGGTGTTAGATGGTCCCTATGCTTGCATACACGATTTGAAACCTGGAAATTTTCTTCTGCTCTGAATTTCCAGAGCTGGACACTCTATTGAGAAAGCTCATGGAAATATGTGTCGTATACTGATGAGTTCTAGAGAAGAGACCCATGGATTTGTGAAGAGCTGAGTATGAGTGTATGTGTGTGTCCTAAAGACTCATCTGGGCTGAAGTCCATAGAAAGGAAGGGCCGATGCAGATAAGTAGAGCAGAGTTAGGCCTGCTTTATCACAGACAGATATATTAACAACTAAGTGTTGACTGACACTGGGTTGCTGTGAATTGCACAATGTGGGCCATTCAAATGTGCTCATTGTAAATTCAAACGTTTTTTTCATCTCTGGTGGCTTAGTGCCTAAAGCATTTGACTGCTAACCAGAAGCCTGGTGGTTCAAACTCACCAGCCACTCCTCGGAAGGAAAATGGGGCAATCTACTTCTGTCGTGATCCAGCCTTGGAAACCCAAGGAGGGGTTGCTATGAGTCAGATCCAACTTGACAGCAATGAGTTTGGTTTGGTATTTACTTATTTATTATTATTATTATTATTATTTTGCATGGCACCAATGGCTTCACATTAATGTTGAGGATCTCTGTTCAAGCAGTACCTCTGTGAAATATATGGGGCATCCTTCAAAAACCACTCAGAGAAAAATTTTCATTTTCTAATCAAAGTGAAACGTCAGCACTAGAGGGTGAGGATGGAAGAGGACAGTGGAGGGATCCTCCTAACTCAGCTTTCCATGTGATGGGCCAAGATTTGAATCCCCTGAAGGTTTACTGGTCTGATAGAGCCTGGTGAGACCACCAAGACTACGGCCCCCTGTTACCCTTCAGGTCTGGAACTGAACTCACTCCTGTGGCTTCCAGCCAAACAATAGACAGGCATATGGGTGAAGATTTATAGCAGGTAGATACACTCCTTGGAGAAATCAGTTGTGGCAGAACTGAAGAGCAGTGTTTGCACAGGGAGACAGCTGGTGGGGCTGGTACGTAGTGCATGGAAGGGAAGGACACAGGGAAGAGGTAGCTATGGGGAGGAAGTGGGAAGAGAACTGTGACATTGTGGGGAATTGCAGTCAATGCCATGAAACAAAATGTGTATGAACTGTTGTATGGAAAATGAATTTGCTCTGTAAACTGCCACCCAAATCACAATAAAAATTTTTTAAAAATAAAATAAATTGTGGGGGAAAAAAAGAAAAAAGATTTAGATCCCCTGAGACTGGGACAAGGGTGTGGAGGTCTGGAGGGCTGAGACGTTACCTCTAGTTCCAAGTGGCCTTATCTATTGGTCCCAAGTATTATCAGTTTCTATGTATTGAGTGATGTATAAAAGAGTGGAAGTGAACACCTGTACTTTCTCAGTGGGAGCACCTCCATGGTCTGCATAGGACAGCCACCCTACCATGTCTACTTTAACTGGGTAGGTCCTCAGACCCACAGCTGGGTCACACTGTGCGCCAGTTCACAGCTGGGTAATGCCTGCTGACACACCACTCAAACTGGCTAAACTCCACTCACTCACAGCTGGGCAACACTCACTGATCTCATAGACTCTGCCTAATCAAGGGAGACTCAGTGGGCCAAGGCCTCCAGGCCCAGGGAAGTGCCATCCAGCTGTGAGCAAGTGCCAGGGATCAAAGCTATTGACTGAGCCTACCCAGGGCAAACAGTCCATTTACAACCCATTACCCCGATCTTAAAGGTACCAACTGTAATTTCCAAGCCATAGGGCTAATCATTTTAATCCTTAATATAGCAGACATGATTGGGTTTACGTCCCCCCACCTCACCCAGTGTGATATTGAGCAAGTCACTTTATCTCTGTGTCTTGATCACCTCATCTCTAAAATGAGGATACTCTAAAATGAGGATAAAACGGTGATCTCTTAGGGTTTGGTGAAACTGTTAAACAAGGTAATGTATGGAAAGTACTTAGTGGTATCTGGCACTTAGTAGTTGCACAATAAATCTTTATTTACTATTACTATTATTCACTCTTAACAAGTGTTTACAGAGCCAAACGTGGTGCTGATCCTCAAGCTGCTGTGCAGCCAGAAGGGACAGTGTGGATGCAAAAATGAGAAATAATTCAAAAGAGCTTGGGCTGTGAACCAGGAATTTGGGTTCATATCCTGACTTTGCCACTTTCCAGCTGCCATGACTTGGGGCTGGTGACATCACCTTTTAAGCCTCTGTTTCTTCACTGGTAGGATGGCACCTACCTCCTAGGTAGGGTTGCTCAGAGAAGTAGATGATCAGACCAGGGTGGTCTGAGTGCATGGTTACAGTCCCAGGCAAGATCAGAGCCCCAAGGACTTGCTCACTGAACTTTCCAGGGACAATCATGTCTTTTCACTCGTGAGTGGTTCATTGACTTGCCCAAGGATACACAACTAGTTAAGCAGCAAAAGCATGAATGGAGAGTATTAGAGAGGAGTGCCTGCATTTAGATCTAAAATGACCCTTCTGATTCTCACCGAGAAGGAAGCTCATCACTGGTTAGCCAAGGAATTGAGAACGTGTTACCCTAGTGGGAGGCTGTGTGTCCCCACAACGCCTGGTCCCCACGCCATTCTGAGGGCTATGTTTCTCTACTGTTCTCTGCCCAGGCTGTGTCTTTGGGAAGCAGCCAGGAGAGCCTGCAGCTGAAGCTTTTCTGCCTGTGAGCTGAAGTCCCCTTTGCAGCTGCAGCCATTCTTGGCTATCTAGAGCAAAGCAGAGTTGAGGCCGTTTGCAAGCTGGAAGCCATTTCAAAGGAAGGCCTGCCTGGTCCTTGATGTTCCCTGAAAATATTGGAGAAGAAAGTTTTTGGATTATAAAGGCAACACTTACTTTTTGCAAAGTACATACAACAAAGTAGAAAATACCAATAACTGGATCATTCCCTGCTTTTTCATGTATTTGCTTTTGATATTTGCCTTGCAATCATACTATGGGTTCATGTGTGATTTTACTCAAATCTAAATAAAAAGAGTTCTTCATGTGCTTAGATTTAAAAAATAAATTGTAGGCAGCATTTTGACTAGCTGAATAATGTCCTAATGCATGACTATAGCACTATTTCATTGTTGTTTTGTTAGTTGCCATCTGGTTGGCTGGGACTCATGGTAACTCCGTTCATGACACAACGAAATGCTGCCCTGTTCTGTGCCATCCCCATGATCAGTTGCAGATCAGACCATTGTGATCCATAGGGTTATCATTGGCTAATTTTCATAGGTACTCACCAGGCCTTTCTTCCTTGTCTTAGTCTGGAAGCTTTGCTGACAACAATAGCAACCACTGACAGACGTGTGCTGGTTGCACATGATGTGCACTTGCCAAGAATCGAACCCAGGTCTCCCACATAACTCACTGCCATTGAGTTGAATCTGACTCATAGCGACCCCTCCTTGGGTTTCTGAGGCGGTATCACAATGGAAGTAGATTGCCCGATCTTCCTTCTGAGGAGTGGTTGGTGGGTTTGAACCACCAGCCTTCTGGTCAGCAGTCAAATGCCTTAGGCACTATGCTGCCACAACTTCCAGATGGTAGGCAAGAATTCTACCACTGAACCACCAATGCCTTCACAGTTTCATTACCAAACCACCAAAACCAAACTCACTGCCGTTGACTCAGATCCAACTCATAGCGACCCCTCCTTGGGTTTCTGAGGCAGTATCACTATGGAAGTAGATTGTCCAACCTTCCTTCTGAAGAGTGGCTGGTGGGTTTGAACCACTGACCTTCTGGTTAGCAGTCAAATGCCTTAGGCACAACACCACCAGAACACCTCATAGTCTCATTAGCCCTTGCCAAATGATGTGCATGTGGGTTGCTTTTCCCTATCCCAGGATAAGTAGCATGGAGATGAACACCCTAACACACCTGTTGAATAAAAACCTCCTCTTGGCCCCAGGGAGGAGCGGAGTCCCAAGAGTCTCCTGTTGCGTCATTTTCCATTGCTTGGAGAGGAACCAAAACTCACTCTGACTCCACATGCCTGAGGCCAGATCCTTCAAAGCAAGGACTTTCCCCTCTTCTATTAATTGGGCAATTCGGAAACCTGGGCTTGAGTGAAAATATTATTTTTCCCCAGTCATTCTCAAATTGCTTATTCACCAAGTTAAAGCAGCCAGTCAGAGCGAGGGAAAAGAAAACAAAAACCCAAACTTGGAACCAGCTGTGCTGTGTTGTGTAGACAAAATAAGCCTTTGACAGACCAATCGGATCACCTTTTTGACCTGTTGATTCTCTGCCACATCAGTGAGCCTTCAGCTGCTCCAGTGGTTTGGGCTTTTCTTTTCTTTCTTTTTTTCCCCTCTCTCCCTCTTTTTTTGGTCAGTTTAAGTACAAACAATATTCTAGTATTAGAGAGATGAGTGAAAAGAAAGAAAAGACACACATTCTTCTGGACTAGAGGAGTCATACTGTTTCTGACTTTAAATTTTTTTTACCTTTTTTAATAATAATAATTATATATATATATATAATTTACCATTTTCACACTTTTGAAAAGTCAAACAGATGACATTGAATACATTCACAATAATCTGCAACTGTCACTTCTATCTGCTCCAAACATTTTCATCATCTCAAAAGGAAACCCTGCACCCATTAAGCAGTCACTCTCTGGATTATATGAAGAAGAATGTGGCATCAGGATTGGAGGAAGGCTCATTAACAACCTGCGATATGCAGAAAACACAACTTTGCTTGCTGAAAGTGAGGATGACTTGAAGCGTTTACTTATGAAGATTGAAGACTACAGTCTGCAGTATGGGTTACACCTCAATATAAAGAAAACAAAAATCCTCACAACCAGACCAATACGCAGAATCATGATAAATGGAGAAAAGATTGAACTTGTCAGAGACTTCATATTACTTGGTTTTACAATCAACACCAACAGAAGCAGCAGTCAAGACATCAGATGATGTATTGCATTGGGCAAATGTGCTGCAAAAGACCTCTCTCAAGTGCTGAAGAGCAAGGATATCTCCCTGAAGACTAAGGTGCACCTTACCCAAGCCATGGTATTTTCCATTGCCTCATGTGAGAGCTGGACAATGAATAAGGAAGACTGAAGAAAAGTCAGTCCTTCTGAGTTGTGTGTTGGCGAAGAATACTGGAAGTACCATGGACTGCTAAAAGAACTAACAAACCTATCCTGGAGGAAGTGCAGCTGGAATGCTCCTTGGAAGCGAGAATGGTCATACTTCGTCTCATCTCCTTTGGTCATATTGTCAGAAAGGACCATTCCCTGGAGAAGAATATCATGCTTGGTAAAGTGGAGGGTCAACGAAAAAGGGAAAGGCAAGCCTGCAGCTGAAGCTTGGATGGATTGACACAGTGGCTGCAACGATGGGCTCAGGCATATCAGGGATTGTGGGGCTGGCACAGGACTGAGTGGTGTTTTGTTCTGTTGTGCATAGGGTCGCTATCAGTCAGAGATGACCCAATGGCACCTAAGAACAATGACAACAACAACCCTTTCCCCCTATTCTCCAGCCCTGACAGCCCCTAATCTGCTTTCTGTCTATGGATTTGCCTAATCTGGATACATCATATAAATGGAATCATACGGTATGTACTCTTTTGTATTTGGCTTCTTCACTCAGCCTAGTGTTGTCCAGGCTCACTCCTGGTGTAGCATGTGTCAGCACTTCATTCCTTTCTGTGGCTGAATACTATTCTATTGCATGGAGAAACCTGTTTCCTCTGCTGAAGTTTGCCATTCTCACCAGGCAGCCTGGTAGGGCAAATGGGGGTGCACAGGGCATTGTGATGATGAAGCTGGCTGAAAAATGGGAGGTAGAATCAATTTTCTAGGTAATACCTTATATAGAAGGAGCTCTGGTTGTGCAGTGGTTAAGGCTTCTAACCAAAAAGTCGATAGTTCAAACCTACCAGCAGCTCCACAGGAGAAAGTTGTGACAATCTGCTTCCATAAACATTTACAGCCTTAGAAACCCTAAGGGGTAGTCCTACTCTGTCCTATAGGGTCACTATGAACCGAAATCAACTCATTGGTAGTGGCTCTTGATTCAGCTTGCATAGACTGAAGAATTAACCAAGTTGGTTTTTCATGGAGCTTTCTGAATGGGTTATTTCCACCCTGGTTGGGAAGCTGAGTTTCATCATGGTTAAAAAGGAAATAGTATCCTTTTTAAAAGCATTGCTGTGTGGATTAGTTGGTTATTGAGAGTTACTACTGTTGTCCAAGCAGTCAATATGGCTTAATTACCTCCTGACATTTCATTTAATTCATGTGTATGTCCCAGCATCATTAGTTACTCACAAGGTGGACTATCTGAGCTCCAGTTTCCTCACCTATTTGGTTTATGTGGCTGTCCAGAGGATGAAATAACTAAATAACCTTGCAGACTATGTTTTGCAAATTGCTGTTACATCAGCTATACCTCATGGTGACCTTGTGTATAACAGAAAAAATGTTGTCCAGTTTTGTGCCATCTTCACCTTTATAGGTATCTTTGCATCCATTATTGCAGACTATACAGCAGTATAAAAAACCAACAGAGATTAGTTTTGGTTTACATACTATTTTCTTCCTAAAACAATAAAAACTTATTAAAATGAGACAAAATTCTAGAGGCCTATTCAAGTAAGAGTTCTGGTGATGCAGTGCTGAAGCCATTTGACTGCTAACCAGAAGGATGGCAGTTCAAACCCACCAACCACTTCACGAAAGGAAGATGGGGCAATCTACTGCCATAAAGATTTACTACCTTGGAAACTCAATGGGGGTCGCTATGAATCAGAATTGACTAGAGGGCAGTGAATTTTTTCTTAATTATTCTAAGAAAAAAAAGATAGAGTAATTGAAGATGAGAGTGGGGAAGAGGAAGAGTTGAATCACAAACCTGTTGGGAGAGGCTCTAGCAGGTAAGTATAAAACTTTTCTCTGAGCTTCCTAGTGGCCAAGGCAAAAAGGGAAATAAAATGGAGTTGAATAAATCCGATACAGGGCTTCTTAACCTAGGCACCCACGAAATATCCAAAAGCCAAACCAAACTCACTGCCACCACATTGTTTCTGACTCATAGTGACCCACATTGGGTTTCCAAGGCTGGAAATCTTTTATGGATATGGTCTCACTCACTGCCATGGAGTTGGACCCGACTCATAGCGATCTCTCCTTGAGTTTCTGAGGCAGTATCACTACGGAAGTAGATTGGCCAACCTGCTTTCTGAGGAGTGGCTGGTGGGTTTGAACCACCAGCCTTCTGGTTAGCAGCCAAATGCCTTAGGCACTCTGCCACCAGAGCTCCCATGGATATGGTAGGACCAGGTAGTTCTTTGTTGTGACACTCTCCTGTGTCTTGTAGGACATTTAGGAGTATCCTTGGCCTCTATCCATTAGATGCCAATAGTAATGCTCACCCCCAGTTGTGACAACTAAAAATGTCTGCAGGCTTTGTCAGATGTCCTCCATAGGGCACACTCTTGGTTGAGAACTTTTGAGCTAATAAAAGGTAGCAAACCTTGATGTGGGGTCTTCAGATAAAGAACTGGACAGTTGACCACCAAGGCTTTCAGGGCAAGGGTCACAAAGTGTGCAGACAAGTTTTCAGCCTGTGATGTATCCAGCCCATGATAACATCTGACCTCAGACCCAGCTATGTGATGACTTCCATCATTGGTGTTAATCTTCTTGGGGTGACATTATTGTTCCTCCCATGCCATGACTACTGCCTTTTGTTAAGTACATTTTCCAGGTGCTGTGCTAAGCACTTCCTATTCACTTCATCTGCTTCCTCTCGAGGAATCCTAAGGTCATGTCCTTGAGTAGCATTACGATCCACACTTTATAGATGCGAAGACCAAGCATTAGAGAGGGTAAGTACTCTAAGTGGTAGAAGTGCCATTTGAACCAGATATCCTGGGTCTCTTTACTTTTAACCTCTCTCTACACCCATGGTTCTCAGCTAATTTACACCTCCCCCCCTTACCCAGGACATTTGGTAATCCCTGGAGATGTTTCTGGTTGTCAGATCTAGGGGCGAGGTGATGTTACTGGCATCTTGTGGGTTGTTGTTGTTGGGTACCATCTAGTTAATTTTAATTTCACAGTGACCCCATGTGACAGAGTAAAATTGTCTCGTAAGACAATCTTTCTGAGTTACAATCTTTATGGAATCAGATCATCAGGTCTTTCTCCCTTGGAGCTGCTGGGAGTGTTTGAACCACCAACTTTTCAGTTCACAGCCAAATGTTTAACCGTGTACCACCAGAACTCCTTATCTAGTGGGTAGAGGCCAGGGATGCTGCTAGACATCCTATGAAGCACAGGACGACCCACACAATAGAGTTACCTGGCCAATGTGCCAGTAGTGCTGAGGTTGAGAAAACCTGGTCTAGATGGTGCCAGGTAGAAGGGGAGGCAATCCTGGTGGACTCGGGAGTTCTGCAGAGGGGGGACAATAATGACCTCAGTCATAGGGTATGTGGGCAGAATGGCAGCTCCTCTGTACCTCCTCAAATAAAGACTCAGACCCGGCTTTTCCTGTATCCTAGTGAATGTTTGCCGAGGTGTGTAGGAGTCCTGCTGTTGAATAGGAGCTTCTCCAGAAGTCTTTAAGATTCTAGACACACTTCTTTATTTTTAGTTCATGAGGAGAAATTGGAAGATAATGTGTAATCTTAGACTTGTAGAACCGTGAGACACAGTTGTAGTAAGAGTCACAAGAAGGGGATTGGGAGCCAGGCTGGACAGTCTAGGCACCACCTGCTTGACAAGACTTCCTCCAGGGCCATGGGGCTTGCTGCTCCTTCTCCTGCTCCCTAAGAATAGTACCTACCCCATGGGGTTGTTGGGCGGTGTTTTGGTTTCCTAGTGCTGCTAAAACTGAAATACCACAAGGGGTTGGCTTTAAAGAACAGAATTTTATTTCCTCACCATTTAGGAGGCTAGAAGTCCAAATTCAGGGTGTTAGCTCCAGGGAAAGGCTCTTTCTTCATCTCTTCTTCTGTGGGAAGATCATTGTCTCAGCTTCTGTAACTCCAATGTCCCTGGGTTCCTTGGAGATTTTCACAGGACATCTGTCCTCTTCCCTTGCCCCCCCCATTTATCATCCTTCCTTGTATCCAGTCTGCTCTTTTTATAACTCAGAAGTGATTGGGTTTAGGAGCCACCTGCCACTGGCAAGGCCTCATTAACCCAAGAAACCCTTATTATCAAACAGGACCACATCCACAGGTACAGGGATTAATATTCTAACATACATTTTGTGGGGACATAATTTAATCCATAACAGGAAGATTCAATGATAAAAGGTATGTGATCACACGGCGATGGCAACTGGTCACATAGCAAGTGTAGCTGCTATTGTTACACCCTCACTTATGGACTTTGTACATTGATGACAGGGGGCTGGGCTATCAGTAACAAAACGTCCATGTGTGGGGTAAAGTAAGAGTAATGCTGACTGTGCTGGTTAAGGTTGGATGCCACCTTGGCTGGGTCATGATTCCCAGTGGTATCCTCCATTTTGTGACCGGATGTCTCATCCTTGATTTTTGCGCAACAACCTGGTCCTTGGAAGCTAACCATGTTAATAAGGGAGGAGAGGGTGTATTAAGATCAGGATCAGAATCTCCCTGTTGTTGGTAGTTGCCATGCAGTTGATTCTGACTCAGGGCGACCCCACATGTGCAGAGTAGAGCTGCACCCCATAGAGTTTTCAAGGCTGGTAACTTTGGGGAACAGATTGCCAGGTGTTTCTTCTGAGGAGCTTCTGGGTGGGCTTGACCCCCCCCCCCACCTTTCAGTTAGTAGTTCAGCATTTAACTATTTGCACCACTCAGGGACCCCTTAGGAGTATCCCTATAGATGATCTAATCTGACTCCTTGGATGACAGATGCAGAAGAGCCAGGTCCAGAGAGGGAGTGACCCCTTGACATCATTCAGCAAATGGGAGGCAGAGCTGGGCCCTGCCCGATGCCTGCTCCTGGACCCCGTCTGGAAAAAGCTGGAATATGCACCTGAAGTTGGAGCGGGGATGTGGAAACGTTTTCTCTAGCCTTTCCCTCCCTGAACCAATTTGTAATTACTGGCTTGTGGCCCCATTTCGCCCCGCCTCCTCGGCAGACCTGTAAAACCTGTATGAGAAGCTCCTGTGGGCAGGGCAGCTGGCTGAGCAGCCGGCCTCTCTGTTCCGGCCCCTTTGTCCCACTGCTTCTGCAAGTGCTGGAGGGTGGTGCCCCCTCCCCTGCCCCAGTCCCCCAGTCCCCCAGTCTTTGTCTGGGCTCTAATTTGTGGTGGTTCCGAGGCCATTCTGGGTTGTAGTGCCCTGCTGGGGAGGTGAACAGGCATGGAGGGGCAGGCCTTAGCCCTCTGGCCCTGGGGACACCCCTACTTCCCTCTGCCCCTCCACAGGGGGCTCAGAGTGACTGTAGAATTCTGGAGGTGTGGACACACAGGGGTGGACGGTGACCGGTGACTGAGAGGAATGAACCCGAGGTGGGTGCCAGGCCCAGCCAGGGCGCTGAGCTTGACAGCCTGGTTACTTCTCCCTGCTGCCCCACCTTGGTCCCGTGGGCGATGCCATTGCTGCCCAAGTTCCGGGAGTTGGGATGTCTCCTCCATAGCTGCTGACTTTGGCAAAACAGAAATCCTCCTACTTAATGCGTGCTCCTTCCAGATAGACTGGGGTTTGAAGTCGGCTGTGGAAAGGAAGACAGTCTCATTACTAATGTACCATAAAGTACAATAAATATTCTGCTGACAGCCTGTGAACCCAGGAAACAATTCCAAAACCCTAAAACATAGTAATAAAAAAGGGCACCCTAAGCTCCCCGAAGCCTTTGTCTTTTTGGGTACAATTTGATTAAGATGCGAAATGAGGTCCTGCTCCTTCCCCCACCCCACCCCCCAGCACCTCTTTTGGGTCAAGGTCTTCCTCCTGCATCAAAAACTCTTCCCAGAGTTTGCAATTTTAGGGTCAAAGCCCTTTGGCAGTGAGTTGGAACCCAGTGGTGCTCAGGTGGTTTGTGATCAGCTGCCAACCAATCAGGTTAAAGGTTGGCAGTTCAAATCCACCCAACAGAGCCATGGAAGGGAGGCCTGGTGAACTGCTTCCTTAACAATGACAGCCAAGAAACCCTACAGACCACAGCTCTCCCCTTGGAACACATGGGGTCATCGTGAGTTGGAACCTATTCGATGGCAACAGGTTTTTTTTTTTTTTTTTGACCCTTGTCCAAATCCCTCTTGATGGTGTGAGGCTACAAGGAGCTTTCCCAGATAAATACCTCCCAGTCCCCTTCTCTCTCTTTCCGCACCCCACACACAGCACACCTGGCTTCAAAACAGGCTCCATTTTTCCATTAAACCTGGGAGTCGATAGGGAGGGAATGACCTGGCTACTTCAATTAAATTTTTTTCCTTTCAAATCATAAGGTTCAATTTCCTTTGGAGGAGGTGGTATCAGGCAGGGTGGCGTTGGGTTGAACACGCAGGGCTGCATTTGAATGTTTGGTCTTGATAGGAGATAGGGACCAGCATGGAGAATCGTCTTTATCACCCCAATATGGAAGGTAAAGCGTGCGGCCTGGACTGGCATACCAAGCGGCCCGCCAGCCCTTATCGTAATCCTAGGAGCCGCCCCCCACCCGATCACCTCTGCTATTCCAGGCAAGTGTCAGCCCGTCGTCCCTGCTGTAGGGAGCCAGATAGCACAGAGCTGGGCTGGCGCAGCGGGCATAATAAGAAGTGGAAATTGCTCCCAAGGAAAGTTTCTGAGGAATTAACTTCTGATGGGTAGAGGAGGCAGGGTGGGGGCAGGCGGGCAGGAGGGGCAAGAAGAGGACGAGAGGACAAGGAGGGCATAGCCAGCATCTGGTGGAGGCCTGGGAGGGATGCAGAAGGGGCTTTTTTGCTTTGAGTGAGAAAGATAACTGGGTCAGCAGAGTCTGTGGGTGGCAAGGACAGCAAGGGCCCCCTAGCTGCCTGTGAGGAGGGGAGACAGTTCCCCTTTTGGGTGCCAATTGTGCCATTGGGTTGGGCTGTATTCTGGCTTAGAAACCTGTGGCTTTGGGTCCAATGATTTTTGGCTTGGCGCCTTTGCTGATTCTCCCTCTGTGAGCTGTTTCCACCTTGGCCTGTCCACACTCTCTTTCTTCAGTGCACCATTCTCTGCATGTGGAGATGACATCTCAACCTACAAAACTCTTCCTTCTAATATTCATTATAAATAAATGTTGAGCACCTACTACGTGCTGGGCACTATTGTAGGTGCAGGGATCTTAGCTGTGAACAAGTAGACCAGATGAGCCTGCAGGCTCAAGGCATGTTGAAACAAACACCTTCTGGTGCATAAATATGGTTCCCCGCATGTTGCAAGTAGTTAAGTTTCTGCAGCTGAGAGTTAGAAGTTCAAATCCATGTAGAGGCACCTCAGAAGAAAGGCCTGGCAATCTGCTTCCCAAAGGCCAGCGTTCTGCTCTGCATACAGGGTCATCCGGGATCAAAGTCAACTCAGTGGCAACTGGTTTGGTTTTGGTTTTGGTTTGGTACATGAATATGTGAAAAGGTCAATTCAGAGAGTGATAAGCACCATGTTGTTGTTATTGGCCGTCGAATCGGCCCCGACTCATAGCGACCCCTCCTTGGGTTTCCGAGGCAGTATCACTACGGAAGTAGGATTGCCCAACCTTCCTTCCGAGGAAGGTTTGAACCGCCAGCCTTCTGGTTAGCAGTCAAGTGCCTTAGCCACTATACTACCAGAGCTCCCGATAAGCACCATAAAGAATGTAAAATCAGATAGCTTGACAGGCGGTGGTGTGGCCATATTTTAGCTGAGACTGGGCAAGTCACTTCTCCTGACTCAAGTTCTTCACCTGTAGAATGGGGAGGAAAACATTGAGTTTGGTGGGAGAAGAGTCAGGTATAAAGTGACAGTGCTCAGTAGAGAGGCCGGTACATAGTAAATGCTCAGTAGAGTTTGCTTTGGGTTTTATTAGAAGAAGAGGAAGTGGGAAGTTGGCAGATGTCCCTATCAGGAAGGTCAGAGTCTGAGAACACAGGGAAAAACAGCCAGTGTTTGGCCGGTGTTGTTTCCTCCAAGGCCTCCACTGCCCTCCCACTGAGTCAGAGGCAGTGGAGCTCACAGGCTACAAGGAAGGTCTTAGGCCAGAACCCCTGGCTTTGACTCCTGGCTCACCTGCTTCCTAGCTTTGGGACCTAGCTTAAGGACCTGCCCTCTGGCCTCAGTTTCCTCATCTGTAGATTGGATGAGAGCTGTGGGGGAAGATTCAAAGTGTTACTAAGGAAGGTACTCTGAACCTTGCAATGTGTTAAATGGGAGTCTGTGAGCGGTACAAATGGTTAACAGCTCAACTGACCAAAAGGTTGGTGGTTCAAACCTACCCAGAAGTGCCTCAGAAGGCAGATCAAAGAGTCACTGCCTGCAGACCCAACAGAGCACAGTTCTCTAACACATGGGGTCATCATGAGTCATACTGAATCAGTCAGCTTGACGGCAACTGGTTAGGTGTTTGGTTCTCATCAAAGATTCTGGTATCCATGTGTCTGGAGCACCAGTGGGTACATGGGTTAAGATAGGAGGGGGGAGCCTGGGCTGGGAGCCAACATCTCTGGCTTCCTCCCTAAGTCAACACCCATGGTGTCTTGGTCAGAGGCAGAACTGTGGGGCCATGCGTGTGGGAGGGCAGCTCTCTGCATCTTGATGTGTTGACCTGCAGAGACCCTCAAGCCAGTTAAGGAGGTGACAGACACCCAGAAAGGGTCTGTGATCTCCCCAGAAGTACTCAGGACCAAACCAGCAGCACCTCCGTGCCCCAGCCTGGTCCTTCCAGGGGAAGGCGGAGGGGTCAGGTGGGAGTTTCAGTTTTAGCTGCAGGGGAGCCAGTGATCCTCTTGGAATAATTGGGTGCTAATACCATTATGCCTCCCATTTCTTACTTTCCACATCCCCAGGGCACTCTCTCCAAGGATCTCAAAGCCCTTTACATGACAATGCCGCCATTAACTCATAAATCCTCCCTGGCCTGCTGGGAGGAGAGGTGGGTGGTATGTGTGAGATGCTGAGGAATTAACCTCAATTATTTTCCTCTGATTCAGGCTTCACAGAGTTGGCAGGTTGGCTCTGGGGTTTGTCTGGCCTGAGTCAGTGCTGCTTGTCGGAATAGAGGTGGGGGTGGGGACAAGAAGTCAGGAGGGGAGACCAAGAGGGGCTAGGAGAGGGGACCAGTGTTTGTTCTCCAAGGGAACTTGCCTATGACCTCATTTCTTGATTCTCAGAGCAACCCTGTGGGTTACCAAAAACCAAACCCACTGGATACAGATTGCCTCATCTTTTTCCCAAAGAGAGGCTGATGGTTTCAAACCACTGACCTTTTGGTTAGCAGCCAAATACCTTAACCACTGTGACACCAGAACTCTTGTGGATCAGGCAGTGGCATTCCCATTTTACAGAGAAGGAGACTCAGAGAGTTACAATGACTCATCTAAGGTCACACAGCCAGTAAGGAGCAAGGCTGGACTTTACTCCCAGCCACTGCTCTGCTTTCAAGGCCCTGGGCACAGAGTGGCCTCAGAGTGGGGAAGGAGCCCGTGGGACTCTGGTCCCTTGTTGCCCGGTTCTGAGTGGGAGCCCCTGAGTTGAAGTCCAGGGTCAAGGTCTTGGGTTTAGTGCTTGCTCCCAGTTTTGTCAGGGTGTTTTGTTCCACACTGCCCAGGAAATAGGGTCCTAATGTAACTGCATAAGAGAATGAAGGGTAGCTCATTCATTCATTCATTCATGCCTGTTGTTGTTAGATGCTGTCTAGTCAGCTCCGACTCATAGCGACCCTAAGTACAACAGAACAAAACACTGCCTAGTCCTGTTCTATCCTTACCATCCTTGCTATATTTGAGCCCATTGTTGCAGCACTGAGTCAACCCACCTCATTGAGGGTCTTCCCCTGATTCTCTGACCCTCTACTTTACCAAGCATGATATCCTTCTCCAGGGATTGGCCCCTTCTGACAACAGACCAAAGTAGATAAGATGAAGTCTGGCCATTCTCGCTTCCAAGGAGCATTCATGCCTGGATTCACCAATTATGTTTTGTGTTCCCACTGTGCAGGGTGGAAGGGAAGGGGATAGGATAAAACCGCCTGTGTTTAAGTATAGTCACCATGCCCTTAGCGAGACGTTGGTGGTTCAGTGGTAGACTGCTCACCTTCTATGTGGGAGATCCTGGTTCAATTCTCGGCCAGTGCACCTCACGTGCAGCCACTACTCATCTGTCAGTGGAGGCTTGTGTGTGATGAAATTGAACAGGTTTCAGCAGAGCTTCCAGACCAAGACAAACTAGGAAGAAAGACCTGGTCATCTTCAAAAAATCAGCCAATAAAAGTCCTAAGAATCACAGTGGTCCAGTCTGCAGTCAATCATGGGGCTGATGCAGGCCTGGCACTGCTTTGTTCTGCTGTGCATGAGGTCATCATGAGTCACCATGAGCTGTCTTGAGGTCAGCTTAAAAAAGTGTGACCTTGGGCAACTTGACTCCATCTCTCTAGGCTTCAGTTTCTGCATCTGTAAAAGGGGGACAATCGTAGGACCCACATATAGGATTGTTCGGTGTTCTGTTGCTGAGCTCTGGTGGCGTAGTGCCTAAGGCTAACCAGAAGGCTGGTGGTTTAAACCCACCAGCCACTCCTTGGAAGGAAGGTTGGGCAATCTACTTCCATAGAGATACTGCCTGGGAAACCCAAGGAGGGGTCACTATGAGTCGAATCTGACTCGTCGGTAGTGAGTTTGGGTTTTTTTTGTTTTCGAGTGCCTAAGGCATTTGACTGCTAACCAGAAGGCTGGTGGTACAAACCCACCAGCCACTTCTCAAAGGAAGACTAGACAATCTACTTCCATAGAGATACCTCTTTGGAAATCCAAGGAGGGGTCACTCTGAGTCGGGATCGACTCAACGGCAGTGAGATAGGGTTGTTCATTCACATATTCACTGTTCTCCATCCTGGAGATACAGCAGTGAACAAAACAGACACATTCCTGGCTTCAGGGGCCATGTGATCTGGTGGCGGAAGCAGACAACATACCAATGAAGTAAATCCATGGTCCATGGTCGTCTCACCTATTTTGGTCATGTTGTAATAAGGGACCATTCCCTGGAGAAGGATGTCATGCTTGGTAGGGTGGAGGGTTGACGAAAGAGGGGGAGGCCTTCAACGAGATGGATTGATATGGTGGCTGCGATGATGGGCTCAAGTATAGCAGGGATTGTGGGGCTGGCGCGGGATCGGGCAGTGTTTCGTTCTGCTGTGCATGGGGTTGCTATGAGTCGGAAACGACTCCACGGCACTTAACAACAACAACAACAGATGACGGAAGGGCTCTTGGGCTTGAAGTAGAGGAAGGATGAGACAGAGGTCCCCGTGAAGCCTTTGTGTGGGTATGGGACGTGGGAAGTGCTGAATGAACGGCCGCTGCTTTTGTTTTTCTAAATTAAATTTTATTTTATTTTTGGTGAAAACATACACACCCATGCATGCTCCTATCCAGCAATTTCTGTGTATGTTGTTCAGTGATGTTGGTTACATGTTTCACGTTGTGTCAACATTCTCATTATTTCTGCTCTAGTTGCTTCACTCAAATTAATTTAGACTCACTGCCCCTAAACTTCTCACCTGTGCTTTAGAGTTACTGTTGTTCCTTTGGTCTCATACGAACTAAAAAAGCTAACTCACTCTTGTCGAGCTGGTCCCGACTCTTAGCGACCCCTCCTTGGGTCCCCTCCTTCTCTACGGAAGTAGATGGCCCAACCTTCCTTCCGAGGAGTGGCTGGTGGGTTTGAACCATCAGCCTTCTGGTTAGCAGTCCAGTGCCTTAGGCACTATGCCACCAGAGCTCCTTTTTTTCTCATACTGATAATTATTATTTTTAAAAATGCAACACTTAAGGTTACTATTCTTTATTCTTCTGTTTGTTTGTTTAAAGATATCTCCAGGGAACAGTTTCAAGTAGTATTGAATTACCCAATAAGCAAAGTAAGCACGGGCTTACTTGTGTTTACTTGTTAATCTGTAGTAAACAATTTCACATTAAAGATTCTGCTTCTAGGTATGGGTGGCACCTGTTTCTCTCCCAACCCCACAGCACCTTCCTACAGAATCAAAGCCTCTTTTAAATTTATAATCCCTGACAGGGATGGAGTACCCATTAAGCAATGTAAGCACTAGCTTACTTGTACTTACCTTGCTTATTGGGTAATATGTCCCAGTTTCAAGATTTGAAGAGTATTCCTGAGCAATAGTCTTGGGGGTTCCTCCAGCCTCATGAGTCGAGTAGTCTGGATTCTCTGGGAATTTGTGGGTAAGGTTTTGATGCAGTGGGCACTGAGCTGGGGCTGAAGGCTGGGAGCTGTGACACACATCAGGGGCATGCATGGTGCTTGCTAGGGCGACCTGCCAGAGTCCACCTACCCCCAGGGAAGTGAGGTATGAGCAACATCTCCTGGTCGCTAAGCTGGTCTGCCTTTCACCCACACCTTGGCCAAGGAGGAGGAAGAACATGATACCCCCAAGGGACCAATGCCTGGATCCTTGGAGGCATGGTGCCCTGGCTTTGTGCAGGAGGTGAGAAGGTGCCCCTGGTGCTGTGGCCTCCTGGACAAGGGCTGTAGGAGAGGAGGGACCAGTTCTCATTTCACACAGGTGGAAACTGAGGCCCAGAGGGGTGACAAAGTCAGGTCTATGCTAACAGGCCATGTGATCAAGCCCGAATGACTGATTTCAAGAGCCACTGGCCACCCAACACAGAGGCTGGACCAGGAGAAGGGTAGGAATTATGGGGGAGTCTTTTGCTTTCCTTCTCAGATGGCCCTCAGAATTGGGGTGTGCATTAAAATGGCTGTGCTTCAACGCTTTGTAGAAAACAATGGTTTCCCAAGATTTTGTTCAACTGTTGCCATTGCAACGACCCAAGCTGCCAGGTGATGCAGCTGGAGTGGTGAAGAAAGAGGCACAGACCTGGGTTCATTTCAGCCCCACTTCCTCGAATCCTGAAAGAATGGTAGGAACTTGGGGGCATAGAGGGTATTCCATATAGGGTTGCTGGATTTCATGAATAAAAGACAGGGTGCCTAGTTAACTTTGAATTTGAAATTAGGAAGTACTGTTCTAGTGCGGGGAGCTCTGGTGGTATAGTGCCTAAAGCATTTGACTGCTAACCAGCAGTTGAAAACCACCAGCCACTCCTTGGAGGGAAGGTTGGGCAATCTACTTCCGTAGTGATACTGTCTCGGAAACCCAGGGAGGGGTTGCTATGAGTCGGATCTGACTCGATGGCAGTGTGTTTGGTTTTTTGGTTATTTTATCTGGCAACCTTGGTTTCATAGAGATGGAGCAGAAAGGATTCCTGGAGCTTTTTTTTTCCCCAAGAAGGCTGTGACCTCCTTTGAGCCTCAGTTTGTCTGTCTATAAAAGAAATCTTTTTCTATAATAGAGTTTAGGAACTCTGGTAGCATAGTGCCTCAGGCACTTGACTGCTAACCAGAAGGCTGGCAGTTCAAACCCACTAGCCACTCCTCAGAACGAAGGTTGGGCAATCTACTTCCATAGTGATACTGCCTCAGAAACCCAAGGAGGGGTTGTATGAGTCGGGTCCGACTCGACGGCACATAACAACAACAACATAATAGAGTTTATGAACAAGAGGTTTCCTGAAGTCCCTCCAAAACTGTTTAAATACAAGGGTATCAGACAGTGGTTCCTTTGGGAAGGGGTGACCATTATCCTCCCTTCCCTCACCCTGAGTTCCTTCCCATCTTGATTCAGCCATTGCACTTAGAGATGGAGTGGGAATGAACCAGGGCTGTGGAGTCAGGCAGACTTTTGTCAAGTTCTTGGCTTTGCTATTTCCTAGCAGAGTCACCTTTGGCAGATCACTTCTGCCTGAGCCTCAGTTTTCTCATCTGTAAAATGGGTACAATCATGAAGCCTAGCCCTCAGGGTGCCAAGAAGCTCAAATGTAGTAGTCGCTGGGAAACATGCTTGTATCTTAACCAGTGTTGCTGACTCTGAAGGAACCTGTCGAATGAGGTTGGAGCAAGGTCTCCTAGGGTGAGAGGGCTCAAGATTCTCAATCTAGTGCCCACCCAGGGCCCTTCACTTGGGGTTTTGTC
Source organism: Orycteropus afer afer (assembly GCF_000298275.1). Lineage (NCBI taxonomy): Eukaryota > Metazoa > Chordata > Mammalia > Tubulidentata > Orycteropodidae > Orycteropus > Orycteropus afer. Next base: position 2,815,694 of record NW_006921618.1, on the reverse strand, counting down.
CAAAGGGAGATGTCAGGAATGTTATGGAATTTTAACTCTGAGGGACTGTTTGGCAAACTACTACTCTAGTCTCCTTCTCCAGGCAAATGAGGCCCAGAGACACCTTGTGGAGACCCCAAGAGCACAGAGTTTGTAGCTGAGCTGGGATCTGAAGCCAGGTTTCCTGAGTCCCAGTCCAAGAGGTTTGCCCCTTTCTGGTATTATGACTTGACATTTAATATATATATATATATATATATATTTTTTTTTCCTGGAGGCAAAAGTTAATTCCAGTGATGCATTACAGTATGTGGGGATATGGTGACAGTTTCAGGGGGATGAGAAACAAGATGAACACAGCAACAAGTGGAAACAGAATGTGTGGTCTCTGTGTGGATGTCTGTGAAGATTTGTTACCTGTCACCATCAAGTCGACCGAGACTCACAGCAACCCTCTATGGCAGAGTAGGACTGTCCGATAGACAGGACTTCAAACCACTTCTTCCTGGTTCAGTTATGGCTGAGGAAGTGAGACGGAATGGACCTGAATTTGTAAAATGTGGATGTATTGGAAAAAAATTGCAAGTCAATGCCCTGCTAGAAACTTAATCTCTCTCTTGGAAAATAAGAACAGCATGTGCATTGCATAGCAACCAAGTCTCTTTACCGGCAGAGGCAGAAACAATGGTGCCCGGCTTAAAGATGGTGGCAACTATGCAGTTTTGAATGTGTGTCACTCTCCACAGTCCTGGCAATAACCCAGTCTTCTGCCTCAGATTCCTGCGACGGCTCACTATCCCTCTTCTGACTCTCCCATCCCTGGACTGCAACCTGTGATTTCCCTCATTCTGATTATTGTTCTGGTACACTCACATTTTACAAATTCTCGTCTGTCCAGATTTCACTGCATCAACCATGACTGAACTTGTTCAAACCAGTTTGAAGCTCTGCCCACAGGGTTTTCTAGGCTTTGGTAGCATAGTAAGGAGCTCTGGTGGTGCAGTGCCTAAGGCATTTGACTGCTAACCAGAAGACTGGCAGTTCAAACCCACCAGCCGCTTCGTGGAAGGAAGGCTGGGCAGTCTACTTCCCTAAAAATTTAGCACCTTGGAAACCCAAAGGGGGTTGCTGTAAGTTGGAATTGACTTGATGGTAGTGAGTTTGGTTTTTTTGAATCTTTACAGGAGCAGATCTCCAGGTCTTTCTCCCATGAAGCCATTGGTGGGTTCAAACTGCCAACCTTTCAGTAAAAAACAAAACAAAACAAAAAAGAAAAAAGCCCACTGCCTTTGAGTCCATTCTGACTCATAGCAACCCCCATTGTGTTTCCAAGGTGGTAAATCTTTATGGAAGTAGATTGCCCCATCTTCCTTCGGCAGAGTGGCTGGTGGGTTTGAACCACCAAACTTCTGGTTAGCAGTCAAACCACCAGAGCCTCCTTTCAGTAAGCTCCCCCATTTCCAGCAAAGAGACCCTGGTAGCGGGATTTACTGGTGGCTCAGATGTCTAGTCCTGAAACCCTTGGAGCTGCCACCTGGTTTGTTACGTGATCTTGAGCAATGTCTTCTCCCACCTGAGCTTTGGTTGGGAAGAAACTTCCTCCTCTGGTGTTGAGGTCCACTAAAGCCATCAGTCTTGTCTTCGAAAGAAAGACATTCTGCACATGCTCCCTTTAGTCCCTAGAATCCAGAAATACATGGGAGAGGCAGAGGGGCTGTGCCGACTGGCCTCCCTATACAGGTGTCTTAACCATCCCTCTGTCCGCCTCTCTATCTCCCCACGTCCTTCTCTTGGACTCTTTGTTGTCTGGTCTTCATGTCTCTGTTTGCTTTGTCTCTCTTTTCATTTGGTGCTTTGCCTTTCTTCCTCTCCTCCCCCTCCCTCTCTCCTTCTTTCTTTCCCCATCTCCTCTCCCCTCATCCCTTTCTCTTCCGTTTCTCTGCCAGGACTGTTTATCCGTGAGCCACTTTTCCTGCAGGAGATGCTGGAAAGCCCTGGCTCCAAACCCTAGTGTGATCCTAATTTTCCCAGCTGACTGTCTGAAATGTAATTTATGAGCAAGGCTCTCCCCTGCTTCTCCATCCAGCAGCCTGGGCAGGGCTCCCAGTGGCAAGGGAGCTGGGGGCTGGGCTTCGCTGGGTTATCTCATATAGTCTCTATCTGCCCATCAACTGGCCGACTGGCCAGGCAACAGGCCCAAACCCAGCTGGGGAAGCTTTTGACGGGGAACCAACTTTAGTTTCAGGGTCATGGAACTCAGTCGGCCCTGAAGCAACAGCAGATGACTCGCTGCCTCATGTGGCCTCTGTAACGGCCTTAGGCAGGAGGCCAAAGGATTAGGCCAGGACAGTCAGTCATGCATGCATGTGTTCAGATTTATTGAGCACCTACTATGCGCCACACACTGTGCTGGGAGCAGAGGATAAAATGAGGAGCAAAAGAGATCTGTTCCTATTCTTTTTGGAACAAACCGTGTGGTGGGAGAGCCAGATATTCATCCAGTAGTTATCTAAGAGAAGTTAAAATGGGCCAGTTTAGATCTGTAAGGAGCTCTGGTGACACAATGGTTAAGCACTCAGCTGCTAACTAAAAGCTCAGGAGTTCAAACCCACCAGCTGCCCTGGGGGAGAAAGATGTAGCAGTCTGCTTCTGGAAAGATTTGCAGTCTTGGAAACCCTATGGGACAGTTCTATTCTTTCCTATCAGGTTGCTATGGGTCAGAATCAACTCAACAGCAGGGGCTGTGTTGATTTTAGTTTTAGATCTGTGCTAAAGGAGAGGGTGGTTGTAGTGAGTTGTTGTTGAGTTGGCCCCTGGCTCATGGGGACCCCGGGGGGAGTAGAAGGAAACACGACTGGTCCTGTACCACCCTCATGATTGGTTGTGGATCAGACTGATCTAAGGGCTTTCATTAGGTGAGTTTTGGGAGTGGATCACCAGGCCTTCCTTCCTACTCTGTTTCAGTCTGAAAGCGCCACTGAAACCTCTTCAGCATCACAGCAACACACAGACCCGCACTGAGGGGAGGGTGGTGGCTGTGGATGAGGTTGGCTGGGATTTCTCGCCTGCATAGAAGGTGAGAATGCTACCCTTGCACCACCAACACTTGTACCCAGTGCAATGTCCTATGGCGGTTTGACTTGGTGGCGTAGGAGGCATGCAGGAGCCATTCATTTTTTTTTTTTTTTGAGTGACAACACAGCAATATTGTTAACAACATACCAAGTGCACACAAAGTTAAATACAAACGGATTTCTTTTTCCTTTCCCATGACTTTGGATCCTATTTTATGTTGACTCTAGATACCCCTCCACAAGGAGATGTGATGGGGTGCTGGTAGTCCCTAAAGGGGCTCCCCAAGATGTGCACTGCTCTCAGCTCTTCTCATCTTGACAAATGCTCATCACCTCTTTGGTGCATAGACCAGGCACAGGTAAGTGACTTCTCCCCACTATCTCCAGCCCCATGCCTTCACTGTCACTGTTTCAGATTCAGGGAGGGGAGGAAAGATTGGACAGAAGGCCAGGGCTCTGCCGTTGTGTGATTTTGGGTCAGTCACACTCATCTTTGGGTCTCTGTTCTCACCTGTAAAATGGACTACAGGTTCCAATGGGGCATCTCACAGAATCTGCTATACCGGTAAAACAAGGCAACTAATACGAAAGATGGGAGCTCTTGTGGTGTAGTGCCTAAGGCATTTGACTGCTAACCAGAAGGCTGACGGTTCAAACCCACCAGCCACTCCGCGGAAGGAAGATGGGGCAATCTACTTCCTTAGAGATACTGCCTCGGAAACCTGAGGAGGGGTCGCTATGAGTTGGATCTGACTGGACGGCAGTGTTTGGTTTGGTAATATAAAAGACACTGTCTTGGGCACCCCTGGAACCATCACCATACTCATCCTCATCATCCTCATCAATGAAGGCTCCCCTTGGAGGTGAGGGGGTGGAGGGATGGACCAGCTTCCTTCTTTCTGGAATGGTGAAACTCCCAGCTGGCTAAAGCCTTCCCTCACCAGCTCTTAGCAGAGCAATGCTGCCACCTAGTGGTCATTTCACACATTTCTCTTCTGGAAGCCCGGGCAGACCAGAACTGCCCCTGCCCGTGGGAGCTGCCCCCAGAAGCCCTTTCAAGAGCACATCCCCACCCCTGCAAGCTCCCAAAGGTCAGACATTCAGAGTCCTGTTATTATTTGGCAAATAAGGCAGTCGGAAAAGTAGGGGATGAGAAGTCAGAGCCCCCGCCCGAGAAAGAATAGCTGGTCCTCAGTTTCCTTGTCTCCTGACATGAGGACACTGCCTGGCTGAAATTCCATCAAGGCAGGCAAGGGTGGAGGCCTGAGGCTCCAAGACCCAGCTGGACCTCAGCTGCTGGGTGTCTGTTGGTGTCAAGGGCAAGGGGCTCCTTCATGGGAGTCTGAATCTGTGCCCATATCTTGTCTTCTTACAGTCTATTCTCTATACCGCTTTCCTAGTGATCCTTTTAAACGTGAGTCAGATTAGGTCCTTCCAGTGGCTCCCACCCCACTTGGCGTAACAGTTGTGACTTCACTGTGGACCCAGAAGATCTGCCTCCCCCCTCTGCCCCACATACTTTGTTTACCTCTCTGACTATACCTGCCCCTGGCTGCTCCACTCCAGCCTCACTGACCTCTGTGCTGCTGCTCAAACAGCCCACACATGCCTGCCTCAGGGCCTTTGCACTTGCTCTTCCCTCTGTGTGGAATGCTCTGCCTCTGGGATACCTGCATGGCTTGCCCCTCATGTCATTGATCTCTGCTCAGAGACATCTGCCCTAACCTGACCACCTCTATTACTCACTCACCCTTTTCCTACTTTAATTTCTTCCTATCAGTAATAACCTGTCGCTGTCAAGTAGACTCCAAGTCCTAGCAATTTCATGTGTATCAGAGTCAAATTGCTCTATAGGGTTTCCAATGGATGACTTTTTGGAAGTTGATTACCAGGCCTTTCTTCCAAAGTGCATCTGAGTGCATTTGAGCCTCCAACTTTTGAGTTTGTAGAATTAACCATTTGCATCACCCAGGGACTCCACCTTCTTCGTAGAAAATTACAGATTTGTATGTTTATGTGGCAAAAGGAAGACATGGCCTCTGTCTTGAAGAGCTTTTCTGCTCTGACAGAGGAGGTATCACTCAGGTCTTTCAGAGTTCCTAGTCTGATGGGGGAGGAACAGAGGCTGTCCTTGAGGGCTCCCCACTCTGAGAGGAGACTGGCAGCTTCTTGTGGAAGGTGGGAGCTGTAACCCTTGTATGTTGCACCTGGAGTGCAATGTAGATAAGAGAAGCTTCTAGAATGACTCAACAGACCGCTCATATGAACATGTCAGTGTGAGATGGCTGTTTTCATCTTTTCCTGCTGGATTAGCATACAAAATGTCAACACAACCACCACCCACCCCCTAGCTCCATTTTTAGCATAATTAGAATTCAGGAAAAGCAGACTCAAAAATTTATAAGGGATGCTCAAATTAGCTACACTCAGTATAAAAGCCACGTGGCATGAAGGGAAGGCAACCTTGCTCACCCACCGGAGAGTTTAGAGAACATGAGCCAACACACACTTCTGTTAGACAAGAGACTCCTCTGAAGTGATAGCATCTCTATCCCTCAGATGCCACAAGCGTGGGAGGAGTTGCCTACAAATAGTCAGACCAACCAAGAAAGTCTAACTGCTTCCCCAATCTGTAATAAACAGGGAACTGGACACCAGCAATTTTAGGATATTATAAGACACCAGGGCAGTGCCTACAGATTTAATTGAGGACAGAACATGTGAGCTACAGTTTTCTATTATGCAAGCTGTCCAAATATAAGGGCTGCCCACCAGGATTCTGAACAGCATAGAGCTCCAAGGATATTGTTCCCAGGGAGTCCTTTTTAAGGAACCTTCTAGAAGACACACTGTAGCCACTACAGCATGATTGGTGGAAGACTTGGTGGTGAGTGTTGAGTGTAACTAAACGTGGAGCTAAGATCAGAACAAATGTGGGCAATAGAGAGGCACATGGAAAGGTGAATGCTAGTTGTCTAGATAGCATTAGAAGTGATACATTGAATAAGAAAAACATGGGTGGGAGCAAGAGAAAGAAGATGGAAAATAGTGGGTTTGCTGAGCACCTCATCTGTAGCAGCTGGAAATTAAGAACATCGTTTAAATCTGGCAAAACAAAACAAAACAAAGGAAGTATAAAAACATGCATCAGAATATAAGAAGTCACTGAGAAAGAAAACTTTAGTGCCTAGTATGGGGAGGTGGAGGCAAGCATGGGGGATAAACAACAAGAAGGAACGCCTTAATATTCTGAGAAATGGTGGACTCAGGATATTATCTGTCAGTTTGTGTTACTGTGGTGGCTTCCATGTGCTAATATGCTTGAAGCTTTGCCACCAGTATTTTGAATACCAGCAGGGTCACCCATGGCAGACAGGTTTCAGCAGAGTTTCCAGATTAAAGACAGATTAGGAAGAAAGGACTGACAATCTCCTTCTGAAAATTAGCCAGTGAAAACCCTTTGGGTCACAAGAGAACGATGTCTGACACAGTGCTGGAAGATGAGTCCCCAAGGTTAGAAGTCACTCAAAACCCACAGTGGCTGCAACAATGGACTCAAGCAGACCAGTGATCCTGAAGGTGGGGCAGGAGTGGGCAATGTTTTGTTCTGTGCACATGGGGTCGCCGTGGACACAACTCAACGGCAACAACTAACAAGACAGCATACAAAATTATAAAGAAAAGTGTAAAACTCTGTATACAGAAGAAGCACATACAAAGGCAAAGTGAGCAAACCACGGGTAAAACACACACACACACACCAACTCCTACAAGCAGAAAGCATTACATAAAATAATATGACAGAACACAGGTATTAGGAATGTTAATGTCTAAATGGACTTTATTTGCCTAGGTTAAAAAAAAAAAGTTTAGATTTCAGAATAAAATCCAACTTTATGTTCTATACAAGAGGCACATCTAAACCAAAGTAATTCAGAGTGGTTGAAAATAACATTGGGCAGAGGTATACTAGGCCTAAGGCACTTGACTGCTAACCAAAAGACTGGCAGTTCAAATCCACCAGCCACCTCTCGGAAGGAAGGTTGGGCACTCTACTTCTGTAGTGACACTGCCTCAGAAATCCAAGGAGGGGTCAATATGACTTGAGTCCAACTCGACTTGAAGGCACATAACAACAACAACAACGTACTAGGCAAATGCAAACAAAATAAAGCAGGGATCATAATCTTAACATTTAGCAATGTGGACTTAAGACCAAAGAATATTCAATGAGACAAAGAAAGACACTGTAGAACATGCAAGTGTGAAATCCACAGTTAATATAACAAGAGTTGTGGGTATTCAAACCCATTCAATGGCTTCATGGGAGAAAGACCTGGCAATCTGCTTCTGGAGAGATTGTTGTTGTTGTTGTTTGCATCGAGTCGGCCCCGACTCATAGCGCCCCTCCTTGGGTTTCCAAGGCAGTATCACTACAGAAGTAGGAATGCCCAACCTTCCTTCCGAGGAGTGGCTGGTGGGTTTGAACTGCCAGCCTTCTGGTTAGCAGTCAAGTGCCTTAGCCACTATGCTACCAGAGCTCCTCTGGAGAGATTAGAGGCAAGAAAATCCTGTGGGGAAGTCCTTTGTCACCTGGGTCACTGAATCAAATCAACTTGACAGCACCTAACAACAACAATGCATAGTAGACACATTTGTGAAGGAGAAATTATATGAAATATAAGGAGAAACACACTTCAGTTCACTTTCCTCATTCCATAATAGATAGAGAATATACCCACTGCCATCTAGTCAATTCCTACTCATGGTGACACTCAGAGGGTTTCCCTGGAAGCTGACTTCCTCATCTTTCTCCCATGGAGCAGCTGGTGGGTTCGAACCACTGACCTCTTGGTTAGCAGTCCAATGCCTTAACCCTAGTGCCACCATAGCTTCTTGATAAAGGATATAGAAAATCTTAATAACTTGATCCATAGCTTTCATCCTCTGTCCTGACCATTAAGACAATGTCACACATTGGCACCCCACTTCTGGTACCAATTCTTGTATTACTGAGGATGAAATACCTCAATGTAACAAAAAGACCCCAAAATACTTTGGCTTAAAGAACAAACAAGTCTAATACTCTCACTTGCAGATAGTTTGAGGTGAGCTACTTAGTTGGCAGGGCATCTCTGCTCCAAAGGGTTCATCAGGAGCTTAATCCCTTCCAAAATGTTTCTCTACCCTCTACTAAGGCATTGCCACTGCTTGCGTGGTTGAAGTGGATACAGACAGAGGCAAAGGAAAAGAGAGCATGGAAGAGTCACTATGCTGTGAAGCATGGATGTGGTACATGGACTTCCATTCATGTTCCACTGGTGGGGACAAAGGATTCTAGGAAATGTAGACTGGCTGTGTGCCCCAGGAAGAAGGGAAGAACAGATCTGAGCAGACAACCGGTAGAGTGGAAGTGAGTACCAGTACTTTTAAAAAACTATTTTGCAGTATCTATAAATATATATACCCTATGATTGACCCAGCCATGCTACTCCTAGGTGGGCCCAACAGAAATGAGCACATAGTTGCACCAAGAAACATGGACTAGAATGTTCATAGCAACACTATTCCTCATACAGTCCAGCCCTTGTACTCTTAAGTATTTACTCAAATGAATTGAAGACATAACCACCTGAACACAAATGTTTATAGCAGCTTTTTTCATAATTGCCCCAAATTGGAAGCAACCAAGATGTTCTTTAATAGATGAATAGGTAAACAAACTGGTAACCCATACAAATGGAATATTATTCAGCAATAAAAAGAAATGAGCTATTGAGCTATGAAAAGACATGGAGGAATTTAAATGCACATTGCTAAGTGAAATGTCAGTCTGAAAAAGTTACATACTGTATGATTCTAACTATATGACAGTCTGGAAAAGATAAAACTATAGAGACAGTGAAAAGATCAGTGGTTTCCAGGAATTCAGGGTCAGGAAGGAAGGGTGAATTAGTGGAGAAAGTGACGTTTTTACGACAGTGAAAATATTCTGTATGATATTACAATAGTAGACATATGACATTATACGTTGCTGCTATTATCTGCCATGGAGTCGGCGCCAACTCAGGATGTTGTTGTTGTTACTGTTAGGTGTCATGTAATTGGCTCCAGCTTATAGCAACCCTGTGTACAACACAACAAAGCGCTGCCCAGGCACGTGCCATCCTCATAATCATTGCCATGTTGGAGCCCACTGTTGCAGCCACTGTGTGAGTCCATCTCGAAGGTCTTCCTCTTTTTCACTGACCTTACCAAGCATGATGTCCTGCTCCAGGAACTGGTCCCTCCTGATAACATGACCAAAGTATGAGACATGAAGTCCACTATCCTTGCTTCTAAGGAGCATTCCAGCCATACTTCTTCCAAGCAGATGTGTTTATTTTTCTAGCAGTCCATGATATAGTCAATATTCTTCAAAATGTCATAATAATGCAAGTGCGTGAATTCTTCTTTGGACTTCGTTATTCATTGTCCAGCTCTCACATGCATATAAGGTGATTGCAAATACCATGGCTTCGGTCAGGTGCACCTTAGTCTTCAAAATGACATTTTTGCTTTTTAATACTGTTGTTTTTATGTGCTGTTGAGTTGGACCTGACTCCTAGTGACCCCTCCTTGGGTTTCTGAGGCAGTATCACTACAGAAGTAGATCGCCCCATCTTCCTTCTGAGGAGCGGCTGGTGGGTTTGAACTGCCAGCCTTCTGGTTAGCAGTCAAGTGCCTTTTAATACTGTAGAGAGGTCTTTTGCAGCATGGTGACTGTCCATGTAACAGAGCAAAATGTACCATCTCCATGATTGTTGCCACGCTTGAGTCCATTGTTGCAGCTGTTGCATCAGTCCCTCTCATTGAAGGGTTCCCTCATCTTCGCCTACGGACTTTGGTTAAAAATAATGCATTAATATTGGTTCATCAATTGTAACACGAATGTAAGATGCTAATAATAGAAATTTTGTGCAAGGGGAGAAAGGAGGTCTATGAGAGCTCTCTGAACTTTCTGCACATTTTTTTCCACAAATCTAAAAGTGTTTTGAAAAATAAAGTCTATTGTAACTAAAAAACAAAGCAAGCAGCACTGATCTGTGATGATGGAAGTGGGGACAGTAATTCCTTTGGGGAGAAGGGTCTGGTGACTAGGACAGGGCATGAGAGAGGCTCCTGGGGTGTTTGCTGGTCATGTTCCATTTTCCAAGCTGGATGGAAATTTTGTGGTGGTGCTCACTTTGTGAGGAGCCCTGGCAGCACTATGGTTAAAGTGCTCTGCTGCTAACCAAAATGTCAGTGATTCAAACTCACCAGTTGTTTTCTTTTGGGGGGGTGGAAAGATGAGGCATCTGTTTCTGTAAAGATTTATAACCTTAGAATCCCTATGGGGAATTCTACTTTTTCCTATAGGGTTGCTATGAGTCTGAATCAACTTGATGGCATTTTGTGTGTGTGTGTGCATATATGTGTGTGTTTGGTTCATATTGTGAAAATTCATTGATCTCTGCCCTTAGTGGGAGCTCTGGTGGCTTAATGTGTAAGGTATCTGACTGCTAGCCAGAAGGCTGGTGGTTCAAATCCACCAGCTACTCGTCAGAAGGAAGATTGGGCAATCTACTTCTGTAGTGGAAACCCAAGGAGGGATTGCTATGAATCGGATTTGACTCAATGGCAGTGAGTTTGGTTTGGTTTGGTACCCTTATTAATTTGTGACTTTTTGTATACATGTCTTATTTCAATAAATGTTTAATTGATAAAACTACCAATACAGACAAAAAGGAGACTCAACATTATGACATTTAAAAATTTTCTCTCAACCCATTGATAAGTTTACTGTGGGTTGATGAAAAATATCAGCCATTTTTGTTGAACTCAATGTTTATCCTAAAGTTCATATGAAAAATTAAGCAGTAAGGAGAGTCAGAAAAACTCTGGAGAAAGAGACTACTGTTTTAGAAGAAAACATGGGAGACTTTTTCATGACTTCAAAGTGTGAGGAGTAATTTGCTTGAACAATTTCTCTCAGAAAGATCAGCACAAGGCCGGTCCCCATGAGGTGGAGGTTAAAGATGTCCCAAATGTCCAAACTACCGTGCCACTCCATCATTTCAGACATTAACTCCTCCTCCTCCTCCCAGTAATTTCTCCCATCTTGTTGTTTTTGTTGTTAAGTGCCGTCGAGTCATTTCCGACTCATAGCGACCCCATGCACAGCAGAACGAAACACTGCCCGATTCTGCGCCAGCCCCTCAATCCCTGCTATACTTGAGCCCATCATTGCAGCCACCATGTCAATCCATCTCATTGAAGGCCTCCCCCTCTTTTGTTGACCTTCTACCCTACCAAGCATGACATCCTTCTCCAGGGAATGGTCCCTTATTACAACATGACCAAAATAGGTGAGACGAAGTCTGGCCATTCTTGCTTCCAA
>NW_006921618.1:2768710-2801337 GCF_000298275.1 Orycteropus afer afer | reverse complement strand
CAGTCACCAGTGATAATTAACACATCCTGATTGCATGTTTGGTCAATTTCAGACTGTAGAAGCTGATAAAATTCTTCAATTTCCTCATCTCCCATCTTAGGGTTCTGTATTTCGCTGTAATGCCTCACAGAACTCAGAGACACCCAAGGGATCATCTCATGTAGTAGTGGTGGAGGCTGGCAGGCTGGCGAGTCCCAGGTCCGTGAGTGGGTCTGGAGGATCCTCCCAATTCTCAGGGTTTGATGAACCTCAATCAACAGATCAGATGACGGCTGCTGTCCCAAATCCAGGGGTGAGATGAGGACGAGCCAAAACACAGAACCGGAGCAAGAGGAGGGCAAACCTTCCCAGGAGATTGTAGGTATACCCTCAAGGAAGCTAAGGGTGGTGACCCTCCAGCAAGGCAGGACTCAAGATACATTCCACCTGTGTTGCTCCAGCAGAATAACCCAAGTGGATGGCTTTAAAAATCAGCAGCTACTCAGTTGCTCAAGGCAAATACCACCACAGAGCTGATTGCCACTTTTTATAGGGAAGAACTACTACCAGCTGCCCAGCCAAGTTGACACCCAACCTTAACTACCACACTGCCCCAGACAGGCATGGATAGTAGGATTTACAATACATCACCGAACGGAGGACAATGGCTAGAAGGGCCATATCAAGTAATTCACTGCATCATTAAAATGGGTAAATCTTCTTATATAAAAAAATATTCTGCATAGCAAAAAAAAAAAAAAAAAAACACCAATGATAAATTGGGAAAAATATTTGCAGCTCATATCAGAGACAAAAGGCTAATTTCTCTCTTGAAGAACCTATAGAAATTGATAAGAGAAAGTCAAACAACCCCATATAAAATGAGCAAGGCTATGCAGAGACCTTTACAGAAAGGGAAATGCAAATATTCTTGAACATATGAACAGAAGTTCAGTTCCTCACAGCAATATCCATGTCCATTAAAACTACAGTTACATGTCATTTCCCCCATCAGACCAGCAAAAATTTGAAGGTAAGAAGACCCCCTATGATGGTGAGTCTTGGCTTGCTGGTAGGACACTGTCTGGGTCCTGGGACAGCCAGCTTGGCCATCCCCATCACAATTTTAAATGCATGTTCTCTCTGATACAGCTCTCCATCTTTGGAAATTTATCCTACAGAAATACTTGCGCATACTTTTAATGACCACTGTATAAAGCTATCCTTCACAGCATCGTTTACCATAGCAAATGGTTGGAAACCACCCATGTCCACCAATAAGGAAATGGTTAATTAAATTTTGGTCCATGCATTCAATGGAATGTCATGGCTAAGAGAGAAAACAAACAAAACAAAAAACTGAGGGGCAGGACAGTGTGTTAAATATTTTAAATTTTGTGTCAAGGGGAGTCAGCCAATAATCTCCATTCCTTTTTTTTTTTTTTTCATACTATTGTTGTTGTTATGTGCCGTTGAGTCAAAGTCGACTCATAGCGACCCCTCCTTGGGTTTCCGAGGCAGTATCACTACGGAAGTAGGATTGCCCAATCTTCCTTCCGAGGAGTGGCTGGTGGGTTTGAACCGCCAGCCGTCTGGTTAGCTGGCAAATGTCTTAGCCACTATGCTACCAGAGCTCAGAGACACTTTTATTAAGCCTTAGACAGGACAAAGACAAACAAAGACAATCAAATAGGGTGGGAAAATCATCAGTATATACATAATACAGTAAGCTGAATGGGGTCTGCCGAGTCCCGTCTGTGGGGCTAACTATATATGACAATGTCTATTCTTATTTGCAAGGATATTGCAAGAAATGTTGGAAAGATGCACAAGAAACTGAAGAATGGTTACCTATGGGAGGGGGCAGAGGTGGAGGGAGAATTTGCAATGAGTGTGTTTTTCTGCCTTTTGTTTTTTGAACCCTGTGAATATATGGTCCAATTAGTTGCTGTGTAGTTGGCTCCACCTTACTGCAGCTTCCTGTATAACAAAGAAATGTTCCTGTTTGAGTCCATTGTTGTAGCTATCCTGTGGATCCATCTCACTGAGAATTCCCTCGCTTTCGCTGGCCCTCTACCAAACAGGATGTCCTTCTTCAGCAATCACGAGCCCTGAAGATACACCCAAAGTAAGCAAGTTCAAGTCTCAGACGAGATTGTGTTGTGATCCCCAGGGTTCTCACTGGCTGACTTTCAGAAGTAGATCACCAGGCCTTTCTTCCTAGTCTGTCTTTGTTGAGAAGCTCTGCCGAAGTCTGTTCATGACATACCAGTGGCAAAGCTTTCAGCACACTAGTAGCTCAAAAGGCACCACAGTAGGACAAGCTGGCAGATAGGAGGGAGGGGATTGCATTAGTTATTAAAAAATGAAATGAAATGAAATGTAAAATAAAACTACCCTGGGAAACATATTATGCTTCATACACTAGTCTCTGTTCTCAGAATGCACCCTAACAGATTTAGAACTCCAAACCCTGAGTGTGGTTTCTCTCTGGTTCAGCTGTCCTCTTCTCCCCAAATAGGAAATTTCTTTGGTTTTCAAGGAGTCTTCTTGGATTAACCAGAGATTTGCAGTGGCCAGCCCTGGCTGCTGCTTCTCATCACCCTCCCTCCCCCATTCTTCAGGTATCTCCCACACTCCTTTTCTCTTATCCCAATCCCAGAACCCTGCCCCTTATTCTTTGTAGGGTAGACACTTCATGCCTACCCCTGGGTGGGTAATGTCGTCTGTGGTAGTTAAGGTTGTGTGTCAGCTTGTCTGGGTCTGGTTGAGTGGCTGGGCAGCTGATGATAGTTATTCCCCATGATGAGACTGGCAATCAACTCTATGGTGGGATCTACCACAAGCAGCTGAATAGCTGCGTTAGTGCTGTGGTCTGCTTCCTGTATACAAGAAGCAGCTTTGGGAATGGTCTCTAGCTTATGGCACACTTGAACCCTGAATGTAGCTGAGTCGTTGTTCAGCAGCCTGCCATGGTCTGCCAATCCTGGGCCTTTCAATGGACTTGAATCAATGGCCTGCCATGTGGTTTGGTAACATCGGGTAACATTGGGACTTGTCGACCTTGGGCTTGGCAGCCTCAGCAGCCAGCAGCCTGAGTGAAGAAAAACCTCTAGCTTCAGTGGCCCAGGAGCAGGAGGCAGAGATGAAGTCCAAGGTTGAGGGGCTTCCACCAAGCCCCTAGAGCCTGGCACTTTGAACTCGGACTTAAATCCTCCAAGCTGTAAGAGAATCGACTCCTCTTTGTTAAAGCCATCCATTTACGGTATTTTCTGTTAGAGCAGCACAGAGGTAGCCAAAACATCGCCCCTTGGAGAATGCTAACATATTCACTACTTATGTTGGAATGCTGGGGCAAAGAGGTGCTCTTGTTCCTGCAAGGTATGAGCCACCATGCCCATAGCCCTGGAGCTACTGGTGGCCACCCTGGATCTACTGGTGGCCATCTAGGAATATTGTGCTTTGTCAAATTTACGGTAAAGTCCAGCCTCCAAAAGGCAGAGACTAAAGATGAAATGGAACTATTTTTTTGTGGATATCCCTAAACTTCTGGATCAAATTTTGCCTGATGGCACCTCATGCTGGACTTTGCCATTACGTGAGCTGATGAATTCCTTCTGTTATTTAAGTCAGATCGAGTTGAGTTACTACTGCTGGGAAGTACCCTAAGAAAGCACTTGGCCTTCTTTCCTTATTTTACAGATGAGGGAAATGAAGTCAGAAGAATCACGTGACTTGCAAGGCCTTAGAGGTAGGAAGAGGCAGAGTCAGGGTTTGAACTCAAGTGTTTCTGGCCCCAAAGGGTTCTCCCTGCAGCACAAACCTTTATTGCTCAGAGTGTTGAAGTCTGCGTGTTGGTCACCTGAGAAGCATGTCTTGGGGGCTTGCTTCAGGCCTGGGCCCAGTTCTGGGTCCTGTGGCATTTTACCAACAATGACCATGACCACTGGTCATTGCAGGGATTTCCTGGTCATGGTCCTTGACCACAGTCAAGGCAGGGATGTCCTGTAGGAGGTACTTCTCACCATGATGAATCTGGAAACTGCTGTAGTGCAAGGGTTAGGGTCTCAGTTTTCCCTTTTATGCCATAAAAGGTTGGACTAATTAATCTTGAAGCCTTCTGAAATCCTGGGCTTTGTGGTGGTGTTTGGGGTTATGTAGAACCTGGGGAGCCAGTGAGTGGTGCCTCTGGGTGCCTCCCTCTGACCGTTCTAGTTCAGCCATGTCTTTCTAGGTCTCTGGGCTGCTTAATACCAGACTTCAAAAAATTTTTATTGTGGCAAAAGGTATGTAATAGATTTGCCATTTTAATCATTTTTATTATACAACTCAGTGACATTAATTACATTCACCATGTTGTGAAATCATCACTACTATCTATTTTCAGATGACATATTGCACTGGGCAAATCTGCTGCAAAAGACCTCTTTAAAGAGCTGAAGAGCAAAGATGTCTCCTTGAAGAATAAGGTGCACCTAACCCAAGAGATGGTGTTTTTAATCGCCTCATATGCATGTGAAAGCTGTACAATGAATAAGGAAGACCGAAGAAGAGTTGATGCTTTTGAGTTGTGGTGTTGGCAAAGAATACGGAAAGTACCATGGACTGCCAAAAGAACTAACAAATCCGTCCTGGAAGACGTGCAGCTGGAATGCTCCTTGGAAGTGAGAATGGTCAGACTTCATCTCACCTTCTTTGGTCATGTTGTCAGAGGGACTATTCCCTGGAGAAGGATGTCATGCTTGGTAAGGTGGAGAGTTAATGAAGAACGGGAAGGCCCTCAATGAGATGGATTGACACAATGGCTGCAGCAATGGGCTCAGGTATAGTAAGGATTGTGAGGCTGGCACTGGACTGGGTGGTGTTTCGTTCTGCTGTGCATAAATAGGGTCGCTGTGAGTTGGAAGTGACTTGACGGCACCTAACAACAGTAATCTATTTCCAAAACTTTTTATTTTTATTTATTTATTGTGATTTGGGTGAAAATTTACAGAGCAAATTCACTTTCCATACAAAAGTTCCCATACACTTTGTCCCATGACATTGACCACAGTTTGCCCCAATGCAACAGCTCCCCTCCCACTTCCTCCTGATAGTTACCTCTTCCCTGTGTCCATCCCTCCAAGCACTCCTGCCCCCTGAGCTGTCTCCCTGTGCATAAACAGCTCTTCTTTCTCCCATGCTTGTTCTCTCCAAGGAGTGTATCTACCTCAAGTAAATGTTCAGCTCATATGCCTGTCTTTTGTTTGGTTGGAAACCACAGGAGTGGGTTCAATTCCAGACCTGAAGGGCAGCTAGGGGCCATAGTCTCAGCGGTTCCACCAGGCTCTATCAGACCAGCAAACCTGGTCCCCCCTTTTTCTTTTTTTTTCTCCAAATGACTTTGAGTTTATTTCCAAAACTTTTTCATCATCCCAAATAGAAACTCTGAACCTATTAAGCAATAACCCCCTATTCCCTCTCCCAGCCAGGCCCTGGTAACCAAGAATCTACTTTGTCCCTATGCATTTGTCTATTATAGGTATTTCACATAAATGGCAATACACAAATTTGTCCTTTCGTGTCTGACTTATTTTGCTCAGTATGTTTGAAGGCTCATCCTTGTTGTGGCCTGTATCAGAACTCCATTTCTCACTATGAATACTACTCCGTTGTATGTATTCACCATATTTTGTTTATTCATTCATTTGTCAATGGAATTTGGGCTATCTCTATCTTTTGCTATGAGCCCCTGTTTCCAATTCTTCTGAGCATACACAGTGGAGTAGAATTTTGTTCATTGGTAGAATTCTCATCTTCCATGCAGGAGGTATGGGTTCACTTCCTGGCCAGTGCAGCATTTGTCAGGGGAGGCTTACGTGTAGCTAGGATGCAGAACAGGTTTCAATAATACTTCTAGACTAATACAGACTAGGAAGAAAGGCCTGGTGATCTATTCCTGAAATCAGCCAATGGGAAAACCCTACAGATCACAATGGTCAGATCCATAACCAATCATGAGAATGACACAGGATTGGGCAGCACTTCTTTTCATTATCCGTGGAGTCTTCACAGCATCAGGGGCTGACTCGATGGCAGGAAACAAGAAAAATGTTAATTCTATGTTTAACTTTTGGAGGAATTGCCGAATTGTTTGCCACAGCACTTGCACCATTTTTTCATTCCCACCAACAATGGACAAGGATTGCAACTTCTCAACATCCTCTCCAACACTTATGTTCTATTTTTTGATAATAGTATCCTTGCCCATTGCGTGGAGTCAATTCTGACTCTTAGCGACCCTGTAGAACAGAGTAGACAGCAGTGAGAATCTTGACTGAAGCTGACTGCCATCCTTCTCTTGTGGAGCAGCTGGTGGGCTTGAACCACTGACCTTTGGTTAGCAGCTGAGTGCTTAACCACAGTGCCACCAAGGGGTGTTAAGAAATACCAGGCTATTTTTAAAAGCAGTTTTATTGAGGTCTAATTGATGTCCAAGGAACTTCACGGGAGCCTATGCTAGCGTAGTGCCTAAGGCACTTGACTGCTAACCAGAAGGGTCGTAGTTCAAATCCACCAGCCACTCCTCGGAAGGAAGGTTGGGCAATCTACTTCCGTAGTGATACCGCCTCGGAAGCCCAAGGAGGAGTCTCTATGAGTCGGGTCCGACTCGACGGCACATAACAAGAAGGAACTGCACATATTTAAATTGTACAATTTGATAAATCTTGACTTACATATTGAAATCCTCGCCACGATCAAGATAATGAACATATCCATCAACCCAGAAGTTTCCCTGTGTCCCTTAGTAATGTCTCCTCTTCCCAACTGCCCTCCAGGGAACCACTGATCTGCTTTCTGTCACTATTGTTCAGTTTGCATTTTCTAGAGTTTCCTATAAATGGAACCATGGTATGTACTCATTTTCTTAAAATTTTTTTATTGTGATTTGGGTGTAGTATGTACTAATTTTGTAAGTTTCTATCATCAACATAATTATTTTGAAATTCACCCATGCTGTTGTGTGTGTGAATAATTCCTTCCTTTTTGTTGCTGAGTAGTATTCTATTAAATGGATATACCACAATTTATTGATCCATTCCCCTGTTGATTGGCATTGATTCCTGTTTTTGTCTACTAAAAATAAAGCTGCAGTGAACATGCATGCATAAGTCTTTGTATGTTGTTGTTAGGTGCCATTGAGTCATCTCCAACTCATAGCGACCTTATGTACAACAGAACAAAACACTGCCCGGTCCTGTGCCAGCCTCACGATCCCTGCTATACCTGAGCCCATTGTTGTAGCCACTGTGTCAATCCATCTTGTTGAGGGCCCTCCCCTTTTTCATGGACCGTCCACTTTACTAAGCATGATATTCTTCTCCAGGGAATGATCCCTTCTGACACCATGACCAAAGTAGGTGAGACGAAGTCTGGCCATTCTCGCTTCCAAGGAGCATTCTGGCTGCACTTCTTCCAGGACAGATTTGTTAGTTCTTTCAGCAGTCCATGGTCCTCTCAGCATTCTTCTCCAACATCACAACTCAAAAGCATCAACTCTTTTTTGGTCTTCTTTATTCATTGTCCAGCTCTCACATGCATACAAGGCGATTGAAAATACAATGGATTGGGTTAGGCACATCTTATTCTTCAAGGAGACAGCTTTGCTCTTCAGCACTTGAAAGAGGACTTTTGTAACAGATTTGCACAACGCAATACATCTTCTGATGTCTTGACTGCTGCTTCCACTGGTGTTGATTGTAGAACCAAGTAATATGAAGCCTTTGACAACTTCAATCTTTTCTTCATTTATCGTGATGCTGCATATTGGTCTGGTTGTGAGGATATTTGTTTTCTTTATATTGAGGTGTAATCCATACTGAAGACTGTAGTCTTTAATCTTCATCGGTAAGTGCTTCAACTCATTCTCACTTTCACAAGCAAAGTTGTGTCATCTGTGTATCACAGGTTGTTAATGAATCTTCCTCCAATCCTGATGCCACGTTCTTCAGAATCATACAGTCCAGTTTCTCGGTTTATTTGCTCAGCATATAGACTGAATAAGTATGGTGAAAGGATATAACCCTGACGCACTCCTTTCCTGATTTTAAACCTTGCAGTGTCCCCTTGTTTTGTTTGAATAACAGCCTCGTGGTCTATGTACAGGTTCCTCATGAGTACAATTAAGTGTTCCAGCTGCCCAGCCACTCAAAACCAGGCCCAGTCAAGTTGACACATAACCTTAAGTACCACACTGAGCTATTAGGAACTTTTGGCAAACGGCTGCTACAGGATCTAAGGCTTCTGCAGCAGGGCTGCCATTTCTCCCCCTGCTGATAATGACCCTTCACCATTGCTCTTGCCCCTCCCCTCATTGGGTCAATCAGGATTAAAGAAAGATGGTCTCTGGGTCCTCTGATGGCCCTTCCCACCATTGAGTTTCAGGACACTATAACCTTGGTTCCCATTCCAGCATGGCCCTTCACTCATTTTGTGTGGCTCTGAGCAAGTCGTTGCCCTTCTCTGGGCCTTGGGTGCCTGCCATTTGGACCACAGAGAGATTAGATTGGGTTATTCCTTAGAAACTTTTCAGTGCTATCACTTACTGGCTGGGCGATCTTGGGTGAATTACTTAACCTTTCTGTGCTTCAGCTCCCTCATCTTTATACTCACTAAAAAACCCAAACTCACGGCCCTCGAGCCAGTTCTGACTCATCGCAACCCCTCCTTGACTCTCCAAAGTGGTATCTCTACAAAAGTAGATTACTTAGTCTTCCTTCTGAGGAGTGGCTAGTGGGTTTGAACCACCAGCCATTAGCAGTCAAATGTAGTTACTGTGAGCACCAGATGAAATGATACATGTGGCTCTCTTAGAATAGAGCCTGGTATACTGTAAGTGCTCAATTAAAAACTTGGCTTTTCTTTGATAGTTTGAGATCCCATCCAACTGCTCATTCTCTAACTTTGCACAATCTACAGCTTATTCTAAGCTTTACATTTTGTACATATTTTCTAGAGTTTTCTATTAATGCCCAGTCTGTACCTTCCTCAAGATGCTCACCCATATGTTTAGGGTCAGTCCATAATTTTCCTTACTTAAAAAGGAGTGCAATGTTTGCGTCCTCCATTGGGCCAACCATGATTAACTTTAAACCCTCATTAAAAATCTTAGTGCATGTGGCTCAGACTCCATTTTCTGGACATCTATCTGCCTTTTTTTTGTAGCTTTGTATTTGTATTTGTAGCTTTGTTTTAATGCTGTTTTCATCTTGTTGTTCTACCTCCTTTTGAAACTGAGGCTCCCCAAAGGCAGAAGCTGTGTCTCTCCCATCGGATGGGGGGCGGGTCTCATAAGGAGAGGGCCACACCATAGTATTTCTTAAAGGGACTTGCCCACTTCCCAGTGTTGGCCAAAGGGTTTGTATACTCTGTTAATTTTTCAGGCCCCAAGGAAGACTCCTGTGGGACCTGAGATCACATCCTGGCTCTTGGTCAGAGCAGGTCAGCCCAGGCTCCTCAGGGCTTCCACAAGGTCCGGGACTGTGGCCAGGAGTGAAGGCAGCTTGACGGAGGGCCATGGAAGCCGCAGTGAAATATTTTCCAGTGCCAGGAACAAACCCATATATTGAAAGCAGGCCAGAAGATTGAGGCCCCCTCAGAATGAGCAAAGACTCTCTCGTGGGCTGGGCGGTGTGAGGCAAACTGCACCCTGGGTCCCTGCCTCTTTGGAAAGTGAGGTCTCGCACCCACAGACAGCAGCAAGGAAACAGTAACGGGCAGCCCTAGGTTAGCAGCCAGATGAGGGATAACACTCCAGGGACGACCTGAAGTTCTTTGGGAAAGTCCTTAGGCTGAGGACATTATTACTGGAAAAATCTCAGGGATGGTTCTATGCTCCTTTGCTACTTAGTTGGCTTTGGGCAACTTGCTAATCCTCTCTGAGCTTGTTTCCTCATCTGTAAAACAGGCATAGCATAGTACCTACCTTAAAGGGTTGATGTGAGAATCAATAGATGTTAGCTATTATTGTTGTTAGCTTTGGTGGCACAGTGCCTAAGGCATTGGCCTGCTAACCAGAAGGTTGGCAGTTCAAACCCACCAACCACTTTGTGGAAGGAAGATGAAGCAATCTTCTTTCATAAAGATTTACTGCCTTGGAAACCCATGGGGGTTGCTATGAGTTGGAATCGCCTCAATGGCATGGGTATTATTGTTGTTTATCCTCCTTATTGTATAGGTCCCTGGGTGGCTCACAGTTACAGCTCTACTACTAGCCAAAAGGTTGACAGTTTGAATCCACCAGTGGCTCTGAGGAAAACAGGCCGGCAATCTGCTTCTGTAAAGATTACAGCCAACATCAGAGAGATGCAAATCAAAACAACAGTGAGGTATCATCTTGCCCCAGCACTAGTAGCAACGTTCAACAAGATGGAAAATAACAAATGCTGGTGAGGGTGTGGAGAGATTGGGATTCTCGTACACTGCTGGTGGTACTATAAAATAATACAACCGTGGAAAGCAGTATGGTGATTCCTTAAAAAGTTGGAATTAGAAATACCATCTGATCCAGCAATCCCATTGTTGTTATGTTGTTGTTGTTGTTAGGTGCCGGTCGAGTTGTCTCTGACTCATAGTGACCCCATGTACAACAGAACAAAACACTGCCTGGTCCTGTGCCAGCCTCACAATCCCTGCTATACCGGAGCCCATTGTGGCAGCCACTGTGTCAGTCCATCTTGTTGAGGGTCTTCCCCTTTTTTGCTGACCCTCCACTTTACCAAGCATGACGTCCTTCTCCAGGGAACGGTCTTTTCTGACAAAATAACCAAAGTAGGTCAAATGAAGTCTGGCTATTCTCATTTCCAAGGAGCATGCCAGCTGCACTTCTTCCAGGACAGATTTGTTAGTTCTTTTAGCACTCCGTGGTACTTTTAGCATTCTTCGCCAACACCATAACTCAAAAGCGTCAGCTCTTCTTCAGTCTTCCTTATTCATTGTCTAGCTCTCACATGCATATGAGGCAATTGAAAATACCATGGCTTGGGTTAAGGCAATCCCATTACTAGGTATCCTGAAGAAGGGAGAGCCAGGACAAAACCTGATATATGCACACCCACATTCATCGCAGCACTATTTACAATAGCAAAGAGATGGAAACAACCTAAGTGCCCATCAACAGTAGAATGGGTAACCAAACTATGATACACACACACAGTGGAATATTATGCAATACTAAAGAATAATGTAGAATCTGTGAAACACCACATAACTTGGATGAACTTGGAAGACATTATGCTGAGTGAAATAAGTCAGTGAAATAAGTCAGTCACAGAGGGACAAATACTGTATTAGTTCACTACTGTAAAAAGTCAAGGAAAGGTTTATACATGGAAGGAAAGTTTCTTTGTTGGTGCCAGGGATGGGAGGGGAGTGGAGAGAACACTGCTAGATAGGTAGAGACAAGTACCGATGTGAGTGAAGGGAAGTGCAATGTACCAAAAAGTGAATGATCAACATGGTGACATTGAGGAAGAGGAAGACACAGAGAGGTACATGAGAGGTACAGACAACAAAGGTGAACCCTTTTGCTTGTATAGTACTGTGTTGTCAGTGGTGGTAAACATTGATTAGGGTGGATAGGGAGCTCTGGCCATGTAGTGCCTAAGGCATTTGACTGCTAACCAGAAGGCTGCTGGTTCAAACCCACCAGCCACTCCTTGGACGGAAGACTGGGCAATTTACTACAATAGTGATACTGCCTCGGGAACCCCAGAAGGGGTTGCTATGAGTAGGATCTGACTCAATGGCAGTGAAAAAACAAAACAAAACAAAACAAAATGGGTGGATAGGTGGGTGGACAGGCTGAACGGTCAGGTATGTCTAGGCAGGAGGTAGTGTGTCCATGACCATGTATAGGGCTGGCAGATGATGTTTCTACAGGCATATTTGTATGTGCTGTAAGAATGTCCAGGTATATAGTAGAGCTAACAAGGGGCAAGGTTGTGGTGACTTCTTGGTCACAGCAGCTCCCTGGGGGGAACGAGTAGTTGGACCTTTGGGGTTGGGACCAAGGTCACAGGGGACATCAAGCTCAATTGGCATAACATACTACACAAAACATTGTTCCACATCCTACTTTGGTGAGTAGCGAATGGGATTTTAAAAGCTTGCAAGTGGCCATCTAGATGCAATAATGGGTCTCTCCTGGTCCAGAGCAAAGAATGAAAACCAAAGATGCATAGAAACAATTAGTCCAAGGGACTAGTAGACAATGTGATCCTCAGCCTATATGACCATGAGACCATAAGAAGATGGTGCCCACCTACCATTGTCAACCACTCAGAGGGGGATTGTTGCAGAAGATCCTGGATAGAGTGGGAGAAAAATATGGAAAAAACCTCAAAATCATAAAAAAAGGACCAGGTTTGCTGGTCTGATAGAGCCTAGTTGAGATCCCTGACACTATGATCTCTGGTTACCCTCCAGATCTGGAACTGAACTGACTCTTGTGGCTTCCAGCCAAACAACAGACAGGCATATAGAGTGAACATCTACATCAGGTAGATACACTCCTTGGAGTGATCAGTTGTGGGAGAATAGAAGGGCATTGTTTGCATAGGGAGACAGCTTGGGGGCAGGAGTGTATGGGAGTGAAGGACACAGGGAAGAGGTAACTACAGCTATTACATTGTGGGGAATTGCAATCAATAGCATGAAACAAAATATGTATGAATGCTGTATGGAAAATGAATTTGTTCTGTAAACTTTCACCCAAATCACAATAAAAATTAAAGAAAAAAAGATTATAGCCAAGAAAATCCTATGGACCAGCTGTTCTCTGTGACATGGGGTCATCATGACCAGGAATCAACTTGAAAGCAATGGGTTTGGTTTTTCGGTTTTGGTTTTAGTTTATGGATGATGAATCTGAGGTTCAGAGAGGGGCAGTAACCTGCCCTAAGTTGCTCAGCAAGTTAGTACTAAGTCAAGCATTACTCTCAAGTTTCCTAAGCCAAGCATACAGGAGTAAGAGCTGGGACATTCTTGGGGGACACCTTGATGTAGTGAAAGAGCACTGGGTCTGGGTGAAAATTCAGATTTGCCAAGCTGTGTGACTTTGGGAAAATAGCTTGACGTCACTGAAATTAGTTTCCTTGCCTTGGAAATGAGAATCTTGATAGTAAAACTGCAGAGTTATGAGGATTAAAAGGGAACAGACAAAAAACCCCTGGCAGTTCTGGATATGTGGTGGCTGAGCTGGGGCCAGCTGGGGGCAAGGAAGAGAAAGGAAGGAGATCATTTAGGCAAAAAAAGAAAGAAAGAAAAAAAAAAAAAAGCGACCTCCTCCGGGAACAAACAAGACCCTTGCGTTCAAGTCCATTCTGACTCATGACGACCCCATGTGTTACAGAGTGAAACTGCTCCATTGGGGCTTTCTTTCTCGGTCGCAGTCTTTATTGAAGCAGATCACCAGGGCTTGCTTTCACGGGGCTGCTGATGGGTTCGGACAGCCAACCTGCAGGTTAGTTGTCAAGAGCAAAGCATTTGCACCACTTAGGGACCTTCCTTACAGCAAATCAGTTTTATAATTTAATAACACTTTTAAACAATAATTTTACACTTAATTTTGCGGTTCTTTGATGGGTGTCTGCCTCTCCCACTCTACCGGACGCTCAGCGAGGACAGACGCTGCGTCTGCTTCTTTCCCCACCTCTTCTCAGGCGCTCAGGGAAGCGCTGGGCTCACAAGAGGCGCACAGCCCTCTCAGACGTACTCGGTGAATCAGAGGGCGCGCTCCTGAATGAGCAGTACTTCCGGAAGTGCCAGTGAGGAGGCGATTCTAGGTGGTACACGAACACAATTTTTGAAGTTGTATTTTAAAGGGTATTAGGAAAAAATCCAATAATAGCACACCAGATCTGGATTTCACATAAATTACTGCCAAGGATAAAGCTAAGTAAAACAAGTAAGTGATCCGAAGAAAAATTGAGTAAATAATGGTTCCGGTGGTATGCGGATGTGGCAACTTGACTGGTGGGGAACTGCTTGAGACCGGGTTTAAAGCCCAGCCCCCGGTCCGGCTTTGCGCGCGCGCGGAGGCTACAATGCTGTGGAAGGACACGAGGTGGCGCTCGTGCCCCACCTGCTTACAAGTGTGGACTGAATCACATCCCATGCTTTGGATGTCTGTGCACTTCAGAATGGCCTTCCTGGTATTTTGAGGTGAGCTCTTTAAGTATGGGGACGCCCCAGTAGCACAGGGGTCGTTCAAGGGTGGGGGAAGAGGCCTTACCAGACTCTGGGAGGGACTACCCCAGCTGCTTCTCCAGCTTCTGCAGGCATCACCCTGTCACCCCTCTGCAGAGGCTGAACCAGGCCTCCACATGAATCCCCAGGCCCTGAAGTGCCTGGGGCCTCTAGGGGGAAGAGTAGCCTAGACCACGGGTGCTGAAATCAGGTAGAGTAGTGGGCTCAGGTTGGAACAATGTGATTTTAAAGCCTGGCTCTGCTATTTACCAGCTGTGTACTCTTGAGTAAGTTACTCAACACTCTGTGCCTCAGTTTCCTCATGTGTACATGTGTACATCGGGGTCCATAATAAAATTTATAGAATAAAAACATCATGCAGTTGTTGAAAGGGTTATATTAGCTCATATGGGCTTGGCACTGAGCCTGCTGTAGAGAGAGTGCTCAAAAATTTCAGGGCCCAGGACGAATATTTGTTGGATGAGTCGGTGGAGAGAAGATGCTGGAGGGGAAACAGATGATGCAATGCATTCTGGACTCATGTCACACCTGCAGTGTATGCACATATTGGGTCAGGGCAGGATACCAGCTGGGTGGCAGGCGTTGGCACCGGGGTCGTGTCCACATGATGTTATGTACCCTCCCGTGCAAGCCAGGCAGCAGTACTGAGAGCTAGGGGGCAGCATGATGATACTGCAGGATGAAGAGGTTAAGGGTTCGGACTTGGAAGCCAGACCCTTTGGGTTCAGCTCTTACCAGCCAAGTGACCTTGGACAAGTCCCTTCAATGCTCTGAGCCTTAGTTTGTCCATTTATAAAATGGGGACTGTGATGTTGACCTTATCAGGATGCCATGATGATCAGAGGTCAAGCCTCTAGACTGTGCCTGACATATAGTAGGTGCTTGCCAGATGTAAATATCCTTCCCCCATCTTTGATGGTACTTTCCAGCAGAGGGCTTCCTCAGTGTGAGGAAGGGGACACAGAGCCATGAAGCAGAACTGGCAAGTGGAGGCTTGGCCACTGGCTGACCCCTTGGGGTAGGGGTTAGAGGGCAGGTGGAAGGGGCATGGGAGTCCATCTATACTCTGGCTCAGGGCTGCCCCAGTGGCCTAGCCCCTCTTGGAAAGCTCATTCATTCTCAGCTAAAGGAGGCAGGGATGTGTGGCCGTGACCACAGCATTTTTACGAGTTTATAAACTGTGAGGACATGGCCGCTCTGAGTTCCAGGCTGGTAATGGACCATCAATTCATGCTCCAGCTGGCTTTATGGAGTGCTGGGCAGACAGGTGTCAGACCCTTAGCCGCCTTCTGCCTGAGGCTGCAACCCATTTCCGGTGGCTTCTGGACACCAGCAGCGCTGCTCCCTAGACACGCTTGGCTGCCATCTCCCTGAGCTGCCTGGGGAGAGAGAGACTTGAGTTCTCAGCTGCAGTTGAATCAACTCTCACTTCTCAAAGGGGCTGTGAAATGGAAATCAAGTAGAGTCCAATCTGTCAGGGAGTCCTGAGCGGTGCTCAACTTTTACAGAAGACCTAGGGTCTGGTGGCTTCTGGTCTGCCACCTCCCTGGTCTGAGCAACCATTGTCTTGCTCCTGGATGGCTAGGCAGCCTCCGTGCTGGTCTCCCTGCTTCCACTCTCTGCCCTACTATAAGTCTGCTCTCTGTGCAGCAGCCAGAGGGAGCCTTTGAAATGTAAGTCAGAAACTGGAGCTCCTCTGCTCAACACCCAACAGCACCTTCCAGCGTGAAGCCAGAGTCCTTACAAGGCCCCAGCTTCTGCTGTTTTCACCTGCTCCAGCCACTCTGTCCTTCTTGCTGGTCTGGAAGTTGGAAGCTCCTGCTTGCCTCAGAGCCTTTGCACAGTCTATGCCTTTTTTGTACATTGGTTTAGCTCATTCCCTTACCTCCTTTAAGTCTTTGTTCAAATGTTACCTCATAATGAGGTCCAATCCAACTACTTAATTAAATGTTATAATTCTCCTAGTAGTATCCAGACTCTTACTCCATTCTGTTTTTCTTTTTTTCATGGCACTTACTACCTACTATATAATTCACTATTATTATTATCATCGTTGCTATTGTTTTACTTTTCTTTCTTCCATTGTTGGAAAATCAACTCTACTAGAGCAGGTTCTTTTTTGTCTCTGATGTCTTCCAAGTGCTCAGAAAAGCACCTGACACATACTCAGTGCTCAGTAAATGCTTGCTGAATGCACATGTGAGAAGGTCCCACAGTTGGGCCTGGGAAGTAGTAGGCTGTTGGGAAGTGGAAGCGGGTGTCCTTATGTTGGGAAATGATTTTTAGTGAAATTATGAAGACTGGATTCTTGAAGTTCTGTGTCTGTGATATTAGATTCCTAATCATTTAAAATGGCTGTGTGGGTGATCATCAGGCAAGGGTATCAGTGACAAATGAAGGCCCAGCCAGGGCAGGGTCCCAAGCAGGTCCAATTCCTAATGGTTCCTGATGGACAACTGTTCTTCCTGCACAGTCTGGAAGTAGCTCAGAGCTGGGAATGGGACATAAAGCAGAGTACAGAGAACTCAGGACAGCTGGTGGCATAGTGCCTAAGGCATTTGACTGCTAACCAGAAGGTTGGCTGTTCAAACCCACCAGCCACTCCGCAGAAGGAAGTTTGGGCAATCTACTTCTGTAAAGATTTACTGCCTTGGAAACCCAAAGGGAGTCACTATGAATTGGAATCAACTCAATGGCAGTAGGTTTGGTTTGTTTTTTAGTCCTTGACCGAAGGACTGTTCAGTCTACTCTAGACTCAACCTTGAGTGGTGGGGGAGTGTTCAAAGAAGGTCTGGGTAGTGCCTAGAAGGGGCTGTGCATACTTGGTGAGTCCTTTGTTGTTTGGGGCACAGAAAGGTTAAGTGACTTGTCCAAAGCATTCACCTAGGGATTTGAAAGTTCTAGCTTTGATCTAGCTTGTCTGATCCCAAAGCTTCTTCTCATTTTTTGTTTGTATAGGTGAGGGGTCTGGCACAGTATATGACCCCCAGTGGGAGCTCAGGAAATATTTGTCACATGAAGGACCAATAATTGGAGACTGTGGGCTGGTCAAATGTGGCTTCATCTTTATCCAGGACATGTGAGGTGGGTGGGGCGAGGAACCTGAGTACCTTCCTGAGAGGCCCATCAGGTCTAGTGAGCTCAAATGTGGGAAGGAAACCCAGGATGCTAAAAGCTTGGCTTCTCCCCCCCATATATTGAGGGAGTTTTGCCCAGAAGTGAAGTTGCTGTAGGCTGAAGACTCACACCCTTGGCTCCTGAGCTCTAGAGAAGGTTAAAGAGAGAATGAAGATAGCTCTGAGTACGTAACGTCACTGCTGAGGACCCAGCCCACTGCAGCAGGCATGGTCCTGAGCTGACAGAGGCTTAGCCAGTTTCCTGTAGTTTCACAGCATAATGCTGATGATATTGGTGATGATGAGGATGGCGATACGATGATGATGGTGATGATAGAGATGATGACAGTGATGATGGTGATGGTGATGGAGAGGATGATTGTGTGGTGCTGATGGTGGAGATGATAGTGAGGGTGACCATGGTGAGGGTGGGTATGACGGGAACGACGCTGATGGTGGTGGTGCTGATAATAAAGGTTGTAATGATGGTGACGAGACGATGATAGCTATAATGGTGATGATGATGATGTGATGATGGTGGTAATGGTGGCGTTGATGGCAATGATGATGGAGATGACGGTGATGCGATGATGCTGGTACAGATGATGGCAGTAAGGACGGTGATGATGATGGTGATAAGATAATTATAAAGATAATGATGGTGGTGAAGATGATGTGATAAAGGTAACAATGTGATGATGGTGGTGTTGATAATGATAACTATATTTTATTCTGCACTTACTAAGTGGGTTTGAATCTTAGCTTTTTTTTTTTTTTTTAATCAGCTCAATGACTTTGGGCAGGTTATTTATCCTGTCTATACTTTATTTTCCCTCATTGTGAATTGGGAATATTTATTTGGGGAACTTGTTTATTCAGCTGTAAAATTGAGTACCTACCTCTGAGGTTTGCTGTATGTTTAATAAGATGATGCAGAAAAAAAAAAAAAAAGCACTGAGCTCACTGCACCAGGTGAGTGCTCAGTAGCTGTTCATTATGAGTGGTTCCTTAGTGGTGATGAGGATGGAATTGACAGTGGTGATGGTGGTGGTGAGGATGCTGCTGCCGACGGAGATGGCAGTGGTGGTGAGGAGGGGGGTGCTAATGATGGTGATCATGCTCAGGGGTCTCCACACACGAGTTTCATTGAATCCCTACAACGTTATTTTTACCCTGTGTATAAACTGAGGCTCAGAGAGGCTGAGTGACGAGTCCAAGGTTACACAGATGCCAAGAAGTGGAGCCTGTTTTGGTTATCTATTGCCACATAACAAATTCCCTCAAAACTTAGTGGCTTAAAATAAGCACCATCATTTATTATTGCTCATGATTCTTCAGGTTGACTGGGCTCAGCTCAGTGGTTCTTAGGCTCTATGTGGTGTCAGCTGAGGCAGCAATCATGTGGAAGCTAAACTGGGGCTAGGATGCCTGAAATGAGTCACTCGCACGGTCGGCAATCAGTGTGGATTTTGATGGACGGCTAGCTGGGGCTGTCTGTTGGAAGGCCTTGGCTTTGCTCCATGGGGCCTCTTTATCAGGTTAACACAGCAGCGGGGCTCCAAGAAGAGTTTTTTAAGAAACAAAGATGAAAGCTGAAGATCTCTTAAGGCTCACCCTTAAGTGATACTGCGTCATTGCTGTGGTGTTCTGCTCAAAACAAATCCAGGGATAGCTCAGAGTCAAGGACACCAAAAATAGGCACTATCTCTGGGAAAGGGAGGGACCAGGAGAGGTCTTGGGGCCCTCAGGAGCGGCAGGATATCCAGGTTAAAAGGGGCAGGAGGCAAGGCTAGGCCCTACCCCCCAGAGCCAGGAAAGGGACCAGGAGTGGCCAGGGACCACAGAGTGTCAGGTTTCAGGTAGGAATTAGGTAAGAGGAGGGTGCAGAGATTTCCAACAGCTAAGGGACATGAACTTGTCTGTCAGTTTGTCACCCTGTGAGGCTTGTACGTTGCTGTGAGGCTTGAGGCTGTGCCACTGGTGCTTCAGATGCCAGCAGAGTTGCACATGGTGCACAGGTTTCAACGCAGCTTACACACTAAGACAGACTAGGAAGAAGGAGGAGGTCATTCACTTCTCAAAAATTAGCCAGGGAAAACCTTATGAATAGCAGAGAAACACTGTCTGATACATTACTGGGCAACTTTATGAATAGTTTAGAAACATTGTCTGACACAGTGCAGGAAGACTAGCCCATTGGGTTGGAAGGCACTCAAAATAGGACTGGGAAAGAGCTGCCTCATTAGAGTAGAACCAACCTTAATGATATGGATAAAGTAAGTCTTCCAGGACCTCCATGTGCTGACATGAGACGACTCAAATTGAGAAGAAACAGCTGCAAACATCCATTAATAATTGGAACATGGAATGTACGAAGTATGAATCTAGGAAAATTGGAAGTTGTCAAAAATGAAATGGGATGCATAAAGATTGATATCCTAGGCATTAGTGAGCTGAAATGGACTGGTTTGGGCCACTTTGAATCAGACAACCATATGATCTACTATGCCGGGAATGACAAATTGAAGAGGAATGGTGTGGCATGTATCATCACAAAAGATGTTTCAAGATCTGTCCTGAAGTACAAGGCTGCCAATGATAGGATAATATCCATACTCCTACAAGGAAGATCAGTTAATATGACTATTATTCAAATTTGTGCACCAAACACCAAAGCAAAAGATGAGGAAATTGAAGATTTTTATCAACTTCTGCAGTCTGAAATTGACCGAACATGCAATCAAGATGTGTTGCTTATCACTGGTGATTGGAATGCAAAAGTTGGAGACAAAGAAGAATCACCAGTAGTTGGAAAATTTGGCCTTTGGTGACAGAAGTAACACTGGAGATCGCATGATAGAATTTTGCAAGACCAATGACTTATTCCTTGCAAATACCTTTTTTCAACAACATAAATGGCGGCTATCCATGGGACTTCACCAGACAGAGTACACAGGAATCAGATTGACTACATCTGTAGCAAGAGATGATGGAAAAACCAAAACCAAAACCAGGTTGGTTTTTCAGCCAAAACCAGGCCAGGAGCTGACTGTGGAACAGACCATCAACTACTCATATGCAAGTTCAACTTGAAGTTGAAGACAATTAAAATAATTCCACAAGAGCCAAAATATGATCTTGAATATATCCCTCCTGAATTTAGAGACCATCTAAAGAATAGATTTGAAACACTGAACACCAATGACTGAAAACCAGAATAATTTGTGGGATGACATCAAGAGCATCATCCATGAAGAAAGCAAGGAGGGATCATTAAAAATACAAGAAAGAAAAGACCAAAGTGGATGTCAGAAGAAACTCAAACTTGCCCTTGAGCAAAGAGTAGCTAAAGCAAATGGAAGAAATGACAATATAAGAGTTGAACAGATTAAAAGAGTAACTTGAGCATACAAAGTCAATCACTGTAATGAAATGTGCAAAGACCTGGAGATAGAAAATGAAAAGGGAAGAACACGCTCAGCATTTCTCAAGCTGAAAGAACTGAGGAAAAAATTTAAGCCTCATGTTGCAATATTGAAAGATTCTATGGGAGAAATATTGAGTAATGCAAGAAGCATCAAAAGAAGATGGAAGGAATACACAGTCACTGTACCAAAAAGAGCTGGTTGATGTTCGTCCATTTCAGGAGGTAGCATATGTTCAAGAACCAATGGTATTGAAGGAAGAGGTCAAAGCTGCACTGAGGGAATTGGCAAGGAACAAGGCTCCAGAAATTGATGGAATGCCCATTGAGATGTTTCAACAAACAGATGCCCCACTGGAGGCACTCACTTGGTTATGCCAAGAGATTTGGAAGACAGCTACCTGGCCAACTGACTGGAAGAGAGCCATATTTGTACCCAATCCAAAAAAAGGTGATCCCACCGAATGTGGAAATTATCGAACAGTATCATTAATATCGCATGCAAGTAAAATCTTACTGAAGGTAATTCAAAAATGGTTGCAGCAGTATATTTACAGAGAACTTCCAAAGGTGCAGGCTGGATTCAGAAGAGGACGTGGAATGAGGGATATCATTGCTGATGTCAGATGGATCTTGGCTCAAAGTAAAGAATACCAGAAAGATGTTTATTTGTGTTTTATTGACTATGCAAAGGCATTTCACTGTGTGGATCATAACAAATTGTGGGTAACATTGAGAAGAATGGGAATTCCAGAACACTTAATTGTACTCATGAGGAACCGATACATAGACCAGGAGGCTGTTGTTCAAACAGAAAAAGGAAACACTGCATGGTTTAAAATCAAGAAGGGAGTGTGTCAGAGTTGTATTCTCTCACCATACTTACTCAATGTGTATGCTGAGCAAATAATCAAGAAGAATGTCGCATCAGGATTGGAGGAAAAATCATTAACAACCTGCGATACACTGATGACACAACTTTGCTTGCTGAAAGTGAGGATGACTTGAAGTACTGATGAATATTGAAGAATACAGTCTGTGGTATGGATTACATCTCAATATAAAGAAAACAAAAATCCTTACAACTGGACCTATAAATAGCATTATGATAAGTGGAGAAAAGATTGAAATTGTCAAAGACTTCACATTGCTTGGTTCTACAATTGATGCCAATGGAAGCAGTAGTCAGGACATCAGATGACGTATGTTGCTGTTGTTATGTGTTGAGTCAGCCCTGACTCATAGCAAACCCTCCTTGGGTTGCTGAGGCAGTGTCACTATGGAAGTAGATTGCCTGACCTTCCTTCCGAGGAGTGGCTGGTGGATTTGAACCGCCAGCCTTCTGGTTAGCAGTCAAGTGCCTTAGGCACTATGCTACCAGAGCTCCTTCAGAGGACATATAGCACTGGGCAAATAGGCTGCAAAGGACCTCTTTCAAGTGCTGAAGAACAAAGATGTCTCCTTGAGGACTAAGGTGCACCTGACACAAGCCATGATATTTCCAATTGCCTCATATGCATGTGAGAGCTGGACAATGAATAAGGAACACCAAAGAAGAGTTGATGCTTTTGAGCTGTGGTGTTGGTGAAGAATGCTTAAAGTACCATGGACTGCTAAAAGAACTAGCAGGTCTGTCCTGGAGGAAGTGCAGCCAGAAAGCTCCTTGGAGGTGAGAATGGCTAGACTTCGTCTCACTTACTTTGGTCATGTTGTCAGAAGGGATCATTTCCTGGAGAAGGATGTCATGCTTGGTAAGATGGAGGGTCGATGAAGGAGGGGAAGGCCTTCAACGAGGTGGATTGACACAGTGGCAGCGGCAACGGGCTCAAGTATAGCAAGAATCATGGAGGTGGCTCAGGACCAGGTGGTGTTTCGTTATGCATAGGGTCGCTATGAGTCGGAGATAACTGGATGGCACTTAACAACAACAATGGCAACAGCATATCTGGGCGGGAGGAGTGGCTGAGAATATGTTGCCATTTATAATCCACCATAGTCTGGGACTGGAACCCCTCTGTCTGAGTCCAAAGAACAATGCTTTCTTGACCAACTGGTTTCTGCTTTCTCCCCCAGGATACCTTGCAGGTTGGATAAGAGCGGGATTGGAATATAGAAGGGAGATGGCCAAGTCTCTACTTTTTTCTGTGGCTGTTTCACTTCCCTCTGATGGTCCACCCCCCTGCCCCCCCTTCACTAAATTCCCCCCACCCCCAGACTGTGGTCCAGCCAACAGTAATCAGTGACCTAGAACTGGAGACCAAAGCTAGGGACCACCAGAGGGCAGTAGAGTCAAAGACCTGGGCACAACCAGGTTCGGGGTGCCTGGCACTGGCTGGGTGGGAACACTGGCAGAGCCTGCGTGTGGAGGCTGCAGGTGGTAGAGTGGGGGTCATGTCAGACCCTGGTCGTTACCAGCCAAGTCGTCCAGAGCTTGATGCTGCTCCCCCTGTTGTGGAGAATTCTTGAGGGCAGTTTAAGAGACTTGAACACCAAGTCAGTCTCTGTATGACCTTGAGCAAGCCACTCCTCCTCATGCCTCCTGGGCCTCTGCTTGCCCATTTGTATGGGGAGGTGGATGCATTAATCAGTTTCTGAACTGTGCTCTGAAGAGTCTGGGACTCTGAAGAGGTCTCAGGCTGCCAAGGGCAGGTGAGACTGCCTGTTCCCTCCCCTTCTATGGGAGCACCCCCCTAATGCTCTCTGTTAGGATATATAGGAATGGCACACTTCCTTCTATGTTCAGAAAGAGCTCAGCTGCTTGCAAGTGAGAAGCACATGGTCAAGCCCTGCCCCCCTCCCGCCGCCCTTGCAACTCTACCAGTCCCGACATCCAGGATTGAGCTCCTCCAGCCAGCCAGGCCTGAGAAGTCCTTTGGACTTTGGTGCCAGGATGGGAGCCCTGAATTTAAGCCAGGACTTCTTCCTTCTCTCCTTCTCCTTGCTGGTCTGTGTAGACCTGGGACCTTCAGCAGACAGGGATGGGCCGGCTACCGTGGATGTCCCCGAGCTGGTGGGAGGCATGGCAGAGAGGGGTCGAGCCATAGCCTCAGGCCCAACCCCTATCTAGGCTTCAGCTTTTGGGTTGTCCTTCCAGGCAAGAGTATTATTTTAAAGAAGAAAAATGAGACTGGTGTGTGTGTGAGAGTGTGTGTGTGTGTGGTGGGAGGATTTGACTCTGGTTAACAAGCTTGGCTGCCAATTGAAAGATCAGAGGTTCAAGGCTATCCAGAGGCACCTCAGATGAAAGCCCTGGCAGTCGACTTCCAAAAAGTCAGCCATTGAAAATCCTGTGGAGCGCAGTTTGACTGTGACACACATGGGGTCTCCATGAATCAGAATTGGCTTGACAGCAACTGGAATAGGTTTGGGAACTTGTTCTGGCCCTCAGGGCACTCATCACAGAGCATCATGGGTCTTGGTTGTTCTGTTGTTGTGTCTGTGCGCATCCTTTGGGCAGTGTCTGTATCCCCCAGGGGGAACTGAAGCAATAAAGAGGTGTGATAGATGACATAATTCAAAGGGAGTTGAACCATAAATTTACAGACACAGCCTCTTTCTCCACCCTACAGGTGCAGGGCACCAAGGAGGAAGAAAAATGGAGGGCTTCCTGGAGGAAGCAGGCTTTGACTAGGCTGAAAGAATGGTGAGGGCTTAGAACCCAAGGGCCACAGAGGGGGCACTTCTAGCAGTGTCCTGCAAAGGTTTAGATAGGCAGATTTGATGTCAGAGATACCTGACCAGGTCATGTGTTAGTGCTGTAAACTTGGGCAGTCGTTTAACCCTGCTGAGCTCATCTGTAAAATGCAGATCTTTCTTGCTTAGGGTTGTGTCTGAATGGGGTAATGTTTATAAGGCCTGGTGCGAGGTACAGGGGACGAAGACCCTGATGCTCTCATCAGACCAGGGTCCTCATTTCAGCTCTGCTCGATTGTAGTTCTCTACTGCGTGCCTGGGTTTCTCGGCAAATTGGGGAGTGTGGGGCTGTGCACTTGGGACAGTGGATGTCACCCCAAAGACTTTGGATTACAGCAGGGGTGGGTAGTGGCTGGCATTGGGGTCAGGGCCAGTGTGGTAACCAAGCCTGTCCCTCCTTCCTCCAGGGGTTCTCCTCTCCACCCCCACCTGCAGCTGCCACCCTGAAGGACCAGCTTGCAGCTGAGTTTTAGACACCATCTCCCAGAGAACTCTCCCAGAGGCCAGGACACTGTGTAAGCCCGCCTGAGTGGCATTTGCATTGTCATTTGCATTGTCATCTGCATGCGTCAGTTTAGACTGCACCATCCCTTCTGAAGCAAAGTCCCCAAGAGGCGGCCTGGCATAGAGGGATAATAACTCAGAGCTTGTAGTTCTGAAGTCCTAGGTGAAAATATTCTTCCCCTGAATTTCAACCCCTCGGCTACAAATGGGTATAAGCCTTGCCTGCATCCCTGGTTGAGTCCGGCTCTTATTCACCAAATGTGTATTGAGTTCTAGCGTGAGGCAAGTGCAGATCCATGCCCTGGGACTCCCACAGGATAAGACCGGTCTTGGGGGCCCTACCCTAATGGAGCTTACATGCTAGAGGGGGAGACAATAATAAACAAGTTTACCGATCTAGAAACAAGAGAATCACGGATTACAGTAAGTGCCAGGAAGGAAATCAACAGGGTGCAATGAATGAGTGAACTATTTGATCCACAGCAACTCTGGCTCCTAATTCCCCATCCTGAACCAGGTGGACAGCAGCGTTCTCCACCCACAGACCTGTCAGTTCACAAGAGGCTTGTCAGACCCGTTGTGTAAAGCTGCAGCAGTGAAAGGACTGCGATTGCAGTAGGGAGGCCTCAACCCTCATCATAATGGCCTTGAGCTCTGTCTCTTTTCTGACCTTGGAGCAGGAGCAGGAATGGCCAGTGTGAGCAGCAGGGCAGGACTTAAGGCACCCAGGGAAGGGACCCTGGGCAGTCCAGAGGTAGGGGAGTGTGAGGATAAGGGTAGATGTGATAGGGGGGATCCCCAATCCAGGAATCTCCCATGGCTCACCCACACTCCCCAGAGGGAAGGAAGCCTAGAGCCAGTGAGGGTGTAGAAGGCAGCAAAGTGCAATGTTTAAGGGTCAGCTTTGGAATCATTGGAGACCCAGGTCACGTCTTGACTCTGGATGACCTCGGGCACTGAATGCAATCCCTGAGTCTACACCCTCCTGTGCAAAGTGGCCATAAAGACACTGCTGCTCAGGGGTTGTTATGAGGACTGCGTAAGGTAACAACGTTAAGTCCCTGGGTGGGGCTAACGGTTAACGTGCTCGGCTACTAACCACAAAGTTGGTGGTTTGAGTCCACTCAGAGATGCCTTGGAAGAAAGGCTTGGTGATTTACTTCCAGAACGTCATGCCATTGAGACCCTATGGAGTACAGTTCTACACTGAAACACACAGACGTGCCATGGGTCTCAATTGACTTGATGGCAGCTGCCCCCTCCATGGGTAACAACGAACACTAAAACATTTAGCCCACTGATTGTCATATAGTAAGCACTTAACAACTAATAGGAGCTGCCTGTCATCATTCCTCAGGTTGTGCTTTCGGGTCAGTGATCCAAGTCTCACTCACAGGGTGAGACTAAGGAGGCACTCCTTCTTGTTGCCAACGCTGCATTTGCAGGGCCCACAATAAGTGCCTCCTTAGATTTTGCACCCCAGGCCTTACCCGACTCTCCCTGGTCCTGAGATAAATGTTTTCACAAGGTAACAGTGCTCCCCACCTGCTGAAGATCCACTGTGTGTCCTGCGCCGGGGCGAGTGTTTAACATGCTTCAGCCTCTCACTGTGAATTTCCAGCAATCAGACATTGTTATCCCCATTGGACAGATGAAGAAGTTGAGCCCGAGAGGAGAAATGACCCGGCTTGTTCATATGGCTGGAGAGTGGAGGAGCTGGGATTTAGCCTGGCCTCATCCTATATTTGGAGTTTACTCATGACACAGTGGAGACCCAGGGTGGCCAGGAAGCAAAGGTGAGCCTTAGAGGTCACTCAGGGACAATTCTGTCTCAGGGTATCAGGTTGGGCATGTTGGCTTAACATTATCTTGGTACCAGTTCACATGGCCTTCCTTTGTCCCAGATAAGAGAGGG
Source organism: Orycteropus afer afer (assembly GCF_000298275.1). Lineage (NCBI taxonomy): Eukaryota > Metazoa > Chordata > Mammalia > Tubulidentata > Orycteropodidae > Orycteropus > Orycteropus afer. The sequence goes on along the minus strand of NW_006921618.1, from coordinate 2,774,459 downwards.
CCTGGGGTGACCCTACTTTATTTTATAGGTGAGGGAAGCAAGGCCCTGGTCAGGTCTGCTGAGGTCATGTAGCCGACCAATGACAGATGTTCTCCTCAATAAGCAACTCGGAATGCTTCGGGCCTCTGTCGTGGAGTGGGAGTGAGTTGCTGGGACCCTTGTCTTTGAAGGTTCAGAAAGAAGTAAAAATAGATGGTTGTTGTTGTTATGTGCCGTCGAGTCGGACCCGACTCATAGCGACCCCTCCTTGGGTTTCCGAGGCAGTATCACTGCGGAAGTAGATTGCCCCATCTTCCTTCCGAGGAGTGGCTGGTGGGTTTGAACCTCCAGCCTTCTGGTTAGCAGTCAGGTGCCTTAGCCACTATGCTGATGGGGGGACAGGAAAATCTACCATCTCCTTCCTTTTGTCATCCCAGCCGCCAGGCTGTGTTGAGCTCCTAATCTATCATGTCACCTTCAGCTGGGCTCTGGTGAGTGACTGGCAGATACAGTACCTGTCCATGGGTGCGTGCAGGGTGTGAGAGTGACAGAAGGGGCTGGACTCCCACCTGGACTGGGGGTCTTACCTGTGGGCATGAGAAAACACTCACAGCACTGGCCTTTGAAGCTCTCTTCAGCTCTCTCCCACTTGCACTTCAGCAACCACTTAGAGACACCCTAGGGCCTATCCTGCATTCATTCATTCATTCATTCTGACTCAGTTTCCTCATCTGTTTCTCAGAATGGTAACAGGGCTTACCTCACAAGCCATCCTGTGGTTGTGTGTTGCCACGATGCTGGAAGCTGTTGTTTTTGTTAGGTGTTATTGAGAGGGTTCCAACTATAGAGACCCCATACAACAGAATGAAACACTGTCCGGTCCTCGGCCATCCTCATGGTCATTGCTATGTTTGAACCCATTATTGCAGCCACTGTGTCAATCCCTCTCAGAGAGGGTCTTCCTGTTTTTCACTGGTTCTGTACTTTATTAAGCAGGATATCCTTCGTCAGGTACTGATCCCTCCTGATAACACGATCGAAGTACATGAGATGAAGTCTCACCATCCTCCCTTCTAACGAGCTTCACATGACTGCACTTCTTCCATGATAGATTTGTCATTTCTTCTGGCAGTCCATGTTATTGTTGTTGTTATGTGCTGTCGAGTCAGATCTGACTCATAGCGACCGCCCCTTGGGTTTCTGAGGTGTTATCATAGACTGCCAAAACTTCCTTCCGAGGAGAGGCTGGTGGGTTTGAACCGTCAGCCATCTGGTTAGCAGTCAAGTGCCTTAGGCACTATGCTACCAGAGCTTCCCTGGCAGTCCATAGTATATTTAATATTCTTCACCAACCTCATAATCTAAATACATCAAAATTTCTTTGGTTTTCCTTATTCATTATTCAGCTTTCACATGCTTATAAGGTGATTAAAAATATCATGGCTTAGGCCAAGTACATCTTAGTCCTCAAGGTGACATCCTTGCTTTTTTTTTTTAACACTTTAAAGAGATCTTTTCCAGTAGATTTGTCCAATGCAATACATCTTTTGATTTCTTGACTGCTGCTTCCATGGGTGTTGATTGTGGATCCAAGTAAAATGAAATCCTTGACAACTTCAATCTTTTCTCCATTTATCATGATGTTGATTATTGGTCCAGTTGTGAGGGTTTTTGTTTTCTTCATGTTGAGTTGTAATCCATACTGAAGGCTGTAGTCTTTGATCTTAATCAGTAAGTACTTCGAGTTCTCTTCCCTTTCAGCAAGCAAGATTGTCCTCTGCATATCACAGGTTGTTAATGAGTCTTCCTCCAATCCTGATGCTGCCAGTATTTCAAATACCAGCAGGGTCATCCCTGGTGGACAGGTTTCAGCCGAGATTCTAGACTAAGGCAGATTAGGAAGAAAGGCCTGGCAATCTACATCTGAAAATTGGCCAATAAAAACCTATGGATCACGATAAGATATTGTCTAACATAGTGCTGGAAGATGAGCCCCTCAAAGGCACTCAGGACACATAGTCGCTGCAACAAGGGGCGTGAGCAGACCAGCAGTTGGGAAGGCAGTGCAGAACCAGGCAGTGTTTCAGTCTCTTGTACATGGGGACACCGTGAGTTGGAGCTGACTCATTTGCAGTTAACAACAACAATATCGCCCTTCTTCACGTGACACATACATATGTTATTTGCAACCTTGTCTGATACAGAGTGAACTGGCTGTGACTTTCCCCTTCATCCTGACTCCCATCCTTTCCAGCAGCCGTTCTCATGCATTTAGTCTGTCCTTTTGTTCGTATATCTTCTTGTAAAATGTGCACTGTTTTTTCCTGTGTCCACAGGTTTTTAATTTCAGTAAAATTTTTAAGGAAGGATAATGAGCCTGCAGAAAGGTATGCAATTCTACATGTACAACTTAAGGAATTTTCACAAAGCTCACTCACCCATGGAGCCAGCCTTGGATCAGGCAACAGGGTGTGGCCAGCAGCCTGGCATCCCTGCGTTCTTCCTTTTGGTAGATGCACACAGTTTTCAGTTCTGAGCCGACTTGAGTTAGAGATCTCATTCCGTTTCTTACCTCTGTTCCTATGTTTTCTGTTTTTAAAGTCTGTCCGTGTTGCTGCTGGGAGCCCATCTATTCCCTTGCAGTGGAATCCTCTGCTCTGTGGGTCTACCCATCTCTTCTGTATCCCCCTTGGCCTGTTTCCTGCTCCTTAAGTAGACTAGGCCTGTCTTGACCCCAGGGCCTTCACACTTGGTGTTCTCTTGCCTCGAACTCTCTCCCTCTGCCTTTCCATGGCTCACTCTTCATTCATCAGCCTATCTCAACTCAGAGACACTGTCTCAGATAACCTCCTCTCTCCTGTGTCCCCCACTGCCAATCCATTCCTCAATAAAACTGAAACCAAACCCAAGCCCACTGCCATCGAATCGATTCCAACTCATGGTGACCCCATGTGTTACAGAGTAGAACTACTCATAGCGTTTTCTTGGCTATCATCTTTATGGAAGCAGATTGCCAGGCTTTTGTTTCATGGTTCACTGGGTAGATTTGAACCACCAACCTTTAGGTTAGTAGTTATGTGTGTACCATTTGTGCCACCTAGGGACCTTCTAGCACTTATTATAATCTGAAATCACCTTGATTGCTAATCTGCTTAGCTATTTATTGTCTATTTCCTTCATCTGAATGTAGGTTTTAGGAGGGCGGGGACTGTGGCCTCTGTGTCCACCACCGCATCCCCAGTGCCCAGGGCAGGGCCTGTACAAATGTAAACATTTGCTGAGTGAAAGCACTGTGCATGCCATGAGGCTCTAGCCATGTGCGCTGGTGTGCGCAGTCCTTGCTGTTTCTAACTCATGTCTCAGCTTGTGTCTTTTTAAAATCCAGTTTGTAAGTTCCCTGCGGCCTGAGCCAGCGGTGTCCTGGGCTTCTGCTCCATCCTCAGATCAGTGGCCTGTCTCACAGGTGTTTTGCTAACCTTGTTCCAAACTAGACATGCCGGAGAGAGATACATTTTAAAACCACGTGCAATTTAAAGAGAATTTAATCTGCATGTCTGGGATTCATTAACACGCAGATCATCAAATTAGGGTTTGCTCACAGCTGGTTGACATTCGAAGGGCCTTCTGAGGATCTTTAATAAGTGCCTTTAAATATGATTTTTCCTTGTAATCTCAGGGCTAGGGTTTGAATATGCTGTTCTTTGAATGGGAATGTGACACTGGGGACCCAGGATGGCAGGACCCGTTCTGCAAGAGTTGCTGGTGATGGGGAGGTGGGCATGGAGCTCTCCACATTCCTTTTCCTTAACCTGTGGGCTTTAACCCCAAGCCGGCCAGAGCCACATGTTCAAAATGTCACCTTGTCCTTGTGATGGGCATCAGTCATTTTGCTCCCCAGCCCCCATCACTCTGCTCTCGAGAATTGCACCCTCAGCTCAGCTTCAAGAGTCTGAATGGAACTCAGCCTGGACCAATGAAAGCATAGCATCCCCTGGCCTCAGTGATTGGCTCAAGCTTGGGTCCTTGGTCCAATTAGAGGAAATAAGATGAGAGGAGACATTTTCTGAGGCTGCTGAGAGAGAGGCATTCTCTTTCCTGCCTGAACTTGAGCCTGGGAGGATGTAGGGCTGGAGTCACTGGCAGCCACCACATGGGCCTGAGAATGAACCCAAACACAGGAAAGCAGAGCTGAGAGGTGGAGAGAGGCTGGGTCTCGGTGACATTGAGGAAGGCTTCAGTCCAGCTATGTCTGAATTAGTGCCCTTTGTACTTTTTAGTTACGGATATCAACACTTCCCTTCCCTTCCCTTTCCCTTCCTTCCCTTTTCTTCTTCATCTTTCCCTTCTTCTATTCCTTTTCTGTCCCTTCTTTTCCCTTCATTTATCTCCCCATTCCCTTCACCTTTCTTTCCTTCCTTTCCCCTTCCTTCTCTTCTTTTCCCATCCCATCCCCATCCCATCCCCATCCCTTCTCTTATCTTTTCTTCCTCTCCCTTCCTTCCCTTCAGTTATCTTCCCCTCCCTTCCTTCTTTCCTTTAAGCTAGTTTGTGTTGGATCTTTCATTATACATAAGGGTAAAGATTTAATTTGAACATCACTCTTCTGCTTAAAATTCTTTCATGGACCACATTCCAGTTACCTATTATTGCATAACAAACCACCCCAAACTTAGTGATATAAAACAAAAACCATCATTTATTTTGCTCACAGGATGCAATTTAGGCAGGATGTGGTGAGGTAGTCCATCTCTGCTCCACATGGCAAAGCCGGATGGCTTGACTGGGGCTGGAGGATGCACTTTAAGATGACTCCGGCACATGACTGCAGGACAGGGCTGGCTGTCAGCTGGGAGCTCAGCCTGGTCCCTGGGTTCCTTTCATTGAGACCTCTCCATCAGCTGCTTGAGCTTCCTCACAGCCTGGTGGTTTGGTTCCAAGAATGAATGTCCCAAGAGAGCACGGTGAAAGTGCATGATATTTTAATGGTCTACATAGAAGTCGCACAGTGTCACTTCCGCCATACTCTATCAATTGAGGCAGTTGTAACAGTTCACTCAGATTCCAAGGGAGGGGACATAACTCCCACCACTCTGTGGAAGGACTGTCCATGTCACATGGTAAGAATGACATGTGGAACAGGGAATGCTCTTGGAGCCATCTCTGGGCAATGCAGTCACGCCATAGGCCACAAACTCTGTGATTCCATTTATAGAAAGTCAAAACTAAGGATGACAGAAGTCAGAACAGTTTACTTCTTGGGGAAGGTAGTTTTGACCGGGAAGGGACATTTGGGACCTTCTGAGGTGCTGGAAAAGATCTATGCATCAATACTGGTGGAATGTTGGCGATTCAGTGGTAGAATTCTTACCCTCCATGTGGGGGTCCTGGGCCCAATTCCCAGCCAATGCACCTCATCCACAGCTACCACCTGTCAGCCAGTGGCGGCTTGCATGCTGCTATGGTGCTGAACAGGTTTCATTTATTTATTTATTTTTTAAATTGTGATTTGGGTGAAGATTTGCAGAGCAAATTCACTTTCTATACAGCAGTTCACATATACTTTGTCTCATATCATTGACCACAGTTTACCACAATGCAACAGCTCCCCATCCCACTTCCTCCCCATAGTTACCTCTTCCCAGTGTCCATCCCTCCATACTCTCCTGTCCCCAGAGCTGTCTCCCTGTGCATAAGCAGCCCTTCCTTCTCCCATGATTGTTCTCTCCAGGGCGTGTGTCTACTTGAGGTAAATGTTTAACTCACATGCCTG
>NW_006921618.1:2744619-2768509 GCF_000298275.1 Orycteropus afer afer | reverse complement strand
CAGGCACCATCTAGTTCTTCTGGTCTCATAGTTGTATAGGTTGCAGATCGGATGGTGTACCAGTTGCGAGGACTGATTGTTTCCATTTATTTTGGTTTTCTTCTTTCTTCTTTGCTCTTGATGAGGAGACACCCATCGTTGCATCTAGATGGCAGCTTGCTAGCTTTTAAGATCCCAGTCGCTACTCACCAAAGTGGGAAGTGGAACAATGTTTTGTATAGTATGTTATGCCAATTGAGCTTGATGTCCCCTATGACTATGGTCCCAAGCCCGCAGGATCAACTACTCAGTCGCTCTGGGTGGCTGGATGTGACCAAGCAGTGACCACAACCTTGCCCCTTGTCAGCTCTACTATACACCTGGGGATTCTGATCATTCACTTAAACTTATATGACCATTGTCTGCCAACCCTATATATGATCTTGGATACACTCCCCATTTCATAGACATACCTAATCTTCTAGCCTGTCCACCTGTCTATCCATCCATATACCCATGTTTGCCTTCACTGAGAACTCAGTACTTTATATACAAAAGAGTTCATATTTGGCTGAACAGGTTTCAGCAGAGCTTCCAGACTCAGTCAGACTAGGAAGAAAGACCTGGTGATGTAATCTGAAAATCAGCCAGTGGAAATCCCATGGATCACAGCAGTCCCGTCTGCACCCGTCATGGCGATGATGCAGGACCGGGCAGCATTGCATTCAATTGTGCACAGGGTTACCATGAATCGCAGGCTGACTGGATGGCAACAAACAATAGCAGTAGATATATGAAAAGTTCATTGAGCTCATCACCTAAGTTCAATGCACTTTATGCTTTTTGCACCTCAATTAATTTTTTTTTAAAAAAGATGTGACAAATAAAAAAACAAACAACACTCAACTGCAATAGCATCGAAGGGGAAAAAAAAAAAATTCCTGGCTCACAGTAGTCCAGAATATGAAGTTCAAGCATCTTGGTCTGGCACACTGAGCTCATCAAGACCCAGCTCCTATCATCTTCTTGTTCTCCTTGCCTCTGAGCACCGCAGTATCTCCAGTTATAGAAACAGATGGTGGAGGCATGTTGTAGGCAGAGGGAACAAACAGCAAGAACTAAGACCCTGAGTGAGAAGAGAGCAGAAGGCCAGTGTGAGGGTGGCAATGAGGGAACATGAGGCAGGAGAGATAGGGCAGAGGTTGGGGGACAGACCCAAGCAGGCTTGTGACATCATCTGATTTACCTTTTTGAAAGATCAGAATCCCAGAGCTGCTACTCTGGGATGAATGGCCTTGGGCAAGTCCCTGTTTTCTCAACTGTGAAGTAGGTCATAAGAGACTTGGCCTTGTGTGATGCCCTTGAACCTCCTGGCCCTGGGCACCTGGCCTGCCATTGGTGCCACTCAATGCAGCCTCTTCCCAGTCCCCTCTGGGTGCTAAGTCCTGGCAGGCAAGACCCCCTGTTCCATGACATCCTTCTAGTTCTCGCTGAGGCCAGAGACACCTGCCCCCCTGGACCATACTCACTTCCAATGCCAGATCTCTGAAGCCTATTGGCTGTTAATCTGGGTGGTCCAAAGGTTAATTCAAAGAGAAGTCAAGGTATTGGAGTTGTCATCTACCTGGTTCCAGCTCAGCACCAGGGAGGTGGGTGACCAGGTAGAGGCTCCTTATCCATATAAACTGACAAGAGGCCAATCCTTGCATGGGCTTCATAGTCCCTTTCGCACTCTCATCCTTGTCTCCTGCAACTTTTTTTCCATCCTATCTTTGTCACTAGCTCAAGGCATGGCCTTGGGCAAGTTCCTCCCCTCCCTGAACCTCTATTTTCCCATCTGTGTATGGGGATCATGGGGCCAAGCGATGCTTAGGAGCCCATCTGGCTCAGACGTTGCAAGGTTGTATCTCGCCTAGGAGCCCGTGTGGCTCAGACATTCTAAGGTTGTATCTTTCCATTCGGCTACCAGGTTCATCTGTTTCCCACACCCATATCTTGCTCTGTCCTGCCTCTGAGTTTTTGCATTGTTTGTGCTCCCCACATGGGCCAACTTCCCTGTTAACTCACATCCTGCCTCTTCATGAGTTTGTAGAAAAATGTCAGAGATATCTCCCTGATGTACCCCAAGTTCATCCAGGCTGGTCTTCTGCCCTGTGACAGCAGTCACTCTGGTTCTAGTCTATGTGGAATCCATTTTTGCATTTTTGTGTCACTGTTGAAGTCTCTGGGACGCTTGTATCTTTTCACCTGTCCCATCAGAACCGGAGATTCCTGAGGGCAGAGCTGTGTCTCCACCATCCGTTGGACAGTCCCTCAGGGCAAGGGCTGAGTCTATTTTGAACAGGTTCTCAGGTTCCTATTCACTGGCTCGTTGAACCTCAGGGACCTGACTGAATCCAGCCTGCAGAATGTTCTGTCTGCTTCACTCAGTTTTTTCCACCTCCAGTTATTGAATTAGTTTCCACCACTTTAAAATCAAATGATTTCACAGAAGAATCTAGTTTCGATCCTTTCTGGAAACAAAGCAAAACAAAAACACAAGAGCTGGCCACACCAGGCTTGCATTTTCCCCAGCAAAGATTGGTCCCAGCTGTTAAGAGCCGCCCCAGTGGTGCGGGTCTGACAGAGCCTAGTGATGTCTCTGAGATTATGGCCCCTAGTTACCCTTCAGGTCTGGAACTGAACTCACTCCTGTAGCTTCCACCCAAACAATAGACAGGCATATGGAGTGAACATTTATATCAGGTAGATACACTCCTTGGAGAATCAATCGTGGGAGAGCAGAAGGGCAGCGACTGCATAGGAGATAGCTGGGGGAGGGGCTAGAGTGCGTGGGAGGGAAGGACACAGGAAAGAGGTAACTACAAGGAGGAAGTGGGAAGAGAACTGTTACATTGTGGGGATTTGCAGTCAATGTCATGAAACAAAATGTGTATAAACTGCTGTATGGAAAATGAATTTGCTCTGTAAACTTTCACCCAAATCACAATAAAAATTAAAAAAAAAAAAAAAAGCTGCCCTGGTGGGCGGGTGATCACTACCTAGTTCACTCCAGGCCTCAGTCAGCCTCACTCATTCCTGTTACCTGCCTATTCCTGCAGGTGTTTACATTTGTAATCCTGGCCTTGGGTTCCAGGGCCCTTTCTGCTTTTAGCAGCTTCCAGCTGCACTGGCAGTGGCAGGGTGTTCCAGACAGAGATGTGGAGATGAAGGCTTACCTCCTGTCTCTGCCTCATTAGGATCTGGACAGGCAAGAGATCCATACTTTTTAAAATCAAATACATACTGACTGTTTCTTGCACCAGGAACAGTCTGTACCCATATCGAATAGTTCTCTAATAAAAAACATGCCACTGGGGAAAACTGTATGGAGAAGGAATGGAGGGTGCAGCGTCTTCATTCAGTAATTGTTTATAGGGGCTTACTGTGTGCTTAGGCGCTCTGGTGGCACAGTGCCTAAGGCATTTGACTGTTAACCAGAAGGCTGGGGCTGCAAACCCACCAGCCACCCCTCGGAAGGAAGGTTGGGCAATCTACTTCCGTAGTGATACTGCCTCAGAAACCCAAGGAGGGGTCACTATGAGTTGGATCCAACTCCACAGCAATGTGTTTGTGTTTACTGTGTGCTTAGGAGCTCTCGTGGCATGGTGCCTAAGGGATTTGACTGCTAACCAGAAGGTTGGTTGTTCAAACCTACCAGCCACTCCGTGGAAGGAAGGCGGAGCAATCTACTTCCGTAGTGATACTGCCTTGGAAACCCAATGAAGGTCACTATGAGTCGGAATCAACACGTTGACATTGGGTTTGATTTGTTTTTTTGATTTAAGGTGTGCTAGGAGTCCTCTGGGTGGCACAGACAGTTACATGTTCAACAGCTAGCGAAAACATTGGCAATTTGAACTCACCCAGAGGCACCTCAGAAGATAAGCTTGGAAATCTGCTTCTGAAGGTCACAGCCTTGGAAACCCTATTGAGCTCTTCTAGTGTGCACATGGCACCACGCACACTGAGCAGACAGCAACTGACAACAACTGTGCCCTAACTGGGCCAGTGGTGATGCAGTAGTACAACAGTCTCCTTCCAGCTGGAAGACCTGGGTTTAATTTCTGACCAGCACACCTCATGTGCAGCTATCGGCTCTCTGTCACTGAAGGCTTGTGTGTTGCTATGGTGCTGAACAGGTATCAGCATTCTTCCTAGATTAAGACTAGGAAGAATGGCCTGGCAATCTACTTCCAAAAATCACCCCCGAGAACCCTATGGATCACAATGGTCCCAACTATAACCATTCGTGAGGATTACACAGGACTGGGTAGCATTTCATCCCATTATGAGTGGGGTTGCTAGGAGTCCAAGACCACCTCAATGGCGGCTAACAACAGCAGCAACCCACTATGCCAGGCACTGAGCCAGGTGCTGTGAACACAGCCGTGAACAAAACCCTCAGTCTCTGTCCTTACACAACTCACAGTAGTGTCAACTCTCTCAGTTGTTCAAATTAGGCAAAAGAAACCCAGAGAGGACAAACAGAGTACCCAAGGTCACATAGCAGATGTGGAAAGAAAACCCACTCTATTTCCCAGGCCTCCTGCTAGGGCCTCTCCCAGCCACATCTGCCAGCCCAGGTTCTCTGATGGCTTCTTTCCTTTCTTCTCTCCAATTCCCCTTCATGGTGTGTTGCCCTATCCTAGCTTTCAACAGATGATTAGAAACTGAGATTCCTCCAGGAGGAGTGGGATCTGTGCGGGACGAAGAATTAGCCCCTTTCTAGGTATTTTCCACATGTCTGTGATTTCCTGCTTGGCTTATCAATGATTATTCCAGTAATGGTTGCAGAGGCTAGGAGCTGTCCCAGACCCCATCACACCAATAGAACCATCCACAGCAAGACAGCAACTCAGTGGCCTACAGCTTTTTCAAAAAGACAAATTTGGAGCAAGGCTTTGAGCTGCCAGTAGCTCCCTGCCCTCTGCAAATACAGGTTGAATGTCACTCTAGCTGCCTCTGAGGCTAAGCCAGGCTTGGTTTCGACTGCAGCCACAGATCCTTGTTTTGGAAAAAAAAAAGAGCTTGAATTCCATCTTACACTTGGCCAGTGTGCAGATATGCGAGAATCAGCCAGCTCTTCTGAACCTCACCTGCACCATTCAGTCCAGAGCCTGGGCCTTTGAAGTACCAGCCTTCTGGGCTCAGTTTGAGCAGCCAGAGACTTTGCAACTATGCAACTAGCAGAGGCATTCAACCAACTCTTTCAAAAGCTGTTGGGTGAATTTAGACTCCTGGATATATTGAAACCAGCCGGCCAGACCTTGGCCAGCAGCTGTTGGTTTGAAGCAGGTTGACTGTAATTGGCTCAGAAACAGTGGTTGGCCTGAATAAAATAATAAATGATGACAGCTTCCACTTATTGAGCATCTGCTATGTGCCAGGCACTTTTGTTGCTGGTAATATTGCAAGGTTGGTGCTAGTATCGCCATTTTACCAGAGATGAAACAGAGGCCCAGAGAGGTCAGCTCACCTGACCTTGGTCACACAGCTGACATCCTGGCCAATGGAGAACTCAGATTTGATTTTGGGTCTCTCTGACTTCAGATTTTGTGCTCTTTCTAGCCCCCCCCCCCAAAATTAGTTTGCTGTGGGGTCTGAGAAGAAATGAGCCAGAGAGGCCTCCTTCCTGTCCTTTTCCTCCGCTCTGGTGGGTGCTCAGGAGGCCAGGCCGAGCTGGCTGTGCACGCTGGCTACCTGTCATTGCCTCTTCTCAGCCTCCCTGCCTCTCCCAGAGTCTCTGCACAACCTGATGTTTCCCCAACACAGAGAAAGGGCTTTAAGCTGCACTCGGCTCAGGACAAGCAGGTCAAAGGACAGCAAGTCCAGCTCTGATCAAGGCTTTAATGTATTTTCAAAAGACATGAGTGGACTCCTGTCCCTTCACAGTCTTGTTCCAAATGCCCTGAGGCTTAGGCCTGGAGAAAACAGCTGAGTCCAGAAGGTCCTCTTAGCTGAAGGAAAGAAGGATTAAAAATTACAACAATATCCCTAGTATCTGACCTGAATGGAGTTCCTACTGTGTGTCAGGGATCTTACCCATGTTATTGAGTGGTGTAGTGGAAGGACTCTGGAGACAGACTGCCTGAGTTCAAATCCTAGCTTTGTCACTTGTCAGCTGTGTGCCTTGGGCCTCAGTCTCCCTGAGCCTCAGTTTTCTCCTCTGTATAAGGGGCAGAATACAGTAGCTACTTCACAGGGCTGTTGCAGGAAGAAATGAAATGCTGTATAAGGTTGACGGCACAGCGTCTGCTGCTCTAAAATGGCAGGTTTCATCATTTTTAGATGTTGTCTCTTTTAATCCTCATGAGGCCTCTGTAGAACAGGTGCTATATGCCCAATTTACTAATAAAGAAACTGAGATCCAGAGAGGTTCAGTAACTTTCCGGAAGTGACACAGCTAGGAAGTCACAGAGTTGGAATTTGAACCTGTACTGGTTTCTTTACAGCAGTCTACCAAGTGAGGACCTTGAAAGCTTGTTTCTGTCAAGGGCAAGGTTTCCATCTCTTGCTTCCCAGCTGTATCTAGATCACAAACGATTTTCTGTGCCTCACAAGTTTTCCTTTTTCTTTTTTCTCTCGGTCTTCTCTCCTCTTGTTCCCCCTGCTCCCTTTTGTTTTAGTTGATTTCTCATATCTTTAGGCTAAACATCTACTACCCATTTGTCACTTTGTCTATGTGGTGGCTTGTGTGTTGCTATGGTACTGGAAGCTATGCCACTGGTATTTCCAATATGAGCAGGTCACCCAGGTGGCAGGTTTTAGGGGAGCTTTCAGATTAAGACAGACTAGAAAGAAAGACCTGCTCATCTACTTCAGAAAAATAACCAATGAAAAGTCTGCAGGCCAGAACAGAATATTGTCCTGTACAGTGCTGGAAGATGGGCCCACTAGGTTGGAAGGCACTCAGAATGCACAGTGGGTGCAACAACAGACTGGAGTGGGCCGACCGGTGACTTTGAAGATGGGGCAGGAGCAGGCAACGTTTCGTTCTGCTGTGTGCGGGCTCCTCATTATTCAGAGGGGACCTGATGGCCAGCTGACAACAACAACAAAGGCTAAATATACAGACAAGAAAATGGAGGCCCAGAGAGGGACTGGACCTGCCCGAGGACACCAAGCTGCAGTTAGAGCCCAGCTCCTGTCAGTGTCACATGCTGGCCTAAGTCCACTGGAAAGCACTCTCCAGGCAGCCCTTTCCCAGGGGAGTTTACTGGAAGGAGCTGAGGGGAAGAGTGCTCGGGGAACTGATGATGGATTCTCTGGGGAAGCACCGGTTGCCTCTCTGTTGATGGATGGCCAACGGAGGCTGCTTCCCAGCCAGTCTCGGGCAGCTGGCGCCAGACCTGGGACATCTGTCAGCAGGTGCCACATCACTCTGAGCTGGGAGACATGGGGGAGGGAGAGGGATCAGGAAAAGTGATGCTTCCCCCACAGAGAATCTGTTTCTGCTGGTGAAGTTGTCTGGAGACCCTACGGGGCCACATGAATGCCTGGAGCCATCCTGCAGTTAGCCAGCCCTCCATGCTGGGCTTGCTAAGAGCTGTTCCCACCAGGGAAACTGAAGCTCAGAGAGGGCAAACCTTTTGCCCGGGGTCACACAAATAAGTAAGTAGTGGAATTGTTCCTGGAGCCAAAGTCTCTCTGACTCTCAGTCTGGGGTGCTTTCTAGTGAGAGGCATATTTTATATATACATTCATAATTTATCTACCAGATGCAGTCATAGGAAGCCGCCTTTTTCCTTTGTAGATCAAAGCCTGTTGAAAAGCAGCAATTTCATAAGAATCAACCAAATATAAATTATATATGTGAATATATATTCAGATGTAATTTTATCTATCTATTAATTGAACATTATCTATCTTGCATATATAATCTTTCTAATATATACATATATTTATATATAATCCATCTGAGCTATATCCTGCTTATTATATGTAATCTATAACACGGCTCTGGTAAACTAGCTCTCTGAAGAGAAAAGCCTTAATTTGTAACATGTGCAGATTTCCATGGTGTAAATACTCCCACCAAGGCCAATTTTTAGCAGCCAGTATAATGTCACTGAACATAAGTTGGGAAGAAATACATAATTGGCTCTCTCCAGCTAGTAGGAGCTGGTTCCAACCCATCACTTGATTTATCTATTGACCTGAAATATATAATCTGGGTATCTCAAAAGCATATTGATCTGTATGATATGTGTGTGTGTATATACATGTATATATTTATATGATCTATACGTGGGGGCTTTGGTAGCATAGTGCCTAAGGCACTTGACTGCTAACCAGAAAGAAGGCTGGTGGTTCAAGCCCATCAGCCACTCCTCGGAAAGAAGGTTGAGCAATCTACTTTTGTAATGATACCACCTCAGAAACTCAAGGAGGGGTCGCTATGAGTTGGATCTGACTCAACAGCAGTGAGGTTTGGTTTTGTTTTGGGCATATATATATATATATATATATATATATACATTAAAATGTGTTCTCTCCTCTGATAGATACAATAATACAATATCAGGAGTCCCTGGGTGGCCCAACCAGTTAAGAGCTTGGCTACTAACCAAAAGGTTGGTGATTCAAACCCACCTGGAGGTGCCTTGGAAGACAGGCCTGGCATCTGCTTCCGAAAGGTCACAGCCTTGGAGACCCTGTGGAGCACAGTTCGACTCTGTACACGCGGGGTGGCCATGAGTCGGAATCACTTGAGAACAACCACCATCAGCAACAAAGATACAATATCTATCTGATATCACCTGGTTCTCTACTTGGGACCTACCGTTCATCCACCTGTCTACCTATCTATTCAGTCTATTTGTTGACCTCAAACCCAGGCCCATCTGGTCCAGCACTTCTAAGAGCTGTGTAGCACTGGCTCCTGTTCTCCAGAAAGTTGGGGTGGGGTATTGGGCGGTGAGGGGCTGGCACTGTGCTCGGGGCATTTGCCTGGTTCTTCTCTGGGTAGGGATCCCTTGTTTGCATTAGCTTCAAGTCCTCTGGATCTGGATAAGGTCTATGAGCATTGCTTGGATCTGGTGTCTGGTGAGTAGACTTTAACTACTTTAAGATTTTAACAGGGAGTTAACTTTAGACTTCCTGGGCCTGTTCTGGGTGTATCTATTGGAGACCACAAACAGTGCCTATCTTGGCTGGGTGATCAGTGCCTATCTTGGCTGGGTGATATCTGCCATCTTCTTTCTGGTCTGCTAATATCTGCCATCTTCTTTCTGGCCTGGTCAACGGATTGTCATTTCTCAAGCGTCTTATAAGCCATCTTCCTGTTCCTTGGAGACAGTTCTAGGGACCTTGGATGGGCCATCTCCGCTCTCTGGGTCTCAGTGTGCTCAAAGTTTAGAGTTTTCTCTTAAAGATTCGTGCAAAAACTGACCACTGTGATCAGGATCACAATAGAAGGTCCTGGACAGAGTGGGAGAAAAATGTAGAATAAACTTCAAAATCATAAAAATAATCAGAATTAACTGCTCTGATAGAGTCTGGTGCAACCCCTGAGACCATGGCCCTTAGACACCCTTCAAACCTAGAACTGAACCCACTCTGGAGGATCACTTCCAGCCAAACAATAGGCCTATAAATGAGTAATAACATTCAGAAGGAACGTGCTTCTCAGAACAATCAACCACAAAGACTGAAAAGGGCGGCATTTGTCCCAAAACAAAGCTCAGAAAGCAGAAAGGGGCAGGAAAGAAGGACGAATGGAAATGAGGTAGTCGGGGAAGAAGTGGGAAGAGTCCTGTTACGTTGAAGGAATTGCAACTAATGTCGCATAAGAAATGTGTATAAATTGTTGCTTGGAAGACTAATTTGCTCTGTAAACTATCACCTAGCCCACAATTAAAAACAAAAAGTAAAAATAAGAAACATTTGTGGAAGGACTGCCTTGCACTCTGTCATCTGTCCATGTTTATCAGTTAAGTGACTCAACAGCTTTTCTCCTAATCACCAAGCCAAATGGAAGCTCTGGTAAACCGTGTCATTGTTCGACCGCTGGCTCGGTCCGAGGAGGCAGCAGCCAGTAGTCCAGTGAGGACTTCAGAGCCACATGGCCTAGGTTTGAATCCTGTCTGCCACTTACCACTGAGACATCCTTGGACAAGGTACTTCACAGCTCTGAGCCTTGGTTTGCTCATTGGGAGAATAATCGTTCCTCCTTCCTGGAGTGGTTGTGAGGATTCAGTGAGTTCAGAGTGTCATAGTGCTTAAATAGGGCCTGGCACAGAGTCTGCAGTCAGTAGCTGTGAGCCAGCATCATTCCCTCCCACATCTGTGCACCCCTGTGGACACATACACCATGGTTTGAGAAGCTGGAGAGCAAACTGTTTCTACTCCTCTCTCAGCTCTATGATTCTAGGATAAATTCATGTTTGCTCAAGGACAAAATCTCCCAGGAACACCATCCAGGCTCATATCCCTTTGATGTCTAAGAAGTTCTGAAATTTTTAATAACACAGGGACATGCCTCCAGCTACTTTGGCATTCATTTTGTTCCATTCATTGGAAAGTTCAGTCCAGGCTCTAGGCTTTTGCCCCTGCTGTGCCCTTGCCCTGGAATGCTGCTCCCTGGGTTTGCTCATGGTTGCCTCTTCCAGAGTTGGGCTCATCCCAAATATTCATCCTTAAAAGTGACTTCCCCTGACCACCTTGTCTAATGTTGCCCAGTGCCTCTTTGTCCCTCTCTGTTTTATTTTTTCTTTATAGAATTTACCAATGTTGTTGTTGTTATGTGCCGTCAAGTCGGCCCCAACTCATAGTGACCCCTCCTTGGGTTTCTGAGGCACTATCACTATGGAAGTAGATTGCCCCATCTTCCTTCCGAGGAGTGGCTGGTGGGTTTGAACTACCAGCCTTCTAGTTAGCAGTCACATGCCTTAGGCACTACGCTACCAGAGCTGAAAATATTTTATCTATCAATTACGTGTACCTTGTCGGGCTCCTCCAATAGACTCTCAGCTCTAGGAGGGCAAGGGGGCTTACTTGTCTTGTTCACTGCAGGTACCCCTGGTCATGGGCAGGTACCCATGTCCAGATAGGGCCTGACACATAGTAGGACCTTAACAGATAGCTGTGAAATGAGTAAGTGGAAGCATGTATTTAGTAGGATTCAACAACGTAAAAATGCACAGAACACAGGTGAGAAGGGGAAGGAACAAAACGTGATGGGATTTTAGTCCCTCTTCTTTGTTGTTTGAATGGTGGAGGGAGCATGTCTTAATTTGGGAATTAGGAGGAAAAAAAAAAAAAAAAAACCTCCAAATCTCTATGAAGACAAAACTCTGCTAGAAGCTGAGCAATCTCTCTCTGGGCCTAGCTGGGCTCATTTTAAGCTCTGCCCCTGTGCTTCTCCTTGGAATTTAGAAGTAAATCCCGATAACCCCCTTAGGAGAAGCTTCCGCAGGAGTCAGCAGCCAGCCACTACCTTCCACTTTTGTTTCACTTCTTGGCCTCAATTTTGGAAGGAAGATCATTCATTTTGATGGTTCATGGTGGGAGGTTCTCCCGACTCTGGGGTACGTACAGGAAGGAGGGGAGAGGCAAAGAGGCAGGTGGGGTTGTGCTTCTCCCACCAGACTGGGAGCACTTCAGGGCATGCTAAGCCTCCACCTCAGACTGGGGGCTCCCCCGGTGTAGGGCTGTCTCCTCCATCAGACTACCAGGTACCTCTGCATGCCTCTCTCTCCTAGAAGCAGCAGGGACACCCTTTCATTCTCTCCCTCCTCCTCCTCCTCTTTCTCTTCTTCTCCCCCTTCTCCCAATGTTCTATAGCCCTTCTCTCTCCTGGGTGAGGGTCTTTCCTGGGCACGTGGGGTCCAGCTGCTTCATTGGCAGAAGCTTCCACCCCGGTAGAAGGCAGCCAGGGGTGAGAAGGGAACAGCACCTGGCTATTGTTGCCTGTGTGTGTTTCCCTTTCCCAGTCCTTCCAGGTATAGGGGAAGCGACATTCACCCTTGATGACCTCAGCCCAAATAGATACATTCTCCTTTACGCTCCATGCCCTTGGCTCCATTTCACCCACTGGGCACACAGTTACACTGAATTCACCCCAGTGGTGTTTCCTCTGCCTGGCAGCCACTGTTTCCAGTCTCTTGTCCCCACCAGTTCGTAAATAACTGCCAGGCAGAGCTCCCCAGCAATTTGCAGGGCCTCTGCATCAGGTAAAGAGACTTGTGTATTGTTTTCAAGAGGCAGGGAAGAGCTCATGCATCTCGACAATGCTTGTCCTTCGAAGAAGCCCCTTCTGAGGACTGAGGGCTCCTTCAAGAGGAACTCCAGTATGCAGAATGTTTCTAGCAACTGTCACCACAACCAGCTAACAATCACATCTTGATAATCAAAATAACAACCATAATGATGCTCATGGTGATGAGAGCAAGCATACAATGTTTACTGAGCGATTTTCGCTTGCCAGGCACTGTGCTAAGGGCTTCTGTACCTGCTCTGTTAGCCTGGCATTGGTCATGCCACTTGGCTGCTCAGAATGATTCTCATCACCAAGGTTACAACACCCTCCCTTTCTACCCTGCCCCCAGCTCTCACAAGGCATGTTCCCACCCCAGGGTCTTTGCACTTGTTTCCTCTGCCTCGAATGAGTGTAGTTCTCCAAGATACTTTCATGACTCATTCCTCCTTCCATCAGGACTTTGCTTAAATGTTATTTTGTAGGGAAGCCTTTTCTGATCAAGCTGTTTAAAATCGCTGCCTCACCTTTCTTCTCCCAAAACCAGAAGTGCCTTTCTCTGCTTTATTTTTCTCAGCATCATATGACATTCTATACATTGCACTTAATTATTTTATTTCTTGTCTGTCTTCCCATTCTGGGATGTTGGCTGCACTGGAGTTTTGTATACTCTGTTCTGTGCTATAAATCCAGGGCTTAGACTTGAGCCTGGTGCATAGTAGGGGCTCAAAAACTTTTGGTGGATGAATGAGCACCCTTGTGTGGTAGGTACAATTATTCTCACTTTACAGATGAGGAAAAAGGCTCAGAGAGTTTAATGACAAGTCCAGGATCACACATTCTGCTCTATTTATCACGTGTTATCTTTTGGGCTTGGTGCTGTGGGGGCCCAGAAATGGGTTCTTGCCCTGGCTGGTGAAGAAGATGGGCCAGCAGACATATATAACACAATGGACTGTGTGCAGGGTTGGAGACAAGCATAGTGCACTACTATGGGAACATAGCTTCCATTCTGGGGCATCAAGGAAGGCTTTCTGGAGGAGGTGACTCCTGAGCTGAATCTTAGAGGATGAGTAAGAGTTTGTCAGGTTGGAGAGGTGGTAGCTGAGGGAGGCATTGACAAAGCTTTGGAGAATAACTGGACCTGTAGCACCATCCAGGTAAAAGAATATGGAGATTTCATTTGCCTGAAAATTGTTCTGTTTGTCTGGGGGTGGGGAAGGACTGTGCATGGGAGATGGGGTGGGGAAAGGAAGTGAAGCAAGGCTACAGGATCCAGGATGGGCAGGTAGGGAGCATGTAGGTCATCCAGGACTCGAGAGCTCTGCTATGGAGTTTGAGTTTTGTTCCCTGGGCTTAGGAAGTCTGAAAGGAATAGGAAGTGGAGCTCTCTCATGAGTATAGGGTGTCTAGGCTAGATGGGGGCCAGCTGGAAAGCAGGTGGACCAGGGAGAAGCACTCCCAGCTACCTAGGTGAGTGAGTGTAGCCTTGAACCAGGGTGCAGGTGGGGACACAGGAAGCAGAATGAACCTCAGAACTACTAAGGAGGAAAATGGTCAGAACCTGGGCCCCCCAGCTCATTATATCATAGCCACATCCCATTTTTGACCTAAGGCTGTTTTCTCCAACCTGACAGCCCTTCTGACCCATGAGAATTTAGCTTCAGTGGATTCATGGATGACTCAAAAAATCTGCATCTCTCTCCATGAAGGATGAAGATAGGGATCTCCAATGGAATGAGATGCTGGGTCCAAGGGCCACCCCCAAAGGACTGGGCTAGTATGCCCTGAGGTGGTCACACCACTGCCATGTGAGATATGATGTCAGGGTAAGGACTATGGATGCTGGTACAGAAAGATCTGAGTTAAAGTCTCCAAATCTTTCTCTCTGACCCTCTGCCTCCTGGGTGTAAAATAGATGCAATAGACATAGGGACATTGTGAGGACTGAATGGGAGGACATACATAAAGCACTTGGCACAATGCCTGGCACATACTAGGTGACCAAAAAATGATCACTAATAACTTATACTTTTAGTTACTACTGTTACAGTGATTCTACCACCCATCTGTCAGTGTGTTCTGCTGGGGGGGGGGGTGCTTGTGTGTTACAATGATGCTGAAAGCTATAGGCAAAAGATTGAATGATGCGGGAAACATCTAAAGAAGATGGAAGGAATACCCAGAGTCACTGTACCAAAAATAATTGGTCAATGTTCATCCATTTCAGGAAGTGGCATGTGATCAAGAACAAATGATATTGAAGGACAAAAGTCGAAGCTTCACTGAAGGAATTGGTGAAGAACAAGGCTCCAGGAATTGACAGGAGACCCACTGAGATGTTTCAACAACGGAATGCCCTGCTGGAGGCACTCACTCAGTTATGCCAGGAGATTTGGAAGACAGCTACCTGGCCAACTGACTGGAAGAGATCCATATTTGTACCCATTTCAAAGAAAGGTGATCCCACTGAAAGTGGAAATTATGCAGCAATATCACTAATATTACATGCAAGTTAAATCTTACTGAAGATAATTCAAAAACGGTTGCAGCAGTATATTGACAAAGAGCTTCCAGAAATGCAAGCTGGATTCAGAAGAGGACATGGAATGAGGGATATCATTTCTGATGTCAGATGGATCTTAGCTAAAAGCAAAGGATACCAGAAGGATCTTTTCTTATGTTTTATTGACTATGCAAAAACATTTGATTGTGTGGATCGTAACAAATTATAGATAACATTGAGAAGAATGGAAATTCCAGAGCATTTGATTGTACTCATGAGCAACCTGTACATAGATCAGGAGGCTCTCATTCAAACAGAACAAAGGGATACTACATGATTTAAAATCAAGAAGGGAGTGTGTCAGGGTTTATCCTTTCACCATCCTTATTCAATTTGTATGCTGAGCAAATAATCCTAGAAGCTGGATTATATGAAGTAGAATGTGGCATCAGGAATGAGGAAGACTCATTAACAACCTGTGATATACAGATGACACAACTTTGCTTGCTGAAAGTGAAGATGACTTGCACTTACTGATGAAGGTTGAAGACTACAGTCTGCAGTATGGATTATACCTCAATACAAAGCAAAAATCCTCACAATTGATGCAATAAACAGCTTCATGATGGATGGAGAAAAGATTGAAGTTGTCAAGGACTTGATATTACTTGGTTCTACAATCAACACCAATAGAAGCATCAGTCAAGACATCAGATGATATATTGCATTGGGCAAATCTGCTGCAAAAAGCTTCTTTCAAGTGCTGAAGAGTAAAGATGTCTCCTTGAAGACTAAGGTGCATCTAACCCAAGCCATGACATTTTCAATCACCTCTTATGCATGTAAGAGCTGGACAATGAATAAGGAAGACCGAAGAAGAATTGATGCTTTTGAGTTGTGGTGTTGCAGAAGAATGCTAAGAGTACCATGGACTGCTAAAAGGACTAACAAATCTGTCCTGGAAGAAGTGGGGCCAGTACTGTAAAAAGACAAGGAATGGTTTGCTTAAGGAAGGGAACTCACTTTGTAGGTTACTGGGGTGGGGAAGGAAGGGGAGAGAATAATTTAGGCTAGTTGGGGACCATATGCTGAGGTGTGCAAGGGA
Source organism: Orycteropus afer afer (assembly GCF_000298275.1). Lineage (NCBI taxonomy): Eukaryota > Metazoa > Chordata > Mammalia > Tubulidentata > Orycteropodidae > Orycteropus > Orycteropus afer. The sequence continues at coordinate 2,752,681 of NW_006921618.1, read as the reverse complement.
AGGGTTGGTATGGAAAGAGTCTGTGACCACCATGATAACATTGGGAAAGGGAGGACACTGAATTGTGCACATAAGATATAGATGACAGAGGCTAATACCAGTATATCCACAATATTGCATTACCACTAACACCAAGCACCAGGCTACAGATAAACATATAAACATCTGACAAGATCAGATGGGGGTCAGTGAACAGGATTATACTCTAGGCCAAAGATAGATTCACCTGAGGCTAATCTTGCACCGGTACTTGTGATACAAAATATCCACAATCCTTACAGAAACAACAGAAGACAGACATAGAGCAGTCCCTCACAGACAGCCACTGTGGGAGAGAGATCCAACAAATCTACCAACTCAGGACCATAGTATTGGGGAACACCAGACTCAATTGGCACAACAAAATACGTAAAAATCTTGCTCCACAACCTACATTGGTAAGTAGCGACTAGAGTCTTAAAAGCTTTCAGATGTTCATCTGAGATGCAGCTGATGGTCTCCTATCATCAAAAGTGAAGAAGAGTGCAAAAAACCAAGGGCATTTGGAAGCAATCAGCCCTAGGACATGATGAACCTTGAGACCAGAAGAACTAGATGGTGCCTGGCTACCAGTGCAAACCATTCAGGAAAGGATCAAAACTGGAGATCCTAGATAGAGTGGGAGGAAAAATGTGGAACAAAATCCCAAAACACATAATGACCAGAATTACTGGTTGGATGGAGTCTGGTGGGACCTCCAATACCATGAACCTGTGATAGATACACTTCAGGCCTGGAATAAAACTCATTCCCAGGGGCTGGCTCTCAGCCTAGTAGTGAACAAGATGTACATGCAGACCACTCAACCCAGGGTGACACACCCACATACTCTATGGAGATGCATACCTTGGAGCAATTGACCATGGGGCACAAGAGGGGCAACATTCACATGGAGGAAATGCAGGACACACAGGAGTGCATAACTATGAGGGGTGTGGGGTGGGTGGTTTACTGGGAAGGGAGGGGAGGAGAGTGGGTTTGGGTTGGGGAAGGTAATTGAGGAGTGAAACCAAATGTGCACAAAATGTTGAATGTAAAACAAACTCTGCTCTGTAAATATGCACCTAAAGCACAATTAAAAAAAAAAAAAAATAGTGGAACTGGAATGCTCCTTGGAAGCAAGAATGGCCAGACTTTGTCTCACCTACTGTGGTTATGTTGTCAGAAGGATGGCAGAAGGTGTCAGATGTCTCTTTGAAAACTAAGGTGCCCCTAACCCAAGCCATGGTATTTTCAATCACCTCATATGCACGTGAAAGCTGTACAATGAATAAAGAAGACCAAAGAAGAGTTGATCCTTTTGAGTTGTGCGAAGAATACTGAGAGTACCATAGACTGCCAGAACAATGAACAAGTCTGTCCTGGAGGAAGTGCAGACGACATGCTCCTAGGAAGCAAGAATGGCCAGACTTGGTCTCTTACTACTTTGATCATGTTGTAAAAAGGGACCATTCTCTGGAGAAGGATATCATGCTGGTAAAGTGGCAGGTCAACAAAAAAGTAGAAGGCCCTCAACAAGATGGATTGACACAATGGTTGCAACAATGGGCTCAGGTATAGCAAGGATCGTGAGGCTGGCACAGGACTGGGCAGTGTTTTGTTCTGCTATGGCATAGGGTCACTATGAGTTGGAGACAACTCGATGACACCTAACAACTACAACAATGACACTAGTATTTCACATACCAGCCAGATCACCCATGGTGGATGGGTTTTAGTAGAACTTCTAGAGTAAGCAAACTAGGCCTGGTGATCTACTTCTGAAATTAGTCAATGAAAACCCTATGGTACACAGATTATTGTCTGAAACGTCAACTCACTTGTGTTAGATGTGTCATCAGGAGAGACTGATTGCTGGAGTAGGACACTGTGTCAGACAAAGTGGGAGGTTAACAAGGGGGAGGGCAATCCTCAATGACATGGACTGGCACGGTGGCCACCACAGTGGACTCAAACAGCAGCAATTATGAAGAAGGTGCAGGACCAGGCACAGTTTCATTCTGTTATTTGTTGGGTTGCTACCAGTGGAAGCCACCTTGATGGCAACTAACAATGACAGCCCTTGTCACAATGAATATCATTTGGGGAAAGTATTATTATTTTTGAAGATTTTTGTTAACAGAGAATTTTGCACTTATGTGAAATGGACAATATGTCTAATGAGCCCCATGTATGCATCTCCCTGCCCAGCAACCACCAACCCCTGACCAGCCCTGCCCCACCCACACTCCTGTCCTCTGCCCTCTATCTTGTATTATTTTAAAGCAAATCTTAAACCTCACATCATCTTATGCATAAATATTTCACCACTCTCTCTATTAATAATATACAAGGTGACTGCTTAGAAAGTAAGAACTCCATCCAGAAAGCACCAGGGAGAAGCTGCTTACCCTGGTTCAGGGTTGTTCTGGATGCCTTTGATTCCAGATAAATATGTCCCTGAGCCCCAGGAACTCACCATCAGAGGCTGGGTGTTCAGGGACAGGGGAAGGAACAATACAAACAAATCGCCCTAAACATACTGTGATAAGTAGTACCATCTCCTTATACATAACCCATTGACATCAAGTCAGTTCCAACTCATACTGACCTGGTAAGGTTTCCAACACTGTAAATCTTTATGGAAGCAGACTGCCACTTCTTTCTCTGGTTGAGTGGCTGGTGAGCTTGAACTGCTGACTTTAGATTGGCAGCCGAGTGGTTTGACCACTGTGCTATCAGAACTGCTTCCTTATAGATAGAGAAAAGTTTATTTTTTCTCAAGCTGTAATGAGAAGAAGTGATAAGTTTCAGAGAAGCTGGATAGGTTTGGTTAACAACAAAACAAGACAAGCTACAGTCAGGTGTTGTGTGGGGCAGGGGAAAAGTGTAGGGTGTGGTGGTATTGTTAGTTGCCGTAGAGTTGGCTCTGACTCCTGGAGACCCCATGTGCTACAGAGTCAAACTGCGAAGGGTTTTCTAGGCTGTAATGTTTATTACAAGTAAAAAGGTCAGCAAAAAAGAGAAAGACCCTCAATGAGATGGTTGACACAGTGGCTGCAGCAATGGGCTTAAACATAGCCGTGACTGTGAGAGTGGTGCAGGACTAGGTGATATTTCTGTTCTGTTGAACATAGTGTCACTAGGAGTCAGAACTGAATTGACAGCAGATTGCCAGGCCTTTTTTTCTGAGTTGCCAGTGGGTGGGTTTGAACTGTCAACCTTTTAGTTAGTCAAGTATGAGCCACCCAGGGACCCAACCCACTACTATCCAGTCAATTCCATGACAACCCCACATATTACAGAGTCCATAAACCAAACCAAAACCCACTGCTGTCAAGTTGCTTGAGATGTATAGAGACTCCCATTGAGTTTCCAAGGCTGTAAATCTTTACAGAAGTAGATTGCCTCATGTTGTTCCTGTGGAGCAGCTGGTAGATTTGAACTGTTGGCCTTCTGGTTAGCAGCCAAATGCCTTACCCAATATGCCACCAGAGCCCTTTACAGAGTCCATAGGTGGGCTGAATTCTAAGTCTAACTGCAGAGCCTGTCTGATTGTTGTGTGACCTGGAGCAAGTCATTTCCCCTCTCTGGGCCTCAGTTTCCTTCTTTGTCAATGTCTACCTCTGACCAAGTGCTGATGGATTGCCCTGTGTTGAGCCATGCTGGGAGTCATTGATATTCATAACCAGACTGCTGCCTGTGACTCTGGGCAGAACTGCTGACCTGGCAAATTAAGTTGTAACTGAACGGTAAAGGAAAATGTGTCTTCTGCGGCCAATTACACAATAGATGGTTTGGGACATGGTTTGCTTAATTAAATCTATAACCAATTGTGGATCTATCACCGCTTATGATGCCACTCTAATTGGAGCTGGTTATCAAAGTCAGATGGGAGGGAGGTCGCTAAGATATTGTCTGTGTCCTGGGCAGCTTGGTTGAGTGCCTACGGCCTGCTGAGTGGACCTGGGTCTGTGTCTTGGCCTGCTACGTCCTAACTGTGTGCTTGAGGGCAGGCCAATGCTCCTCTCCAAGCCTCAGTTTCCCCATATGCAGAATGGGGATAATTCCTTCTCAGCTTCCTCACATGGCTGTGTAGATTGCCCCACAACAAACCCTTGAGAGTTCTGACGGTGGATCTAACTAATTTATCCACCATCAAGGACACCCACTATGAGCTCAGTGCTGGGTACAGTGCTAAGTCCTGGGTACCACGTTGAGGAGAACAGATGGTGCTCTCTTTACCTCATAGAGCCATCAGTCCAGAAAGGAAGGCAGACATCGCTTGGGTGAGTTCAAGGGGGAAGGAGGCCTTGAAAGACAGAGTCATTTAACTTAGTTTGCAGCTGAGGTCCCCTCCTTTCCCCTAAGAATAAGTGTGAGGTAGCCAATGAAACTGAACCTGGAGGCAGAAAAAGGATTAGCATGTGCAAAAGTCCTGCAACAAGAGAAAGCAAGGGGGAGAGTGGCCCATGGTAAGCTTGGGGATGTGAATGGTATTGCGATCTGCAGTGTGGCTTCAGAAGCCATGTCATGGAGTTGGAGAGCTACTGAACTGGGACGTTTCACTTTTAAACTATTCCTTTGACTTCCTTGCAGAGAATGGATAAGTGGTATGTATGAGTACGGTTATTGTGGGGATTAGAGATAAAGGCATCTAGCACATAGTAGGTGCTCCTTGAAAAGCAATTACTCTTTTTGTTGAGTAGAGGTCATCATGAAAAAGAAGAATAAGATTTAGTTTGTTGTTTCTACGTGTGTATTTGTATGTGCTGTAAGAATGTCCAGGTGTATGGTAGAGCTGAGAAGGGGCAAGTTGAGATAGCTTCTTGGCCACAGCCAGCTACCTGGAGGGAGGGAGTAGTTGGACCTACAGGCTCAGGACCATGGTCACAGGTGACATCAAGTTCAATTGGCATAACATACTACACAAAAACATTGTTCTACATGTTACTTTGGTGAGCAGCGACTGGTGTCTTAAATGCTTGCAAGCAACCATCTAGATACAATAATGGGTCTCTCCTCATCCAGACCAAAGAAGAATGAAGAAAACCAAAGATGCATGGAAACAATTAGTCCAAGGGACTGGTAGACCATGTGATCCTCAGCCTAAATGACCGTGAGACAAGAATGGATGGTGCACAGCTCCCACTGTCAATCACTTGGAAGGGGATCAATGCAGGAGATCCTGGATAGAGTGGGAGAACAATGTGGAACAAAACTCACAATAAATAAAAAAGACCAGGTTTGCTGGTCTGATACAGTCTGATGAGACCCCTGAGACTATGGCCCCTAGTTACCTTTCAGGTCTGGAATTGAACTCTTGTGGCTTCCAGCCAAACAGTAGACAGGCATATAAGGGGAACATTTACATTAGGTAGATAAACCCCTTGGAGTGATCAATTGTGGGAGAACAGAAGGGCAGTGTTTGCACAGAGAGACAGCTTAGGGGACAGGAGTATGTGGGAGGGAAGGACACAGGGAAAAGGTAACTATGGGGAGAAAGTGGGAAGAAAGCTGTTATCTCGTGGGTAATTGCAGTCAATGTCATGGAACAGAATGTGTATGAACTGCTGTATGGAGAATGAATCTTCTCTGTAAACTTTCACCTAAATCACACACACCCACAAAAGAACCATAGGCATAGATGGGATCATCTAAAGAGAAAGTATAGAGTAGGGAGAGAGGAGGATTCTCGCCTTGAAGACCTCTCCTTTGAGGTGGGAACAGGAGAAGGAGCCGTGGAGAAGACAAAGGAATGGTCTGGGAGGTAGGATAAACCAGAAGTGTTTAATGTCATAGAAATTCAAGAATGTCTCAAGGAGAAGGGAGGATTCAACTGTGCCGATTGGTGTGGGAGCTCAAGATAGAGGAAGATGAAGGGTTCCCACTGGATGTGGCAACGTGGAGCCCACTGGGGCAAGAGCTATGTGCTGGGGTGGTAGGGGTGGAAGGCTGAAGAGCTTGTGAGAGGAGAGGCAGTGAAACAGGTCCAGGTCAACTACTTTTTTGTGACGCTTGATTATGAAGTGAAACAGAGAGAAAGAGAAGCTGCTAGAGGGGATCTGGGGTTGAGGGAAGGTGTTTTGTTTAATGAGAGCTAGGAGAACATTTCTGAATGCTAATGGGGTGGGTCCAGGACAGAGAAAGACTGCAGATGTAGAGAAATGAGATCCCACATGTAGGGAGATCCCTGGTGAGATCCAGAATCCAACTGGAGGGATTGGCCTTCAGTGGGAGTATGTTTGTGGGGTCCTTCCTGCCCTTGTGAGAAGAGGGTGGTTTAGAGCAGGGGGGAAATGCAGTGGATCAGGAGGAAGAATTGGTGGTGGGAAGATGAAGGCATTTACATCAAATGGCTTCTATATTCTCTGTGACGTAAGGGGCAAGGGCACCAGCAAGAGCAAGTAGGGAGGGAGAGTTGGGTAGAAGACTGAGGGGAGAAAATATGAAAAGGTCTTTTGGGGAGGAGAAGACACTCTGTAGATGAAATAGGGTAGCTGATTTCCTGAGGCTTAGCCACTATCATCTTGACCTTCTCATCTCTCAAAGGCCACCCTGACCTCTCCCTAGAGTAGTGGTGCCTTGGTTTTCAAATTTTTCCTTAAGCAGCAAACCATTCCTTCAAATAAAACCTGACATGGAGCCTCAACGTGTAACAGACAAAAGCAGAGGTATGCTAACAAATGGAACGTGCCTGCTAGGTATCCCTCTCTTTCCTCAGATGACCCTGTGCAATCTCTGTGAAGTCTGGGGCTCTGTGGGACCCAGTGTGATGCTTACTGATGTGGGAGCCAAGTTCTGGTTCCCTCTTTGCCATATGCTAGGGAAACTCTCTGGGCTTCAATTGCCATGTCTATAAAATGGGAGTAACATGATCAGAACAGAGACAGAGACTGGATCAAATAACATTTCTGTGTGTGTGTGTGTGTGTGTGTGTGTGTGAGAGAGAGCTTCTATGATTTTACGAACTTCCATAATACTGCTTTTTGGTTCTGTTTGGTGGTCATTAATCAGCTATCTTAGGTTGTTATTACAGAATCAAGATTTGACCCCAGGTCTGACTCAAAGCCTGTGCCATGTAGATGTTATTAGGTGCCATCGAGTCATCTCTGACTCATGGTGACCTCGTGTACAGCAGAACAAAACACTGCCCAGTCCTGTGCCAGCCCCATGTTCCTTGCTACACTTGAGCCCATCATTGTAGCCACTGTGTCTATCCATCTCATTAAGGGCCTTCCCCTTTTTTGCTGTCCCTCCACTTTGCCAAGCATGATATCCTTCTCCAGGGAATGGTCCCTTCTGACAACATGATGAAAGTAGGTGAGACAAAGTTTGGCCATTCTTGCTTCCAGCTGCACTTTTTCCAGAATGCTTCTGGAGAATTCTGGCTACACTTCTTCCAGGATGGATTTGTTAGTTCTTTTGGCAATCCATGGTATTTTCAGCATTCTTCACCCACACCACAACTTAAAGCATCAACTCTTCTTCGGTCTTCCTCTTCGTTGTCCAGCTCTCACATGCATATGAGGTGATTGACAATACCATGGCTCGTGTCAAGCACACCTTAGTCTTCAAGGAAACATCTTTGCTCTTTGGTACCTGAAAGAGATCCTTTGTGAGAGATTTGCCCAATGCTGTATGACATCTGATATCTTGACTGCTGCTTCCATTGGTGTTGATTATAGAACAAGTAATATGAAGTCTTTGACAACTTCAATCTTTTCTCCATTTATCATGATGCTGCTTATTGGTCCCATTGTGAGGATTTTTGTTTTCTTTATGTTGAGGTGTAATCCATACTTCAGACTGTAGTCTTCAATCTTCATCAATAAAAGTTTCAAGTCAACCTTAATACCAAAACCAGGCAAAGACATTGCTCAAAAGGAAAACTACAGACTAATATCCCTCATGAATATAGATGCAAAAATCTTCAACAAAATCCTAGCCAATAGACTACAACAACATATCAAGAAAATCATTCATCATGACCAAGTGGGGTTCATACCAGGTATGCAGGGATGGTTCAACATTAGAAAAACAA
>NW_006921618.1:2709594-2737149 GCF_000298275.1 Orycteropus afer afer | reverse complement strand
TGCATAGTCAATAAAACACAAGTAAACATCTTTCTGGTATTCTTTGCTTTGAGCCAAGATCCATCTGACATCACCAATGATATCCCTCCTTCCATGTTCTCTTCTGAATCCAGCTTGCATTTCTGGAAGTTCTCTGTCAGTATACTGCTGCAACCATGTAGATGCCATGTAGATGAGACCAAGCATTTTGCTTTTCAGCCAGGTGCAGTGGCTCATGGAGCTGGATGTTGGAACTGTCTGTTGGGCAAATGAATGGGGAAGAGAACAAAGGGTGGACTTGCATGCATTGAAAACAGTGCTATGTTGGCTCTGGGCAGCAAATCTGGAAGACAGGTTGGGTAGACCAGTTGCTTAGCATTACCTGGATACTGACCTCCCACCACAATGTGTTGTGTGAGAACAGGATCGTATGAGAATCCATCAGCTGTATTTGACTTTCTCTCTCCATCTAGGCTTACTTTGCATGGTTACCTCTTGAAGACTGTATTGAGATGGACAGATGAAGCATAAGCATTGGATCCTGATTGACCTTGCACTTTTACAAGCTGATTGACCTTCCTGGACCTCAATTCTCCCACCTGTAAAATGGTGGTGAAAAGGTTTTTATTAGGATTAACGGGATTCTCTGTGCACAGTGCCCATCTGGAGACTGGCATACTGCAGGAGCCCTATAAAGTTTAGTTCTCTGACTTTTGCCCCTCTCTTCCATTCCAGAACCCTCCAGAGTCTTGTTTGCTTGAGAAGACTCTTCTGCTTTCTGTGTTTCCTTTGCTGCTAAGTGGGCATGGATTTTGGATGGGTACATTCTTACAGGTAGCTGCAGGATGGACAGGCACCAGCATGGACTGCCCCAAACCAACCTGTTGTCATCAAACTAATTCTGACTCATGGTGACCCTGAGTGCATCAGAGTGGGACAGCACTCCATGGGGTTTCCAATAGCTGGTTTGGTTGGTAATCTTATGGGAGCAGATTGCCAGGCCTTTCTTCTGTGATACTGCTGGTTGGAATTGAATTGAAAACCTTTCAGTTGGTAGCCAAGTGCAAAAGGTTTGCACCATCCAGGAACTCCTAGCATGGACCTCAGGTTTACACAGAGCTGCATTGGAATCCTGGTTTTACCACCTACAAACCTGGTGACCTTGCACAAGTTATGCATTTCTGCAGGCCTCAGTCTCCTCATCTGTAAAATGGCAACAATCTCAGATGGTTATTGTGAGGAGTAAATGCATCATGGGAAAACGAGAGTTGTCATTTACACCCCTAAGACCAGACTGAAGCCATTTCTGTTTTCTAAGGGGGAGGAGGTAGCACACTTTGATTCTGGGGGTAGATAATGCCAAGTCCCAAAATTTTATGTCAAAGGAAAAAATAGCCATTTTGAAGCTTCTAGTGGGGCTCTGGGCTTCTCAGGGGACAACTGGGTACTGTTGTTGGGCAGGTTTTTGGGTATGTGGGTATGTCAGGTCTGAGGGAGTTTCAGGAAGGGGCTAGAAAGCTAACCTCTCTGCTGAAGCATGAGTGGGTAGCTTGTAGGGGACAGAGATTGGAAGCAAGAGAGGTGAGGAGAGGGAGAGAGGCCAAGTGGATGGTAGGAGGCTGGCCAGGACAAGGCTTCATAGGTGGGGCTAGAATGAGTTTCCTAACAGAAGTGGCCAGTTTTCCATTTTGTTGTTGTTGGTTGCCATTGAGTTAGCTCTGACTCATAGCAAGGCCCCGTGTGCAGATTCAAACTGCTGTACAGGGCTTTCAAGGAAGCAGATTGCCAGGCCTGTCTTCTGAGGTGCCTCTGAGTGGGATTACACTGCCAACAATCAGTTTTCCATTTTAGTGCAATGCAATTTTCCTTCACTACTACCTCCCAAACCTTCGGCACATTTCAGATACGCATCTGTCTTGTCCTAGGAGAACTTGGGAGGAACAAAGTGTTGGCTGTGTTCCATGTTCAGGCTGACACAAGGCAAGGAGGAAAGAAGGACCATGTGTGAGGAAACTTGAGTGAGATCAAGACTGTTTCAGACTGGGGAACTGGCATAAGAGGTGCCCAATCCAAAAAAAAAAAAAAGCAAAAAAACCAAGCTACTTGCCATTGAGTCACCACCTAACTCAGGGCAATCCCCTATGTGTCAGGGTGCACTCTGTGCTCCCTAGGGTTTTCAGTGGCTGCAATCTTTCAGAAAGAGATCACCAGGCCTTTCTTCCAAGGCACCTCTGGGTGGGTTTGGACTGCCAACCTTTTGGTTGGTAGGTTAGCCATTTGTGCCACCCAGGGCTTTTCCTCAGGTGCCCAAAGCCACTTTATTTAAATATTAAAGGACAGGTGAATTCATAAAGTGGAAGACTTGGGAACACACCATTCATTCATTCCCAGACATTTATTGAGCACTCTGCCAGACATCAGGACACAGGGCACCAAGATGAGCAAAACAGAGGTGGTAGGTGTCCAGGCCCTTAGCACAGTGCTTGGCACACAGAAAGCTCTGTGTCTTTTTAAGAGGATGCTGCTATGGACCGAATTGTGTCCCCCCAGTATATGTGTCAATTTGCTGGGCCATGATTCTCAGTGGGTTGTTGTTGTTGTTATGTGCCGTCGAGTCGGACCCAACTCATAGCGACCCCTGCTGGGGTTTCCGAGGCAATATCACTGCAGAAGTAGGATTGCCCAACCTTCCTTCCCAGGAGTGGCCGGTGGGTTGGAACCGCCAGCCTTCTGGTTAGCAGTCAAGCAGTCAAGCACCTTAGGCACTATGCTACGAGAGCTCCCAATTATGTAATGATATTATTTGGCAATTACAGTGTGCCCATACCTTTACTCAGGTCATGACCCTGATCTGATCTAAGGGGAGTTTCCCTGGAGTGTGGCCTGCATCATCTTTTATCTTACTAGAGATAAGGGAGAGAGAAACGAGCAGAGAAGGAGGGACTTCCTACCATCAAGAAAGAAGTCGAGAGTGCTTGAGTGCATTGTTTGGACTTGAGGTCCCTGAGCTGGGAAACTCCTAGACCCAGAGGAAGATTGGTGACAAGGACCCTCCCCCAGAGCCATTAGAGAGAAAAAGCCTTCCCCTGGAGCAAGTGCTCTGAATTCGTTCTTCTAGGTTCCTAAACTGTGAGAGAATAGATTTCTGTTTGTTAAAGGCATCCACATGTGGTATTTCTGTTATGGCAGCACCAGGTCACTAAGACAGGTGGGTACTCTGAGGAGTGGTAGCAATGGGATGGTGTTAATTCCATGGGACAAATGTGATGACAGAACAGGCACTTGGGGGTCATGGGCTCTGTGCTAATTGCATCTGTGTCTCTCCAGCTGGGGGCATTGGCTGTCATGCAATTAACACTGAGAGCTGGTGTAGAGCTGTCACTTTTCCAGTTGGCTGGCCTCGTCCCACTTACAGAGACAGCATGACTCTGGACTTTGCACCTTTCTTTTCCAATAAAAACACCTGAAAAGTGTATGGCAATTTTCTTCCCACCGCACACACAACTTGACAGATTTCAAGATCAAATTCACACTCACCATCTACTCCCACTGGGAGCTGAGTATGGAGCTGACTGCAGGCTCAGAAAAAATGTGGTGGGACACAGGGAGGACTAGCTACACATTTGAGGTCACAGAGTGAGACTGAGGCAGAGAACTCAAGGCTGTGTTGTGGACTCCTCTGCTGGGTAGTCCACTCTGTCTTGCTGGTCCCACAATAGTAGACTTCCTGGCTCCATTCCTTACCAGTTGTGTGATATTGGCCAAGATTCAGCACCTCTCTGAGCCATGATGTCTTTGACTGCCAGATGGGGCCAATAACAAAAACAAAAACGAAAAAGGCTATTGAGTCAATTATGACTCATGGTGACTTCATATATAGCCGAGAAGAACTGTAATCTAGAGGCTGTGACCTTTTGGAAGCATATCACCAGGCTTTTCTTCCAAGAGGCCTGTGGATGGGTTTGAACTGCCAACCTTTTGGTTAGTAGTTGAGCACTTAACTGATTACACCACTCAGGGGCTACTATAGGAACAATTTAAAACAAAATATAACAAAACAAAACAACCTGTTGCTATCAAATTAATTCTGACTCTTGGAGACCCTGTGTTACAGATTAGAACTACTCCCTAGATAGAGTCTTCTTGGCTATTATTTTTATGGAAGCAGACTATCAGACCCTCTTTTTGTGGTGCCATTGGGTGGGTTCAAATCACTAACCTTTCAACTGGTAGTTGAACACAGTTTGCACCACCTAAGGACCTTATGGGGACAATGTTGCCTTTTTTAGGTGCTGTTGAGTTGATTCCAACTCATAGCAACCCTATAAGGCAGAGTAGTATTGCCCCATACGGTTTTCTGGGCTGAAATCTTTATGGGAGCAGATCACCAGGTCTCTTCTTCCACGGAGCCACTGGTGCATTTGAACTACCTACCGACCTTGTAGTTGGCAGATGACCGCTTAACTGCTATGCCACCCAGGGACCTTATGGAGAATATCTAAAGGAAAAAAAAAAAAAATACTGCAGTCAAATTGGACCCAACTCATAGTGACCCCTCCTTGGGTTTCTGAGGCGTTATCACCATGGAAGCAAATTGCCCATCCTTCCTGCCATGGAGTGGCTGGTGGGTTTGAACCACCAGCCTTCTGGTTATCAGTCAAATGCCTTAAGCACTTGCCACCAGAGTTCCCAGTCAGGTGTGCTGGTTTAGACTCAACTCTTTGGGTATGAGCTGGGCTGTGAGATCATCAGTGTGGTTCTCCAAACATTTCCAGTTCTCCCACCTTCTGGGAAGTGGATGACTGCATGTTCAGGCCCTCTTGAGGTCGGGTGGAGCTGTTGATGGTTCTAGTCAATGAGCTGGAAAGTGACAGCATAATGATTGCCCAAGTGACACTCTCCAGAGGCTTTTTCTCCTTTTGCCATGACAACTGGCTGTCCTGTCAGCCTAGGTCCTGGAAGAGGAGGACACAGAGAAGACTCCCAGTGGACTCACCCTAGATGTGTTAAACAAGTGATAAACAAAAGCTGTGGTCTGAACCCACTGATACTTTGGGATTGTTTGTGAATGCAGCAAGCATAGTTTTTTTCTGGCTGATGCAGACATTTTCTTCCTTTCTGGACCTTAATTCTGTCATCCAGAAAATAAGGGAGTTGGATGAAATGGTGAGATCTCTCCTAGGCTCCAACCTCAGATGGAGGAATCAAGGGGCCATTGTCCACCACCATGCAGGCCTCGGCCTCTTGCTCTCCATGCTCCCCCTAAGCCAACAGGTTCTGTTCTTTCTGCAGTTGGGTAGAGCTCAGAGAATGGATGAGGCAGTGATGGGAGAAAGTCCCACTGGCTTTTCAAGCTCACCAGACCCAGAATAGATCTTTCCTCCCATTGATATCCCTTCTGGCTTCTCTAGATCAGTGGGGACCCCAGGATCCACCCAATTGCCTAGGAGAAAACCACAGAGACAATGGGCTTCTCCATTTCCTTCACCTCCAATCCTTGCCATTTTACCCCTTACCCTTAATATCTCTCATATCCACCTGCTCCTCTCATCTCTTCTCCCTGTTTGCCTCTTGTAACAGCCTCCTAATTATTTTCTCTCCATCTATTGTGCCCAAACCCTCCATCCATTCATGCTATTGCCACCCAAGAGGTCTTCCTAGAATGCAATTTGGATACATCACCCTCTTGTATGCTCAAAACACCAAGAAACTTGTAGTTCCTTCAAAATTTTCCATCAGGTACTCTGCCCATACTAGTCCCTTTCTTGGAATGTCCTTTAGCCCATGACTGCCTGAAAAATACCCATTTCTCCTTAAAAACTCAGCTCAAATACCCCCTTCCTACAGGAAGTCTTCCCTGATATCAGACTCTCTGAGTCCCATGTGCATGCCTCTTACAACACTTATGGGGCCTAGCTGACCAGTTAAAACTGGTCTGCAAGCTACTTGAGGGCTGAGACCATGGCATTCTGTTCTCAAGATTCTTAGCACAAGACTTGGCACACAGTAGGTGCTCAGCAAATGTTTTACTCATTCACCCACTTGCCCACTCACAGTAATCTAGGCCCTGGGAAGGAAGCAGTATGATGCTTTCTACTTGGAGAGTCAACAGTGAACAAATAAGACAATTCTAAACAGAAGTAAACATTAAGAAGGCATTTAAACTGGGGGTGCAGGGAGTAGCTGCTCTAAACAGATTGTCAAGAGAATCTCGAAGAGGTAGTATTTGATCTGGGATCTTAATGATGAGACGAACCCTTTATATGGTCACCTGAAGGGATAATTACCCTCACCAGTGGGAGCAGCAAGAGTTTTGAGGAAAGAAGAGTTATGGAACTGATGAATGGATGGATGGATGGATGGATGGATGAACAGACAAATGGATAGAGGATGCCAACTCTGTCTCCTTCCCCTTCTTGGGGACTAGATGCTGAATTGCTTAGATGCCCAGAGTCAATTGCTCCCAATCTTCACTTGCAAAGCAACTTTGCAAGTTGCAAAGCTGCAACGGTGAATTGAAATGAGCAGCAGGGCCAACACTAGTTCCTGAAAGTCTCTCACAGACAGCTCAGTCCCTGTGTGCACGTTTGTATTGAGGCTGCTGGTCCCCTGAGAAGCCACCCTGTGGCTGGCCTGCATATCCCAGCATAGACTTCTTCTCAACAGGTCAAGGCACCGTGGATGCTGAAGGCACCTGCCTGGTAACAAGCATCTCCATGTCGAATCTCATGAGAGTTTGTCTTTCAGACCCATCTGCAGCTAGAGGAGAAGTGCTTGACCAGACCAAACACTGGTGAGCCCCACACCTCGTCTCTTCTACCCCTCCCCCATCTCCATCTTTCATTTTGCAGCTCTCCGGAGAAGTCGGCACCATTAATTTGCTATTTCAGCCTTCCCAACTGATCCCCACCGCATACATACACATGTATTTCTTCATCTCGACGAGATGGCTCTAACGAGGAAGTGCCAATTAGCAAGTCAGAGGGCAGATGTGGAACCGCAGCAATCAGCCTGCCAAGAGCCGAGTGCCGTCTGTGCAGTGGGGAGGCCGCGCCACTGTGCTCGTTGTCTGAGGCTGTGCCCAAATTTCCAAATTTCCAACCCCTAGCAATTAACCTGGGATGAGGAACTTTCCCTGGGGAAAGTAGAGGCACAGCTGGAGTTGTTGAGGTTGGGTGGGTGCGCAGCTGCAGGGGGTTGGAGGGAGGGGGGAATGCTGCCGGCTAAGGACTCAAGATGGACATGCATGGTACTGGAGCCAGGCTGGCAAAGGCCTGGTGTCAGATGGTCTGGCTTCCAAACCATCACCAGTGCCTTGGTGTGGCTTTGAGCATGAGTTGGCTGGCTCTGATGATGACAGAAGATCCCTGGGTGGCACAAACAATTTGCCCTTGACTACTGACCTGAAGGTTGGCAGTTTGAACATACCCAGTGAAAACATGGAAGAAAAGCCTGGTAATCTGCTTCTGTTAAAATTACAGCCAAGAAAACCTAACAGAGCTGTTCTACTCTGTAACTCATGGGATTGCTGGGAGCAGGAATTTACTTGACAGTAATCCATCTAAGTCATCTGACTGCTAACCAGAGCCTGGCAGTTCAAATTCACCAGCTACTCCTCAGAAGGAAGGTTGGGCAATCTACTTCTTTAGAGCTACCACCTTGAAAAACCAACGAGGGGTCGCTATGAGTCAAAATTGAGTTGACAGCAGTGAGTTTGGTTTTTGGTTTAAGTGGTACCAAGGAGCTCTTGTGGTGTAGTGGATAAGACACTGGCTGTTAACCAGAAGGTCAGTGGTTCAAGCCCATCAGCTGCTCTGTGGAAGGAAGATGGGAGGGACAATCTACTTCTGTAAAATTTATACTCTTGGAAACACAATGGCGGTCGCTATGGATAGAATGCACTTGATGGCAGTGAGCTTCCCCCCCCGCCCCGTGGTACCATGGAAGACTATCTGCTTCCAAAAGTCACAGCCTTCAAACCCCTATAGAGTGGTCTATACTGCACAGTGAGATCATCAGAAGGTGAAATCTACTCAACAGCAATGGGTTTGATTTTTTGTTTTGTGGGAGATACTGCTGTTTTTGTTAGATACCATCAAGTTTATACTGCCCCATAGAACTGCCCCGAAGGGCTTCCTAGGCTGTAATCTTTAAGGCAGCACATTGCTAGGTCTTTGTCTCCTGCAGCTGATGAGTGGGGTTTACACCACCAACCTTTCGATTGGCAGCCAGGCACTTAATGATTGCGCCACCAGCGCTTCTTTTTTTGGAGAATGGCAGTGCTACATGCTTCTTCATGGGCTGCTGTCATAATGGTGAATTGTGAAACCATCTGTCAGAGTCCTGAGGAGATGAAACTAAATGAATGTAAGCTTCAGCTTGGGGCTGTCACTGACTTTATCTACTTAGTTCTTACAGTCCCCTCCCCAGTGCCAGGGTACGAGGGATGAGATGGAGGCTGAGAGATGTGACTTGGCTCTGATCCCACTGCTTAGAAAGGGACAAGCCCTATTGGAACCCTGACTGTCTGATGTCACAGATTAGGGTCTGTACTTGACAGAGTGGAGAGAAGCTATCATTAGCTCTGGACAGGGAGGGAGGGAGGGAGCGAGGCTGGACCCAGAGGCAGCCCCTCACTGACTGAGATGGGGTGGGATGGATGTGGGCATCCTTCCTGTTGTAGGTCCAGCAGGTGTCAGTGCCACCTCTGCTGAGTCCTGGTAAATATTTATGGATTGCCTGTCAGGCACAGGCCTTCTGCAAGGAGACATCTTGGTATGTATGTGTGTGGGGGGCAGGTCCCTTGTAAAGATCTGGAATAGATAGCTTGTCTTCGAGGTAGCACTTTTTCAAGTGGTGTGTTGGTAACAATCGGTCAGCTTTCTAGGAAAAAACAAACCCTGGTTTGTAGCATTTACCAATTTCCATGGTGTAAATACTCCCACCTTGGCTGATTTCGAGGTCTGGGTGGCTTGTTAGGGGGTCTATAATTTTCAAAGCACACCTTCCCCATCACTGGGTATTCACTGCATGGCTAATCCTTGGGAGCTGTGCTACCCCAACGTCTTCATCCCCAGACCAGGAAATGGAGGCCCAAATCCACCCACTGCTGTTGAGTCCATTCTGACTCATAGGTAACCCCTAGGGCAGAGTAGAACTGCTCCTTAGGGTTGCCAAGGCTGTACATCTTTAAGGAAGTCGACTACCACATCTTTCTTCTGCAGAGCAGCTGGTGGATTTGAACCACCACCCTTTTGGTTAGTAGGCAAGCACTTTAACCACTGCACCATCAAGGCTCTTTAATGGAGCCCCAGAGCGGAAGAATACCATTCTTAAAGCCTTTTGAACTAACTCAACTGCTGCTGTCTTTTGAGCACCTCCTGTGTGCCAGGACCACCACCCGTCTGTCAGTGTGTTGCACTGTGATGACTTGCTTGTCGCTGTGATGGTAGAAGCTTGTGTGGTGGTGAAGTTTGTGTGCCAACTTGGCTGGGCGTGGCTGGGCAGGTGAATGTAGTTATTCTCCATGGTGAGACTGGTAATTAACTCCATGGTGGAATCTAGTGGACCAGCTGAGTAGCTGCTTTGGGTACATGGTCTGCTTCCCGTATATAAGAAACAGCTTTGGGAATGGTCTCTAGCTTATGACATTCTTGAACCCTGCATGTAGCAGAGTTGTTCAGCAGCCTGACATGCTCTGCTGACCTTGGGAGTTTCAATAGACTTGAATTAATGGCCTGCTGGGTAGTTTGGTAACATCAGAACTATGCCTTGTTACTTGTCAACCTTGGGCTTGTCAGTCTCAGCAGCCAGTAGCTGTCTGAGTGAAGAAAATCTTCTAGCTTCAGTGGGCTGGGAGCAGGAGGCAGAGCTGAAGCCCAAGTTTGAGGGGCTTTCACCCAATCCCTAGAGCCTGGCACTTTGAACTTGGACTTCGCAACTGCCATCAAGTCAGATCTGACTCCTAGCGACCCCTCCTTGGGTTCTGGTTAGCAGTCAGATGCCTTAGGCACTACACCACCAGAGCTCCTGAACTCAGACTTAAAGCCTCCAAATTGTAAGGGAATAAACTCCTGTTTGTTAAAGCCATCCCATTTGTGGTATATTCTTGTCAGAGCGGTACTAGTCATTGGTATTTCAACTATACCAGCAGGGTTACCCATGGTGGACAGGTTTCAGTGGAGCTTCTAGATCAAGACAGACTAGGAAGAAAGCCCTGGAGATCTACTTCCCAAAATCAGTCAATAAAAACCTTAAGGATCATAACAGAACATTAGCCAACTTCCTTGCTTTGCCCACATCATCAAGTGGGATCAATCGCAAACAAGACATCATGTTTGGTGAAACAGAAGGCCAAGGAGTGTGATGGAGACCCTTGGTGAGATGGATCTCCCTCAACAGCTGCAGCAATGGACGTGAGCATGCTGGTGATTGTGAGGATGACACAGGACCAGGCAACGTTTTGTTCTGTTATCAGAAAGTAGCCATGAGTCAGAGTCAACCACAGCTGATAACTATGTGCCAGGTCATTTCTTGTTGTTGTTCTTTTATTTTTATTGTTATTATTATTCAACAAATGTTTATTGAGTACTTACTATGTTCCAGGTACAGTTCCAGGCACACACTGGTGAACAAAACAAAGAAATCTGTCCTCATGGAGTTTATATCCTACCAAGGGAAACAGACAATAAATATTTCACTTAATAAGTATGTTGGTGAAACTTCAGATGCTTTACTGAGACCTCCAGACTTTCTCTAAAGTGGGCTACAGCTTTTAGCATGCCAATTGCTGATTGTTTGGGAGTTTTGACATCAGAACTCTGAACTCCGTTCTGTGCAGTTTTTTTTTTTTTTTTTTTTTAAATATACAGTTATACACCATTTCAACACATGTCTTCCTGTACAACTCAGTGACATTGATTACATTCTTCAAGTTGTACAAACATTCTTGCCATCCTTCTCCAAACTGACCCACCACGGTTGACTTAAACTTACTGCTTCCTGAGCTCCTTATCTACTTCCGTAGTGATACCGCCTCCGAAACGCAAGGAGGGGTTGCTATGAGTCAGGTCCGACTCAATGGCACATGACAACAACAACATAGATAATTTTTTAAAAGAGCATTATACTCAAGGCAGACATACTTATTAATATAAACTATTGTTTGGTTCACAGAAGAATTCAGGGGATAGTTTTGGTTTCAAGTCTAAAGATTATCTCCAGGCAGTAGTTTTGGGGGCTCACCCAGCATCAATGGATCGAAGAAATCTGGATTCCACTGAATATTTGAAATTCTATGTGCAGGTGTTTTAATACACATTTCTCATCTTTCCAACTTTGTAAAATCGCTGTCTTAGTTTCCTATGCTGCTGTAACAAAGTACTACAAACTTGGTGGCTTAAACACCAGGATTTCATTCTCCCACAATTCTGTAGGCCAGAAGTCTGATGTCAGCATCACTGGGCTGAAATCAAAGTGTTGGCAGGGCTACACTCCCTCCAGAGGAGCATAGAATCTGTTCCTTGCTTCACTCAGCTTCTGGTGGCTACCATATTCCTTGGCTTATGGCTACATCCCTCTAGTCTTTAAGGTCACCATCTTCATATATCTTTCTCTGCTTCATCTCACATTACCATCTCCTCTGTGTGTGTTAAAGCTCTCCCTGACTCCCTATTATAAGGATATGTATGATGGCATTTAGGGCCACTTGGATAATCCAGCATGGTCTCCCCATCTTAAAGTCCTTAATTTAATCACACCTGCAAAGATGTCTTTGTTTTCTTCTTCTTTCTCTTTCAGGAGCTCTGGTGGTGCTGTGGTTAAAGCACTGGACTTCTAACCAAAAGGTTGCCAGCCACTCCATGGGAAGAAAGTGAGGCAGTCTGCTTCCTCAAAGATTTACAGGCTTGGAAATCCTATGGGACAATTCTACTCTGCTATAAGGGTCACTATGAGTTGGAATCAACTTGATGGTAGTGAGGTTTTTTTTTTTTTTTAATAAGGTTACCACCACCTGTCTGTCACTCTGTCATATTGTGGTAGCTTATGTGTTGCTGTGATCCTAAAAGCTATGCCAATGGTATTTCGAATACCAGCAGGGTCACCCATGGTAGACAAGTTGTACCAGAGCTTCCAGACTAAGATGGATTGGGAAGAAAGGCCTAAAGATCTACTTCCAAAAATTAGCCAGTGAAAGCCCTATGGATCATGGAGTATTGTCCAAGCTTTCAGCTTGCTTACTTTGGACACATCATTCAGAGGAACCAGCCTCTGGAGGAGGACAACGTGTTTGGTAAAGTAGGGGACCAGTGAAGGTGAGGAAAACCTCCAAGGCAATGGCACAGGACCAGGCAATATTTTGTTCTGTTGTACATGGGGTGGCCATCAGTTGGCACCAACTCAGCAACATACACAACAATTAGATGAGGTTAAGTTGTCTGCCCAGTGTCCCATGGTGAGGACATGCCACACTAGGAATTAAGTCCTGGTCTTCTCACATTCTTCCCACTAAACCACACCACCCTCTATTAGCAGGTATACCATTCTGCAGAAGAGAAGACTGAAGCTTTGCTCATGATTGGTCCATGGTCATGGCCAACTGCAGGTTTTCCATGCTTCTGCCCTTTCCCAGGGGGTTAAATGAGGGTCTGCTGGATCCATTCTAAGCCGAGCCTGCGCTCTGAGCTGGCACCAGGCCTCCACTTGCCACCAGAAAACAAGTTGACAGAAGGGGTGGCCAGGAACTCCCTTCTGTTCCTGCGTTTACCAGCTTTTAGCTTTCAAACCGAGTCAGCCTGCAGGCTAATTTTCTGCGGCTTCCAGTTGTTCAGCTCCATTTATTGTGCCTGACACTGTGAAAGCTTTCTCTATTGATTCTGGGCTATATTAACTTTTTTTTTTTTTTTTTCTCTCCCTCTCTCCCCCAAGCCCCAGCAGTTTTTGGTCCAGCAATTAGGTATTGGCGAGGACAATGTGGGGTGGCTGCTGCCGCCTTTCAATTACCGTCACAGTAAATACAACTTACTCTCCACCTCTGGAGTCCCCGCTGCCCTCGAAGGAGGAGAAACTGCTTAAATGACTCCTCTCTCCTCCTTGACACTCTGCCACTCGAGCTGATCAATAAGTCTATCACCCTGAGGGGCTCCCCTGAGACCACCCAGGCTCACTAATTGGCTCTGGGAGGTGGCTGGCTGGTGGAACAGTGTGTGTGTGCATGTGTGTGCGTGTGGATGTGGGTGGGTGGGTTGGCGGAGACTGGAGAGGGTTCCCAGCTTCCCCTCTCCACCCACTCCAAGGTCTCTAGGGCTGGAGCATCCACCCTCAGCATGGATTAGATTATTAGGAGGGTCTCTAGCTTTGGAAAAAGGCTTTTGAGTTACAGGTATAGAGATTTGTGATTCCTCTGGATTTAAATTGTCACAAAGTAAAGGGAGAAATGGTGGTGTTTTCAGGCAGTGATTAAGCACACAGGAAATCAGACTGATTTGCATTCTTAGCCTGGCTCTTGTGCCAACTTGCTGTGTGGCCTTGGGCGAGTCACTTAGCTTCTCTGAGCCTCAGTGTCCTCATCTGTAGAGTGACTAAAATGCTCCCAGTCTTAGGAGGTTGTTTTGAAGGTTAAACGAAATGGTGGGTGTGAAATGGTTCATTAGTAGATGACAGCAATGACTATGATCCTCAGAGGAGCTGGAGTGCTGAGGTAGACATGGCGGCTTGGATCTTGGATCTGCCACTTATACAGCCATATGACCTTGAGCAAGGTACTCTCTTAGTTTCCTCTTCTATAAAATGAGGGAATATTTTACTGAGTTGAATAGTGTCTCACCAAAATTCATGTCCATCTGGAATTTCTGAATGTGGCCTTGTTCTGAAATAGGGTCTTTGCAGATAGTTTAAGTCTTTAAGTCTTTGTAGTTAGTTAAGATGAGGTCATACTGGATTTGTTATTGTTGTTAATTTCTACCAAGTTGACTCTGACTCCTGGCAACTTTACGTACAGCAGAAGGAGATATTGCCCAGTCCTGTGCCATGACTGTTGGTATGTTGGCAATGACTAATATTCTTAAAAGAAGGCTATGTGAAGATACAGGCACAGAGATACACAGGGAAGAAGGCCACGTGGTGACAGAGGCAGAGATTGAAGAGGTGTAGCCAAGGGGCCATGGATTGTCAATAACCACCAGAAACCAGAAAGAGGCAAGGAAGGATAGTTCCCTAGAAGCTTGAGAAGGAGCATGGCCCTACCCTCTTCCATTTTAGACTTTAAGTCTAAACTGTAAGAGAATACACTTCTGTGGTTTCCAGTGGCCCAGTTTGTGATACTTTATTATAGCTACCCTAGGAAACTAGATGTTATTTCTGGTCAATGAGTTAACACAAGGCAAGTGCATGGCGTAGGCCTGGCTTCAGTGATCTTTACACAATGTCAGGACAGGGATAAGCGAGTGAGTGAACCCTACCCAACAAGATGGGCACCGGCCCTGGAGGACAGAGTTCCAGCCCTGCTTTTGGTAAGACCTGGCTGTGTGACTTTGGGCAAATTCCCTTCCCTTTCTGAGCCTCGTTTTCCAATCTGCACATGGGGGGCTGAGTAAGAGATCCAAGGGCCCCTGTGGCTTTGACATCTGTGACATTAACTCTGGTTGGTTCCCTGTGGCATCAGCTTAAATGTAGGTGAGATGCTGACAGTGTCAGCACTAGGGGAGTGCCCACCACCACCCCTTATGTTAACAGCCTAAGAGGACCACCATCAGTTTCACACACTGCAGCCCAGCCTTCTCCAGCTCATGCCACTTGTCAATAAACTGCAGTACTGATGTGCAAGATCTGTCTCTGTCCTTCCTCAAGAACTCTGTTGGGACAAGACCCATGTCTTTTCCCTCTCTGCTCCCTCCAGTGCCTAGACACATGGCTCACAATAGGTATGCAGTAAAGGTCTGCTAAGGATTTATTTCCTCCCAGATATGTGACCACTCACCTCATAGGGACTGGAGTGGGATGGAAGTGTACATAGATGATAGACTTTGGAATTAGGCTTGAGCTTGAGTTCTTCCCAGTCATGAGTGAGCTCTGTGAATCCAGGCAAGTAATGTATCAAAACTTGTCAGTTTATTGTACTGTGATAGCTTGTGTGTGGCTGGAAGCTATGCTACTGATATTTCAGATATCGACAGGTCACTCCTAATGGGCAGGTTTTGGGGGCTCTTGTGTACTGAGAGGTATTCACAATGAACCAGGAGCTGTGCTGGAAGTCTGACCTGAACAGTTCCACTTCATCCCCACCAAACCTGATTAAAGAAGTACCATTATCATCCCCAAGGAGCCCTGGTGGTGCAGTGGTTAAAGTGCTCAACTTCCAATCGAAAGCTAGGTGGTTCGAACCCACCAGCCACTTTGTGGGAGAAGGATATGATAGTCTGCTTCTGTAAAGATTTACAGCCTTAGAAACCCAATAGGGCAGTTCCACCCTGTCTTATAGGGTCACAATGAGTCAGAATTGACTGGACAGCAGTGAGTTGTTTTTATTTTTATTTTATTTTTTTTGGTTTATTGTCATCCTTGTTTTACCATGAGGAAACTGACGGAAGCAGCAGAAAGGGCTTTACATCTGGGTCTGAATCTTAAACCATGCTTTCATCTGCAGACTTGTACTGAGCACACAGTAGGGTTGCCATTATTATTGTTTCTATTGTTACTCCTATTTGGCAGAGCCAAGACTGAATTCAGGCCTCAATGACCCCAAGACATCATGCTGAGTACTATGGAGAAAGCAGAGATATGTCCTGACCCCCTGGGAGAGTCACATGGCCTTACTGCCGCCTGGGACTGACTTTTAAAATTTTCATCTCAGTCCATGGTTTTGTACTTTTCTTGTAAATAGCAACTTTAAGGACAGTGTTGCGTTTTAGAGGCAGTTGGGTATAATGGTTAAGAGCATGAATTTAGGCATTTGGCAGAGCTGGATTCAAATTCCTGCCCCATCACTTAGAAACTGTACGACCTTGAGGGGGTCATATTGTGTCTCTGAAGCTCAGCTTTCCATCTTTAAACAGGTTTCTGATAGAACAGACTCCTGGCATTCTTGTTTGGACTAGAAGGGTTAACGCTGTCATCAGTTTAGAGCAACATCTAGCACATGGCATGCACCCGGGATGTGTTAGCTTGGTTGGTGGTGAGGATGAAGGTGATGAAAATGGAAAAGGAGGAGGACGTGGGATTGTAGCACGGTGCTTATCCCATAACCAGAAACCAGTTGCCATCGAGTTGATTCCAACTCATGGTGACCTCATGTTGCAATTTGTTAGTTGTCATCGAGCCATCTCCGACTCATGGTGAGCCAATGTGTAACAGAACAATACGTTGCCCGGTTCTGGGCCATGATCTTTGATATGTTTGAATCCATTGTTGTGGCTTGTGTCAATCCATCTCAAGGAAGGTTTCCCTCATTTTCTCTGACTCTCTACTTTACCAAACCTTATGTCCTTTCCTAGTGGTTGTTCTATCCTGGTGATGAGTCCAAAAGTGAGCCAAAGTCTCACCATCCTTGCTTTGAAACAATATTGTGATTAAAAAAAAAAAAAAAAAAAAAAAACCTTCACTGCAATCAAGTCAAGCTGACTCATAGCAGCCCCCTATTGGGTTTATGAGGTAGTAAATCTTTACAGAAGTGGATTATCCCATTTTCCTTCTGCAGAGCTGCGGGGGGATTTGAACTGGTAACCTTCTGGTTAGTAGTCAAGTGCCTTAGGCACCACATCATCAACTTTCTTTAATATTGTGTAGTAGCTGCTTATTAAATATTTGATGACTGAACAAATGAGCAAGGCAGAAAATTGAACCCTCAATTCAGAGAGGAGCAAAGTGAGAGGCTGGAAGGTCAAGGGACTTGACTGAGGGCATGGAGTGCAGGGTCCGGCCTTTCCTTTCTGCCCATTGACTCTGGTTCCAGTGCTCTGCTGAGTGCTTTGTTGCAGGCAATGCAGTGGGGGTAAGAGTAGGGTGTATGGTCATTTGATGGAAGAATTTTAAAAACCAGAGGCTTGCCTTGGAAACAGGAAGAGGGAGATCAAGTCAGAGAGAGGGTAGCTAGAGCCAGGTCCCTTGCTCCTCTTTTAGCTGAGTTGGGTGCTGGGTGAAGATGCAGGAGGTGTTCGTGTTCCCAGGATGGTGTCACTGTAGAGAGAGCAAGCCTAATGCCTTCTCAGCTGCTGGACCCAAGCCTCTGAGTCCTGCAGGGCTCCTGCTCCTGTGTTATCCTGACTCTGCTGGAGTTATCAGGGTCAGTTGATAACAACAGTGCCCCAAGCTTGGAGCAAGGTAATGGAGCCTCCTGGGGGCTGTTCAAGAAAACAGAACGCAGAGCACAAAATGATTCCGAGAATATTAGATCATTATATCAAAGTGCAGCCGGAGCCCATTGGATGGAAGCTAATGTGGATCCCTGTTGCCCAAGGGAAGCAGAAGTTCTGGGGTGGGGGATGGTAAAGAGGGCTCGGTCCCAGGGGAGGAGCGGCCCCCATGGAGGCTAGTGTACCAGCCAGGACAGTGACTGGGGCTTCTGGGTCCAGAGACCCAACTGACCCAATGTCAGGACAGGAAGGGATGGGAGTGAAGCCAGTATGCATACAGCACCCGCTTGGCTCTTAGTTGTTGGAGTAAGAAGCTTCCTAGAGCAAAGCTGTCTATGTGGATCACTGTAGACCTTCAGTTGGCCTTGAGATGTTGAAAGATGTCCTAGTTCCCTAATGCTGCTGTAACAGAAATACCACAAGTGGATGGCTTTAAGAAGCAGAAATTTATTCTCTCACAGTTTAGGAGGCTGGAAGTCTGAGTTCAGAATGCCGGCTCTCGGGGAAGACTTTTTCTCTCTGGATCTCTTTTTCCTAGGAGGATCCTAGCACAAGAACCCTGGTCCAAGGATGTGCTCTGCTCCTGGCTCCTCTTTCTTGGGGGTAGTAGGTCCCCATTCTCTGCTCCCTTCTGTCTCCTTTTATCTCTTGTAAGATAAGAGGTGTTGCAGGCCACACCCCAGGAAAGCTCCCCTTACATCAGTCAGGGCTGTGATGGGACTAAATGTGTTGCAACCCACCCTTAATCTTAATCCTTTCATACCTGATCAGCTTATCTCAGATAACTTTATGGGATATCATTACATATCTGCCACATTACATCATTACATAACTTCTAAACTCCTGAGAATCATGGCCCAGCCAAATTAACACAAATCTGGTGGGGGGACACAACTCAATCCAAGACAGAGGGGGACCACCCAGTCCTGTTCACAGAGACTATCCCCCATGGCAGAGCCTATCCTGCCTCTGACCTCTCTCCACTGTCCCTTGTAAGGTGCCTCTCCTTTGTGGTCTCCTTCTGTCCCCATACTCTCCTCCACTACAGGCTGTGAGATATGGGACATCTCCTCCAACAAGGATGACCAAGTATACCTGTTTGTCTGGAGCTGAGGGTGTGTGTGTCTCAGGATGATTTTAATGCCTGTCAGTCCTGGGAAAATTGGGCCAGAGGCTCTGGCTGGTAGGTGTGGTCCCTTCACTCCCTCCTGCCAGAACATACCCCTAACCCTGGCTGCAACTCCTACCACTCTGCATTCTAATTCTTTGTTCCAGTGTCTGTTTTTGCTTCCAGACTGTGAGTTCCTAGAGGATGCTATTCATCTTATCATCCCCAGCACCCAGCATGGGATCTGGCACAAAGCGGGGACCCACTGAAGGTTTGAGGAGTTAATGGCTGTCTGACTAACAATGAGTGAGTGGGTGAGAGAAGGAATGAGGGAGGGAATGAGTGAGTGAGGAAAGGAGTAAGGGAATGAGTGACAGAGGAATGGATGAGGGAGGGAATGAGGCAGGGAGGGAGGGAGGGAGTGAGAATGAATGGGTAAGGAAATGAGTGAAAGAGGGAGTGAATGAGTGAGGGAAGGAATGAGTGAGGGAGGGAATGAAGTTTCCTTTGGTGCCATAGTTTCTCAGAGCTGGAAGTTCCACCTATATTTTTCATTAATTTTTGTTCTTTTTCCTGATGCTTTGAGTTTTATTTTTGGTGATTTCCTCTTGGGATGCAATCCAGGAGGGGAAGGTATTTGGGAAACAGGTGTCCTACCAGTCCAGAGAAGCCTTCAGGGGTCCTCAATACACTCTGTGAAGGGGCTGGGCCTGGGGTCCTAGGCAGGAGTCTCTGTCTAGCCCTGAAAGTACAGGCCATCCTCAGATCCCAGGGTCCTGGCTTTATCTTGAGGGCAATAAGAGCCTCAGAGGGTTCTATGCAGAGTTAGAATGGGGCAGACTTTCTGAGGCTATCCTGCTCCATTGTCTAGTCTGCAGATGGAGAAACTGAGCCCCAGGGAGGGGGCAGGGCTGCCAACATCATACAGTGTGGTAGTGTCAGAGGCAGGGCAAGTCCAGGCTCCTGGCTTCAGAAACTGTGTTCTCACCTTGGTCAGTGTGGCCCTGACCTGGAAATGCCACCCTTGCTTCTCATCACATCTCACTTCTCTAGCTCAGAACCCACTCAAATGGCTGGGCCTGCTCTCTGTTCCCATCCTTGGTCTCTCTGCCTCTGTCCCCTAGTGACATGACCTTCCACCCCCAAAACTGCTCAGCAGCTTGTAGCATCTCCCGGCATTAAATCTGTTTTTCCAGGAATGTGGGGATGGCTTTGACTTGCCCAAGTCACTGCCAGACCCACCAATTATGGCCATCTGTCCATTCTCAGCTTCAGTAAATATTCATTGGGCATCTACTCTGTGTGGACCCTGGATGTACAGAGATAAAACTCCCAGTTTGGAGAGGAAGGTGGACATGTGGACAAATCCAGACAGATCAGGGTGGTGGGGAGGGGTCTAAGTAGGAGACAGAAACCTCGCAGGGTCAGCAAGATACTGTGGGCTCCAAGCAAGGAGCAGCCCCAGGCCCCCACCCTGCTGCTGGATAACTTCACCACCCGGCCCAGCTGACGGTACCTCTGCTAAGCAACTGGCAGGCATCTTGTCAAGATCTCCTTACTGGTTCCATCACCCATCTCATTTCAACCAAAATGACCTCCTTGAGGGTAATAATAGTCAAGCAAGCATTTATTGAGCACCTACTGTGAGCTGGCAGTAGATGCTCTGCACACCTTGTCTCAGTCATGCTCACCACTGTGTAAGACAGAGTTACTAATATCATCAGTTTACAAATGGGGAAGTGAGGCTTGTAGAGGACTACAACCATTCCCAGGACTGACAGGCATTAAAATTGTCCTGAGACACACACCCCGTCAGCTCCAGACGTGGCCACCTGAGGTTGTTCACCTTCCAGTGGCTGAGAGGGATGGAAGCCTAGGTGTGAGGCTCAAAGTTTCATCCTGTGCCCGTACTGCCAGGCTGCTTCCCCAGGGTTCTGCCCATCCACCAGGGGTTCCCAACCAGGGAGCTGGCCTTTGTTCAGAGCTGTCCTGATTGTACTCTTGGGTCCAGTGCTCGGGCACTCTGTATTATTAGCATGCATTGGTTTAATTGGTAAGCATGGGAGTCCCCAATGTGCCAGGTGTGTATAGACACAGGGCACAGATATGACTAAGTCACTATCTCTGTCCTCCAGAAGGCTTAGGCTAGTACTGTTCTGAGATGAAATTGGGGTTCCCTGTTGTTCTTTTCCACTTATAGGCAATACTCAATCATGGCAGGTGGTGTTACTTGAGCACTTTTAATTGACAATGTCACCAACTTTGTTTAATATATAGTCTGTCTTGACACCATCATCCTTGCACCTGAAACACTAGCAGTTAAAAGAACTCTTACCCTTGCTGTTGAGTCAATTCCAACTCATAGTGACCCTATAGGACAGAGAAGAATTACCCCATAGGGTTTCCAAGGCTGTAAATCTCTACAGAAGCAGACTGTCTCATCTTTCTCCTGTGGAGTGGCTGGTGGGTTAGAACCATCAACTTTTCTGGTAGTAGCTGAATGCTTAACCACTGTACTACCCAGGGCTCCTTAGTTAAAGGGAAGAATTTTGAAATTAAAATATAATTAGTCATTGAATCAGGTAAGATTGTGTTCAGATGCAAGAAACAGAGAACCCAACAAATAGGGATTTATTTTTTCTCACCAAAGGCAAAGTCTGAAATTTCACAGACCTAATGCAGCTGAAAGGAGCTCTGGTGGCGTAGCACCTAAGGCACTTGACTGCTAACCGGTTCAAACCCACCAGCCACTCCACAGAAAGAAGTCAGGGCAATCTACTTCCGTAAAGATTTACCACCTCAGAAACCCAAAGGGGGTCACTATGAGTAGAGATCAACTCGACGGCAATGAGTTTGGTTTGGTTTGGATGCAGTTGAAGGAAATCATCAAGAATGCAGACGTGTTCTGTCTTTGCCCTGGCATCCTGAGCACACAGCTTTTGTCTTCTTGGCTGCAAGATAGCTGCTGCACTCAGACATTGTGTCCACATCCCAGGCATGAAGATGGGGTGGTGTTTGTCTCAGGAGAGGATAAACGTTCTCATAAATCCTCAGCAGATTTCTGTTTATATCTCAAGGGCTATCAACTGTCTCAATTCCATACATGGCTAAAGGAGGCTGGGAAACTAACTGCCCTGAATAAAATTAGCAATCTGATGGTAAGAAGGAAGAAAAGAATGGATATTGGATAGGCAAGTAGAAGTGCCTGCTTCACTTATGTAACGGGATTAAAAAGTACAACTATTTGTTTATTATCTGGCATCAGACTTCCCTTAGGGAAAAACTATCTTTGTTTTGGAAAATATTCTAACAATCTTCTGAGTGTGGAAGATAAGACTCAGAGAGCATGAGGTGTCTGGAAATGGCAGATAATGAAACCACCAGCCTAGGCTATGTGCTGGGCTTTGGAGGCACGGAGAACAGGGAGAGAGGAAGCAAAGAGATGGGAGACAAAATAAAGCAAAGGAAGAAAGCTGTTGGTGGGATGTCCAAACATCTTCTCTTAGTACTAATAAAGGTACATGTTTTTATTTTATCTTTTTTATAGGTGTTGAACATATACACAGCAAAACACACCAATACAACAATTTCTGCAGGTACAATTCAGTGACGTTAAGGGCCTTTTTTGAGTTGTGAAGCCATTCTCATCTCCTTTTCTGAACTGTTTGACATGAATTCACTGTCCCCTATGCTTTCTATCTGACCTTGCGTGTTGCTGCTGTCAATTTGATTCTATACAGATAGTTCTTTAAAAGAACCCAGTACTCAAGGCAGACATTCTTTACTAAGTAAGCCAAACCATTGTTTGCCAAACATCTTTTAAGAACCGAGAGTTCTGGCATCCAAATCTAAGTCGTTTGAGGTTCTATGGTATGAAAAACCTTGCATCTCGGAAGTCTGTTATACTCACAAAAGTTGTTTGGAGAATAACAGGTAAGAGATATATTTCAGGTTTGGGAAGGAAACAAGTGTGGGAGAAAAGATGGGGACCAGATGGAGGCATTTGAAGCAGCAAGGAGTTGAATCCCAAAGTGACCATGAATTCACAGAGGATTGTGGAAGCTGACAGCACACCTCCTGGGATCATGAGATGGGGGTGTATCAGTTATCTATTGCCATGTAACAAATGATGCCAAAATGCAGTGGCTGAAAACAACAATCATTTGTTTTGATGCTCTGCTAAGTTAGGGTATGTTCTGGTTCCCTAAGCGCCGCTCTGATAAGAATACACGACAAATGGGATGGCCTTAACAAATGGTTTATTCTTACAATTTGGAGGCTTTAAGTCCAAGTTCAAAGTGCCAGGCTCTAGGGGCTGGGTGAAAGCTCTTCAGCCTTGGGTTTCAGCTCTGCCTCCCGCTCCTGGCCCACTGGAGCTAGAGACATTTCTTCACTCAGACAGCTGCTGGCTGCTGAGACTGACAAACCCAAGGTTGACAAGTAAAAAGGCACAGTCCTGATGTTACTAAACCACACGGCACATGGCAGACAGTTCATTGAAAGTCCCAAGGTCGGCAGAGCATGGCAGGCTGCTGAACAATGACATGGTTACATGCAGGGTCCAAGCATGCCATAAGCTGGAGACCATTCCCAAGCTGCTTCTTATGTATGGGAAGCAGACCACATAGCCAAAGCTGCTACTGAGCTATTCCAATAGACTCCATCATGGAGTTGATTACCAATCTCACCATGGGGAATAACTACATCTAGCCACCCAGCCACTCAGCCAGGCCCAGCCAAGTTGACACACAAATGTAATCACCACAGGGTACTTTTGTATCCACCATGGAGGTGACATTTTCCAACTTCAGCTGAGATAGGGGGACAAGTAGGGGCTGAGCAAGGGACTGGTTTTCTGATTTCTCTCAAGGCAGGTGTTTGCTATTTTTTTTTTCTCCTCTTTCTCTCTCTCTCTTTTTTTTTCCCCCCAAGGACTATGAAGTCACATTGAATTCCCAGAACATCAGACCCACCCATATACAAACATGAGCACAAAAACATATTCTGGAGCCAAATAGAAATGCATTTTTAATTATCTGCATCACTGCTCCCTCCCATTAGTGTGGGAAATCAAGAGCTGAGTGTACAGTATTTACAATAATAATCCCTGGCACCAAACTTTTACTTTCCTAACAACTCTTCATCTGCTACTGCACTCATTGTGCCCAGGCGTACTTCAGGTAGGCGTGGGCTGGCTTGGGTGGCTTCTTCATTTTTTGGTTGGATACATGGAGACTTAGGGCGGAGACTTAATGGCAGATGGGGTAGGTGTGAAGAAGGGACGGAGACAGGCTGACAAGGTTAGTCCCTTGGCTAACCTTTGTAAGTGTATTGCTTCCCTAGGGCTGTTGTAACAAAATACCACAAACTGGATTGCTTATAAGAATATAAATTTATTGTCTCACAGTTCTGAAGACGGAAAGCCTGAATTTAGGATGTCTGCAGGGCCATAAAGTGCTCTCTGAAGGCTCTGAGGGGAAAATCCTTTCTTGTCTCGCCCAGCTTCTGGTAGCCCCGGGCATTCCCTGGCTTTCAGCTGTAGCAGAATTCCAGCTTTGCTTCTTTCTTCACTCTGGCTCTCTTCTCTCTCTGTCCTTCTATGTTTCTTCTCTCTCTCTCTCTTTTTTTTTTTTTTAAATTAGGATGCCACTCAGATTGGATTAGGACCCACCTTATTCTAGTATGATGTTATGTCAACTGATGTTGTTGTTGTTGTTATGTGCCGTCGAGTTGCCCTGACTCCTAGCGACCCCTCCTTGGGTTTCTGAGGCAGTATCACTACGGAAGTAGATTGCCCCATCTTCCTCCTGAGGAGTGACTGGTGAGTTTGAACCGCCAGCCTTCTGGTTAGCAGTCAAGTGCCTTAGGCACTATGCTACCAGAGCTCCTATGTTAACTGATAGCATCTTCAAAGACCCTATTTCCAAACAAGGCCGTCCAGAGATTAGGACTTCAATACCTTTTTGGAGGATACAATTCAATCTATAATGCATCTCTCTGAAGGGAAGGAAGACTCTTTCCTAGGTTAGGACTGGGGATATGGAGTGGTGGGAAGAGCACTAGATTTCTAGTCAGGCCAACCTGGTTGAATCCCAACTTGGCCACTTTCTATCTGGGTAACCTTGAACAGGCCTCTTTGCTTCTCTGAGCCTCAGTTTCCTGGACAGCAAAAAATGGGGATGTTATCACTTTGATAGCAAAGATGTTGCTGGTATTGCATGGGAAGTCCCATATGACACTAGCTAGCTTATGCCTGATGGATGGATGGTGCTCAAATAATCATAATATTTTGCTTCTCTGAGTAAATTAGGCTAGTAAGGGGATGACCACAGGACTTTGCCCTCCGCATGGCCTTGGCTCTGCCCTTTGCAACCTTCCTGTGGGAATGTTGGGAAGGGGAGGATAAGGAGGAAAGAAAGGAGGGAACAAAGAGGCAGAGCCTGCAGCTTCTTGAGTGACAGTAGTAAGTGAGCTGCTTGGTTTGGGAGCACCATGATGGGTAAGCTGGGAGCTTTCACAATGTCTCCAGCTGTCACTTGATGTCTCAAGGGACTGTGTTGGGAGAATCAAGCCCTCAGCATGGTCTTCTTCTGGAGCTGGGAGTGAGAATATGCTGGGTTCTGTGGCAGCCTCAGAAAAAGGGGGGGGGAGGGGAGAAGGAGCTGGCTGTATGTGGGCTGAGAGGCACTGGTTTCTTCTCACCTGCTTTGGGGACTGGGGTCCTCATAGCTTCAAAATGACTCTCAGTCCCCTTGCACTTTTCTTTTCTTCTTCTTTTTCTTTTCTTTTCTTTTTTCGAGAAGGTCAACTTTCTCTTAAATGGTTTTGGGAGAAGTTTGAGGGCAGGGCTGGGCTAGCTTTGCAACCATGGAAAAATTAGTTAGCTTCTCTGAGCCTCAGTTCCATCAGCTATGATCCTTGCATTAGTTCCCTAGAGTTGCTGTACAAATTACTACAAATTTGGTGGCTTAAAACAACATACATCTATTTTTTTCATGGTTCTGGACACCAGACTCCAAAATCAGCATCACTGGACCAAAATTAAAGATTTGGCAGGGCCACACTCCCTCTGGAGGCTCTAGGGAAGAATCCATCCTTTACCTCTTCTAGCTTCTGGTGATTGTTGGCATTCCTTGGCTTGTGATTATATCAGTCCAATCTTCCAGGCCAGCATCTTCAAACCTCTCTACTGCATTTTCACATCACCTTCTCCTCTGTGGGTGTCAAATCACCCTTTAACTCCCTCTTATAAGGATACATGGGATTGCATTTAGGGCCTACTCAAATAATCCAGAATAGTCTCCTCATCTCAAGGTCCTTAAATCAATCACATCTGCAAAGACTCTTTTTCCAAGTCAGGTAACATCCACAGGTTCCAGGGGTTAAGAGTTGATATATTTGAGGGCTATTATTCAGTCTGCTTCAAGTTCATTGTTAAGGATTGAATTGTGTCCCCTAAAAATACATGTGTTAGAATGCTTACCCATATACCTGTAGATGTACTGTAACACAATGTAATATAATTGCCTTCCATAATGCGTATCAACATAATGTTCATGAAGCTGTACTAGTGTAGGGTGTGTTCTAAACCTAATCACTTCTGAGTTATAAAAAGGGCAGATGGACAAAGAGACAAGCAAACACAAATTGGGGAAGATAGAGGCTTCATGAAAATCACTAAGACACCAGAGATTGCCAGCTGTTGTTTTTTGGTGCCGTTGAATCAGTTCTGGCTCATGGTGACCCTGTGCACAAAAGAATGAAACATTGCCTGGTCTTCACAATGTTTAAGATTACTGTTGCAGCAACAGTGTCAATCGATCTTGCAAAGGTCTTTGTCTTTGTCACTCACCCTCCACGTTACCAAGCATAACCTTTTCTAGCAACTGGTCCCTCCTCGTAACACGTCCAAAGTACATGAGACAAAGAGTCTCACCATCCTCACTTCTAAGGAGCATTCTGGCTGTACTTCTTCCAAGACCGATTTGTTCATTCTTCTGGAAGCCCACGGTATATTCAATATTCTTAACTAACACCATAAATCAAATACATTAATTCTTCTTTGATCTTCCTTATTCCTTGTACAGCTTTCACATGCATATGAGGCAATTAAAAAAAAAAAAAAACATGATCTGAGTCAGGTGCACCTTAGTCTTCAAGGTGACATCTTTTTAAAAAAAACTCTTTAAAGAAACCTTTTGCAGCAGATTTGCCCAATGCAATATGTTATTTGATTTCTTGACTGCTTCTTCTATGGGCATTGACTGTAAATCCAAGTAAAATGAAATCCTTGACAACTTCAATCTTTTCTCCATTTATTGTGTTGTTGCTTTTTGGTCAAGTTGGAAGGATTTTTGTTTTCTTTATGTTGAGGTGTAATCCAAACTGAAGGGTGTACTCTTTGATCTTCATCAGTAAGTTCTTCAAGTCATCTTCACTTTCAGTAAGTGTTCTGGTTACCTGGTGTCACTCTGACAGTACGTGGCAATAGCGCCGTGTACAGCATGTGGTCCTTCCCCTTTGTGCTACTCATTGTGGATGAGAGAACTGAAGACCAGCAGGCTGGCTTCAGAGTCTGTAACTTTATATAATAAGCAGTTGGTCAGCCTTTCTCTTAGGTATCCAGTGCTGTAAGGACAGAAATATCACAAGTGAGTGAATTTGACAAACAGAAATTTATTTTCTCACTGATTAGGAGGCTAAAAGTCTGAATTCAGGGTGTCAGCTCTAGCAGAAGATGTTATTTTTCAGTTAATTCTAGAGGAAGGTCCTTGTCCCTTTGGGTTTCCGCTGCTGGACAGTCTTCATGTGGCTTGGCATTTCTCTTCTATGCTTGCTTGTTTAATCTCTTTTTATCTCAAAAGATATTGACTTAAGACATAGCCTGCACTAATCTTGTTGTTGTTGTTAAGTGCCGTCTAGTCATTTCCAACTCATAGCGACCCCATGCACAGCTGAACGAAACACTGCCCAATCCAGCACCAGCCCCACAATCCGTGCTATACATGAGCCCATCATCGCAGCCACCGTATCAATCCATCTCCTTGAAGGCCTCCCCCTCTTTCATCGACCCTCCACCCTACCAAGCATGACATCCCTCTCCAGGGAATGGTCCCTTCT
>NW_006921618.1:2701332-2706014 GCF_000298275.1 Orycteropus afer afer | reverse complement strand
CCCTCTTGGGAGGGTAACAAGGGAAAGTGTTCAGTGCAGATCAGTGAGTAAGCACAAGCCCGCCCATGCTTACCTTGCTCCTGGAGACCCGGTCCCTCTCGGGAGGGTAACAAGGGAAAGTGTTCAGTGTAGATCAGTGAGTAAGGACAAGGCCGCCTGTGCTTACCTCGCTCCCAGTTACTGAGCACAAGCCTTCCCGTGCTTACCTCGCTCCCAGGGACTAAGCACAAGCCCACCCGTGCTTACCTTGCTCCCGGAGACCCGGTCCCTCTCAGAGGAGTGGCTGGTGGGTTTGAACTGCCAGCCTTCTGGCTTGACTGAACTAATCTTATCTCATTAAAATAACAAAGATAACTATTCCCTAATGAGATTATAACCACAAGCATGGAGATTAGGATTTACAACACATATTTTAGGGAGACATACTTCAATCCATGACAGCCCTTCAGCCCTTGATCATATTTGTTGAATACTATTGAATGAATGGTCTATGAGTGTCTTAGTTTCCTAGTGCTGTTGTAACAGAATAATCGTAAGTAGGTGATTTTAAAGAACAAATTTCTTTTCTCTCAGTTTAGTAAGCTAGAAGTCTTATTTCAGAGTGTGGATCTAGGGAGAGGTCTTTCTTCGTTTATTTCAGCTTCTGCTACCAAAAAGAATTAATCAACATTCCACCATTTTAGGAGGTAGCGTATGATTAAGAACCAGTGGTATTGAGGGAAGAAGTCCAAGCTGCACGGAAGGCATTGATGAAAACCAAGCCTCCAGGAATTGATGGAATACCAATTGAAATGCTTCAACAAAAGGATGCAACACTGGAAGTACTCACTCATCTATGCCAAGATATTTGGAAGACAGCCACCTGGCCAACTGACAGGAAGAGATCTGTGTTTGTGCCCATTCCAAAGAAAGGCGATCCTTTCGTGCTCTTGTACATGGCACTATGAAAGCTTATGCAGGATTTGACCAGCTAGGAAGGTCAAAGTGGGCAGCTCTCCTGAGGAAGTGTTGACTATATGATATTAGAAGGATGAGCAAGAGTTGACTTGGCAAAATGTGGCAGAGAACTCTGAGCAAAGGAAATTGCATGACCAATTGGAGGAATGGAAAAATGGCCAGTTTGTCTGGAGAAGAGATAAGTAAGGTGTAGTTTGTGGTGTGGCTGGAGAAGTGGGCAGGGCAAGCTTTGTTTTCTACACTGAGGGCTGTGTTCTCCAGTTTAAGAGCAAGGGGACTACAGTGAGGGATTTTGATAGGATTAGATGTGTTTTGTGTCTTGACAAGATTGTTCTGGCTGCAGAGTGAAGAATGCATTGACAACCAAAGATGATTTAGGAAACCCAAATGAGGAGCAATAGAGTGGTCCAGGCAAGACAAGGTGATCACTTAAGGAAAGGAGGTGAAGATGCAGTGGAGAGAATTGAGGACTTGGAGAGCTGTTTAGGAGGTAATTAGCAGGACTTGGTGATAGATCTGGGGAAAGGGACAAGGGTGACTCCTCGGTTTCTGACCCAAGCAATTGGAAGGAAATGTCATTCTCTGACATGGGGACACAGGAAGAAGATTAGATGAAGGGCTGGGATGAACCTGTGAGGGTCATGTTGGACTCATTGAATTTGAGATGCCTCTGAGACCCTATATAAGTCCCTAATGACTTCTAGAAGAGTCTTGGTTCCAAGGATAAGTTGGGCTGGAGATGAAAAGGTTATAGTGGGAGGATTAGGCAAGATAAAACAAGTATTTTGCACAATGTCTACCAGTTTGTAGGTCTTCAAGAGGTGGCCCATCATTCTTAAGAGTAAGAGCTTCTAGGATCCCAGGGGAAGGCACATTACTGATTGGTAAAGTAGCCTTTCTGTGCCTTGGGGGCCCATGGAGACTGTTGTTCATCTATGCTGAGAGATAGGAAGCCCTGCTTTCAGGGGTGAATTGCTGGAAGGACCACTGGATGGTGGTGAAGACTGACAAGCTGGATTGGTTGAGTCTTAACCTGGCTCAGGTATCACCCACTTGGGAGATCATAGGGAAAAAGATGATCAAAGGTTGGGTTTGCAGGGGCCGTGAACTCCTACAGGGATGTGAGCTTCTGCACATTCCTGTTACTGGTCCTGTATACACTCAGGGATGGCAGCCTGGGGCAGGATCAGAATATGGAATAACCTGTTCAAGAACCATCAGTCCTGATCTTTGAATGGACTTTATCCAGCTGAGCACGTTGAGTGGGGATTATGCTCAGATTAGATCAGGTTGAGTTTGGGGCTCCCCTCTGGACCCCTGAAAACCTTGGCAAAACTCTACAACACATTTGTGGCTGTTAAATCCTATGTTGGCTGTTGCTCCCCCCCTCCTACTCCTCCTCCTTCTCCTTGTCCCACTTCTTTTTGAGTACTATGAGCCTACGAATTTGGTAAATGAACACATTAGTCCTTGCTTTGACCACCAGGAAGCTCAGAACCCAACAAGCAACTCAGCTAAAACAAGCTGTACAAGGCATGACATTTTATAACTTAATGAAACTCTTAGGTTTATTTTATTTCCTACCCTTGCTTTTCCTTTGTCCTGATCCCACATGTATTTATTTTATCTAATTAAATGTATTTTTGAAAAGTGCCTCAAGCCTCCCCCCCCCCCCCCCGCCCGTCCCCAGTACAATGCTTGGTGGAATGAGACAGCATATGTATAAGCAAATCAGCTAAATCTATATAACAAATATTTTGGGGCTGATTTAAAAATAGAATGTTTCTCTATTTCACTAGCATTGGAAGGAAACTAGATAGTTGGGTATTTGGAGGGTCTTATGGCTGATCCTTCTGAAAGTGGAACATTTGTCCCCTAATATATCTGCTGGTGAATCTGGATTTTGCTCTAGTGCTTAGCAAGTCCATTAGATGTGGTTTGAGGAGGCATGAAAGATCCATACAGTGCATACTTAAGTTGTGCAAATGCATTATGAATACTGGGCCAAGCAGGGGTCAGAGGGGTGAGGGATGAGCAGCCAGGAAACCTGCCTGGTGGGTTGGATGGTCTCCATTCTCCTAATTAGCCAGGGAAGGTTTTACAAAATTGGGGACTAGGGTTAAGGCTGGGGTTGGCATCAGGGTTAGGTCTTTGGGGATTGGGTCTGTAGGCTCAGCTGTCAATCAGCTGGGACGTGGAGAGAGCTGGTCACGATCTCATGTCTGCTGCATAATTGGGTTGCTGTTACCCCACCTGCAAGTTGTCTCAGAGAACAAAAGCTCACTCAGCTTATCTCTCCAGCCTCATCTCTCACTCAATGGGCTCCTGTCATTACCCAGCATTTGCAGTCCAGCACTGGGCTCTGCCATCTTGTGCTGGGCCTTTATATGTCCTGGCCTTCAGCAGTGGATGTTCTTTGCTATGGTACAGAAGGTGAGAGGCCAAAAACTGGATTTCAACTGTCCAGGGTTGAATCCTGGCTCCACCATTTACTATCTCTATGATCTTGGGCACATTCCTTAACCTATGTTTCCTCTTTGTAAAATGATGTACCTATCTCACTGGATTGTTTTGAATGTTGATGCTTAACTTTGGTAAATTGTTTAGAAAAGTGCCTGTCATGGTAATTCTTTGCTGCTATTATTATTTCTCCTCCCTAATGCTTCACCTGGCTAGTATCTGTTTATCTGTCAGCACTCAGCATCTCCGTAGTTTTTCCTGACCAACTCTGGGCTGTTCTTTCTTTATGTGCAAATACTCAGTGTCTTCTCTGACCATGCCCACTCCAAGGCTGGGTGAAATGTCTCCTTCTGGGCTTCTGCAGCTAGCCTTACAAATATCTGACCCCACTGTCTATTTCTGTATGCTTCCCTGGACCTTGAACCTGGACCTTGAGCCTCTCAGGGGCTGAGTTTGAGTCTGGTAAATTTATGTGTGTGGTTATTGCTCATCCTGGGGCCTGGCATAGACAAAGGCTCCACTGGCTAGATTGCAAGACGTAGGAAAGAATGGAGGCCTCCCCCCCACCCCGTGTGGCTTAGGGGAGGCGCAGCCAGCTCTACAGCACTGAGAATCCCATTTGAGATGCAGGACCCAACAGCAACAAAGAAATGACACTCCTAAGAGCTGAGGGTAACACCATCACTTGGACCCGTGCACTCCTGCCCCAAGCCATCTGGAGGTGCTGAAGGGAATCTCTCCCTCCTCCGAGGGGCTGAGCAGGGGCCAGAGAGCAACAGTGTTTTGCCTGCTGCTCCTCATGGTGGAAATACTCCAAATCCTATTTCACTTGGATCTTCTCCAGATTAGCAAATGGCATCTGCATATGGAGCCCATGAGCAGGAAAGATGCTTTTATTGTTCTTTAAAAAGAGAGTTCAACATAATGTTGACAGTACAGGCTCTAGGACCACGGGCTGGGTTTCAAGCTTCTGAGCTCCCTGTGCCTCAATTTCTTCAACTAGACAATGGAGCTAATAATAGTAATTACCTCCTAGTATTTGTATGAGAATTAAAAAGTTAATGCTTGTAAAAGTTCAACAAGACAGAAAATAACAAATGCTGGCAAGGGTGTGGAGAGATTGGGACTCTCATACACTGCTGGTGGGACTGTCAAACGATACAACTGCTGTGAAAAGCAGTCTGATGATTCCTTCAGAAGTTGGAATTAGAAATACCATTTGACCCAGCAATTCCATTACTGTTGTTGTTATTTGCCATCGAGTT